>NW_005841930.1:1525775-1556005 GCF_000455745.1 Alligator sinensis | reverse complement strand
GGGAAGGGGTGGGGGTGGAACAGGGCTGGACCTGGAGCAGCAGGGGGGAGAGGAGTAGAGCAGGGCCGGACCTGGAGCAGTGGGGAGGGGTGGTGTACCTCTCTCTCAATTTTGAATCGTGTTTCTCATCTAGTAAATAAGTACAAGAAATAGCAAGCAGTGATGGAAAACATCTTTGTCTCACACCTGTCTATACTGCAAATGGCTCAAAGGCAGAGCGCAAATACCATATTTACTCACATATAAGATGACCCTGACTATAAGACAACCCTCCAATAATTAGAGTCTATATGTGAAAAAATTTATAAATTTGTTATAATTTTCCAGATGTAGAATCTAAGTATTGGAGAGCTGTCTTGAATTCCAGCCCCCTGCTCCACTACAGGAAGGAAAGCAGTGGCTGGGGGGAGAAGAAGGGTCAAGAGGTCCCCTTACCCTCTGCCCCGCCCACTTCTTCTCCCTGCATGTTCCTACCTGCCTGTCACTTGTACCCCCCACTTCCAGCAACCCTCAGCCTCTTCCCCCTCTGCTTCCCAGTCTCTGTCTCTTCCCCGCCAAAATCTCCCCAGTCTCTACCTTTTCCCCTCCCTCTACCCCATACTGTCAGATGCTGCTCAGGCTGCTCTGTCCAGGAGCACAGCATGTGAAAGCTCAGCCCTTACCTTGCTATGCAACAGTGTCAGAACTGCTGATTGGCTAGGCAGGCAATGCAGCAGTGTTGGTGCTGTTCATTGGCTGGGCAGAGGAAGGAGTTTCTATGGGCTCAGTGGCAAGGAGAGGCCCCAAACCCCAGCCAAGATGTACCTAAGGGGAGGCGGGGCAGAAACTGCAGAGGGCAAGTGGAGGGGAGGGGGGGCACAGGAAGCTGCTGTGGAGCTGACTCTGGCCTGAGCTCAGGCCAGAATTAGGTCTTCTGCCTTTAACACCTTCACAGGATTTCATTTGACCTTTTCTATTTTAAGGCTTTAACAGCTTACTTATTTCTTTTTTACTTGGTATTTGTTTTCAAGAATGTGTCATTTGGGTATGTCAGGAGTGTCTTTTCATCCTTTCCTATTTAAAAAAGTTTCAAATTGAATCTTTCATCTCTTTGACTGGTCTTCTAGCTTGGTTATCATGTTTTTATTTGCATCCCCAACTTGTTTTTTCCAACTGGGTTTTCTCCTGGTTAGTCGCATTGAAATCGGTAAACTGTTTCATCTCTTTGCTGGCAAGAGTTTCAGTTTCTTGGAATAATTTGTTCATAGTGTTTCTTTTATCCTTGCTGGCACTTCAGTTTGCTCCTCTATTTATCTCATGTTCATGTTGTTAGTCAAAACAAATGGATCCATGACCAACTGATTGGGACAATTGATTCATACAACAGACACACAAGCAAAACAAAAATATACCGGGGGAAAATGTTGCCCTGCAATATCTTTGCAGCTAAAGTATTACCAAGCTCATGCTTTTCAAGTATTGGAATATTATTTAAGTATAATGTATTTGGAAATAGATAAAACATTTAATTCAATGCAGCACAATGCCTATTGTACCAAGAGAAAAAAAATAGTGGGAGCAATAAAGCAAATGAAAGATGACAATGTTATTGCTGAAGTCAGCGTCAACAGATTGGATAAGCAGCATGGTAGCCACTGAGAAGCTAGACAAGCTATGTATTTGCATAGACTCAAGCAATGTAAACTAGAACAAAGAAGAGCTCAGTATTACATGCCTATATCTGAAAAAAATACTGGTAAAAGTAAAAATACTTAGTACCTGATGCCAAAGACAGATATTACTGAGTTCTGACAGATTAGGAAAACAGCTTCCTCACAACATTCTGGACACCAGAAGACAAACACAGTGGTCGAGAATGATATTTGGAGCGAATCTACTGTGGAAGAATTTCAGCGCTGCCAACAGAAGGTACGACGTACAGAACATACAGAGATCAGGGTCATAACTTTGATATATGCACATGGAGACAGCATGGCCTAAACTCTGGCAAATCACGACTAGAATCTCATCTGGGTGAGAGATCCTGGAAAGTAAATCTAAAATTAAATTGTGAATGAGTGTAGAATCATACATGGGTACTTGCTAATTTCCCATGGGCTATAACCTGACTGCAAAAAGGTAAAAGCAACGCAACCAATGTCCACAATGAAGATACTTGATCAGCTGAAAGCTGTTAGGGTTCATAAAATAGCTGACAAACATTTCTTCTAAGCCACTCGAATGTATGCCAACCCTGAAGGATGGCTGGACAACAATACAGCATAGACATCATCACCAGGGATCCTGGCTTTCTTTGTTTAAAAATAGCAAATTCTCTGATTTAAAAATCCCAAATCCACATTTTTCTGTGATTAAAATGAAACACCACTATGTATGTATGTATGAGTTGAACACAATATTTTATTGATATATTTACAATTTTAAAGCAAGTTGGAAGCCTACCAGTGCCTCAATCATTATAATAAAATAAATTCTCAGTACTTATAAATTTGGGGTTTTTTTATCATTGGAAATCAGAGCTCCTTCTGCCTCCTCTGCTCACCAGGATGCAGGTCCAGCTGCAGCTGTCCGCCCCCTTCTCCACTGCTTTGTGGCACTGAGCAGCCCTGATAGGCTGGTACCCTGCCCATGCCATTGCCCCTTATTCCCAACCCACAGCCCCCCACCCCTGCTGGCACCTTGCACTCTCCACCCACAGCCCCCCAACGCTCCAATCCCTGCTGGAGGGGGCCCCCAGCTGCCAGGGCTATGGGGCCAGGGACCCAGTGCCATAACCCCCCGCCTCCTGCACCAGTGCCAGAAGCCTGGTTGCTGCCCATGGCAGGTGGTGGCTGCTGTGGCAGAGCAAGGAGCCGGGCTCCCCTTCACCTGTGGCTGTTGTAAGGAAGGTGATTGGGCTGCTCACTGTGGGCTGCCCTGCTGCCCTCCCCCTGAGGCCTCTGCGACCAGCAGCTGAGTGGGGAAGCTTGTTGCTGCTGCTGCGAGCCCTGCAGTACCGTGGTGAGGTATCCCCTGTCTGCCCAGCAGCAGCAAGGGGCACAACTCTGTACCATCACCCTTGTGGTCACTGGGTGGGCAGGGGGCGCTTTGCCATGGTGGTGCGGGGCTTATAGCAGCAGCACAGAGCTTCTCCACCCCATTCTTCCCTGCCGCAATGGGTCCTGCTTGCTGGGAGGGCAGCAGGGCGTACATGGCACCCCCTGCTGATTGCCCTCCTCCCGTTCCCCCCAGCTCCTTGCTGACTGGAACTCTGCCAGCCTGCAAGGGGAAACCCACCATTTCCCACATTTTTCTTCTTAAAATGAGAAAATCCAGGTTTGCTTCTTAAAATGAGAAAATCTGGGTTTTACTATATTTTTTTGTATGGTGAACAGAAAACCTGGATCCCGGATCATCACCTTAAAGTAATGCTTGGTGGCAACTTTCCTGTTCTTTAATACTACAGTCCAAATGCACAGGCAACCTTACAATGCTTTTAGTTTATGCTACTGAAACTGCACCACTACAATTTAGATGTATGTGACAAGAGGGAAAACAAGATGTACATTGTCCAGAGCATGAAAATATGGTAAATTAATAAATATTGGAGATCATCAACCTGATAGAAATATAGAGAACAAGAATATAGAAAGTAGTAACCAAGCCAGTTATATGCCATTTCCAAGAAAGGGACTGGAAAGAATCCAAGAACAAACTATACACAAATATTTACAAGCACTCATGTCTGTCATTCTATCAGGTTATTCTGACACAAGGGGAGAGGTTCCAGTGATCTTATAATTATCAAGATGAACCAAATACACAAGTTAGTGTCATAGATAAAGGAAGTCAGATAATATTAATATCACTGAGAACAGAAATTCTCTCAAGATAACAACATAGCCATTCCAGAATAGACATGTCTTTTGGGAAAGCCAGAGGTGCTGTACGCTGGCTAAGCATGACCAGAGATAACAGAGACCTGGTGAACAGATGTGCTACATGTGCAGGAAACACAGGCCAAACAGGGAAAAAACCCAATGAAAATATGTAGTATAACAGATCTCCACAAAACAGAACTTGGAGCAAAATAAAAGTGGACCTATTCTATTCACTGAACACCACACAATGTTTCTCATGATCATAGACTCATATTCAGACTTCTGGGACCATGGTGAATGGTCAGAAACCAGTGCAGCAAATGTTATAAGCAAAGCAATGAAGCACTTTAGCAGGCACAGTGCCCCAACTGTACAGTTTCAGGCAGTGGATCAAGTTACTTACAGTGATATTGTACAGGAATGGGAACTCAGTCTTACCACCGACAGTCAAGATGACAAAATGGAGTAGTTCTGATTGTATCAAAGAAAGCTGCAGAGAGACCACACACACACACACACACACACACACACACTGTAGCCATCCACTCTGATGCAAGACCAAAGGCATTATTTCTCGGCCTCCTGTGGGCTAAGATCAAGTGTAATTATTATCTATATCAAGTTCATGGAAAGCAACTCTCTAGCACCATGGTAGTAAACAAGAGAATAAACTGTGGGTGAGAGAACACAGCCTTTCTTCCATAGGCAGCCACCCTTTTTATATATGTAACAGCAAGTCATTGAAGACAGGAGGCAGAGGAGGTCGGAGAACACAGACAGGTCAGTTTAGCCACTGGAGGTCCAGACTCAGGATCCAGGAGGAGTGCGGGGCTTCCATGACAATGAAGGGTGGGGGGGAGGAGATTACCTGAACCTGTCACAATCCCCAACAAAAATACAACAAATGTCAATAGTGGTGCATTTCTCTTGTGCTTACTATGTAGCACAGATAATATCTGTTGGTTTTCTCCTGTCTCTGAAACCAGACAGGCCATCATGCAAAACTTTCTCAGCTGTGTATCAAGTCAAGCGGCTGAGTATGAGTCTTGAAAGGATCTTACCAGCTAGTAAGGAGATTCCCTGACTTTATAGACTTCATAGACATTAGGGCTGGAAGGGACCTCGCAAGATCATTGGGTCCAGCCCCCCGTCCAAGGGGCAGGAAGTCAGCCATGGTCAAACAATCCCAGCAAGATAGACATCCAAGTGTTTCTTGAAAGTGTCCAAAGTAGGTGCCTGCACCACTTATGGGGGGAGTCTATTCTAGGCTCTGGGGACACAGATAGTAAAGATGTTTTTCCTTATGTCCAGCCTAAAATGGTCTTCCCAGATTTTGCGACGGTTAGACCTTCCTTGTCTTCCCTTGGGGTGCTCTGGTGAACAGACATTCTCCCAGCTCTTGATGCCACACCCCTTATATACTTATAGGCAGCCACCAAATCTTGCCCTGAGCCTTTGCTTCTCCAAGCTGAAGAGTCCCATGCCTCTCAGCCTCTCAGCCTCTCCTCATAAGGCCTGTTCTCTTGACCTCTAATCATTCATGTGGCTCTCCTCTGGACTCTCTCTAGCTCTTCCACATCTTTTCTAAAGTGCGGAGCCCAGAACTAGATACAGTACTCCAGCTGCGGCCTCACCAGAACTGAATAAAGTGGGAGGATGACTTCCTGTGTCTTGCTTGAGATGCATTGGTAGATACAAGCCAGGGTTTTGTTTGCTTTGTCAGCTGTAGCATCGCATTGGTGGCTCATGTTCATCTTGTGGTCAATCATAATCCCTAAGTCTCTTTCGGTCGTGGTGCTAGTGAGTGTAGCACTGCCGAGCCTATACGTGTGACACGGATTTTTTCTCCCAAGGTGGAGCACCTTGCATTTCTCTGTATTGAATGCCCTCAGGTTTTGATCTGCTCACCTTGTGATCCTGTCCTCTAATCATGATGATTGTCGTGTATGAGTTTATTTACTTTCCTCTTACTTGAATTATCCATGTATGTATCTTTGTGTTTCCTGGGGGAATGCTCTTTTATGCCACATTAACTGAAGGAGCACTATGAGATGCTGGATTAAGTATTCCCCACCAGCTGTGCAGGCCTCAGCTGGAGTGGTATCAGAGACAGGTGCTTTGACACTTGAGCTCTACAAAATTGCCTTTTCAGTCTGTAAGATGGCAAATTCAGTGGCAAGAATTTCATTGATGGCGTACTGAGGTAGTCAGTTGGTTACTTCATCACTGATGTTGATTCCTTTTGAAGTAAGTTTTTAAAGCATGGGTATTACTAACAAGGTAGGAACCTTGGGCAAAACCCTGCTGGAGGGGAATGGGGATGGTGCCATGTGCATGAGAGTGTCGGGAGAGGGGTTGTTCAGTCTTACCCAGGGACTCAAAGATCCCAGCTACTATTGCCCCATTGCTATCTTCCTGCCGTTGGCTGCTGCTTCTCTGGCAGCAACAGCCTCTAGCCTGGCAGTGTGGTCTCTCTATACCTGGCTGCTACTGCCATATCACAGACTTCTTAGAGGGCTGCTGTTCCAGTGCTCCCTCTAAGTCAATGCCAAGGGATGACTTGTCCATTCCTAGTTATGCTGCAGTTTTAAGGGGTCAGACTGTCTTTCTTTCCATCCATTTCATCCACTTGGATAAGGCCCATACGCTGTTTTATGAGCATCATAATGAAAGTGTGACTAACTCTTCTGTTTTCTTGCTCCACCAAATTATCACATGTACTTCTCAATTTAGACTGAAGAGTCTTACAGCTAGCTATAAAAAGTAGTTTTGTTAAATGCTGATATTTATCAGTTACCAAAGATAAATATAGATGCTGATTATCATCAAGCAATCTCTTTATATCCTCAGCATTCTCCTCAAAGCAGTCCCATTGTCTGTGGGCTGTTGAACCCAAATTTTTAAAAGCAGTTGTGTGGGCAGCACTTTGTCATTTTCAATGCCAGAAGTTGTATTAGTGATATTTAGCTGCCTTTCCACTGCTTTCTGTTACTTTGGTTATATAGAATCAATCTTTAGCCTGTTAACTTTTAGCATCTTCAGAGGCTTTTTGCCTTAAGGACCTATAAATAGCTCTACAGGGATGTTGAACTTTGGTAAACCTGGCAATGAGGTAATCAACTGAATGCCAGTGGTATGGAGGGGACATCCAAGATGTTTTATCTTTTTTAGGAGCTGAAAGATGGCATCAGTAATAACAAGATTATGTTTGGCACATGTGCTATATTTACCAATAATTCCCTGCCAATTTGATGGTCTGACCTAGCACAAGTGTTGAAATCACTCAAACTAACAAGCTTATCTTACTTAGGTACCTGAGATATGGTATGTTACGTGTCTCCATAGTACCTATATCTGATGTGAACTGGGTTTGTCATGGTCGGTGTACTGATGATAGTACTGACAAGCACTAATGATAGTAGCATGGCACATCCCAGTAGCAATCTTTTATGCTTACAAAGTGGTCATATATGTTCTTAGGAAGGCAATCTGGTTTATTGACACTACTAGATCCAATGGCAAAACCAACTCCAGTCCCTCAGAGATCATCTGTGCAATGATCATTCTAAACGACGGTATAGTTGATCCTAGATTACCTAAAATGACCTTCCTTTGCAAAGCAAGTTTCATTTAGTGGTGCAATTTGCAGTCTGTATCTGTCCGATTCTCTGCCAGTCGATGCAACTCTTCATTCTGGTCAATCAGAAGTATCATTGGCCATAAGTGTTTGCTTTTTCCCATTTGCTTTGTTCATAGTTTGCTTACTTTCCCAACCACTGTGATGGAATAACTACCACCTGCGGCAAACTGACAAGGGCCTGTGTGAATGGCTAGAATGAAGCAGGTAAAGTTTAGGGGTACTTTTTCAGTCTCTTTCTTAGACTACAGGGGTGAACAGGACAGTTACTAAAAATGACTGATCAGTCACTTGAGGGATGCTGACTTACATTGCTGCTATGATCTCATGAAGAGTGACCCTATACATTGGATTGTCTATGGGCAGGTTTGCAACTTCAGTTCCCAGCATATCTATGCCTGTTGCTTCACTGTTCACTGATTGCCACAGGATTGTGAAAGGATAGTGAATGTGAAAGGTGAGATGAGATTAAATGCACCTGCCTCTAAACTGGATTATAGCGAGGAAGATTTGCCACAGCCTTGCACATCATGACCCAGTGGAAAGACAGCATCTAGACAACTGGAGATGAGGTTTGTTGCAGTGGGTGGCCTGCCATACCGGATCCATCTGTACCAATGACCCAAGATATTCACTGAGCTCTGGTATAGTGCCTTCTACCCAGAGAAACGGTCATAACTACTGAGTTCTCTTAATCTATAATCTCGGATTACATGCCTAGGTTAAGAGTTGGATATCCTGCCATGACCTGAGGACATTTATCTCAGGATGACACTCTATGTAGTTTGGTCTGAAAGCTGTCTCAGTTGCCTGGCATTTTGCTATTGTCATGAACTGGTGACTATTTAGATCCACAGCTGAAAGTTTGGATGTAGGCCTTGAAGGTAGTGACAAAAAAAATCTATCTATAGGATGGGGTTAACACCTGCACAAGGGCGCTCCTCTGTAGCAGGACACTGGAGTCTGCCTGCTCCTTTAAGGAAGCAAGCAGCTGGAGAGGCAGCTAGCAGGTGGTGAAGGGTTAATTAGGAACTTGCCTGACCAGTAGCAAGCCAGGCTAGAGGCAGATAAGGGCCTGAACCACTGGGGCAGTCCAGCCTTGAGAGCCAAGAAGTGAGGAGATCCTGGCAGTAAAGCAGCAGGGTTCCTGAACTGACTAGAAGGAGTCAACTCTGACCTGAGAGCAGGGGGAAAGGTACCTGGTGTAGAGCAGGGCTTGTTTGTACAGGCAGGTGGCCTTTAGTTTGTTAATCTTGGAGAAGACTTGAGTGTCTGCCAGACGGTACAGGTGCTTTTAATTAAGTTGCATCAGGATTTAGCCTTGAGCAGTGCTGAGGGCAGGCTAGAGGCCTGTTTAAGGAACTGGTAGCTCAAGAGGGGCTGAGAGTAGAGCCCAGCAGGGAGTAAAGGAGCCCAGAAGGATCCAGGGGCCCAGAGCAGGGCTGAGAGAGAGAGTGAGAGACCAAAGGGGTCTGACAGTCCAGAGAAGGATGGAGTGAGAGACCAAAGGGATCTGACAGCTGGCCTGAGAGCAAGGCCAGGGCCCAGAAGGGGCCAAAGTTTAAGGGGGTGGCCAAAGCTGGATTAACTGGCCAGAGGTGGGGCCAGGGTCCAGAGGGACCAGAACCACAAATATCAAGGAGAGAGAACACCCATGAGTCATGAGGCATGGTGTAGGGAAGGATGGAGCTATGCAATAAGCCCTTAAAGCTGTAGGTGCCCCTGCAGAGGCACATACAGGCCAGGAGGGATTATTGAGCTGGAGGGCTGAACAGAGACTAGAGGAGTCCATGGGGGACCTGGTGGTGATTTTCACAGGCATTGGCTCACTCTGATACCTGTGGGCAGCCTTCCTTTCTTAATCTCCAGTAAGAACAAGATGTGGCAGGAAAGTAATCAAGGAAGGTCTGTTTTAGAGACTGAGTCAGGCAAGGGCCATGTGGTCACCAGGGGCATGGCCACCCCTGTGGTCCAGATGTGCTGCATCCTCCTATTGCTATCCTTACAAATCTATATTTCCAATGCCATTTATGCAATGTATTTAGTTACTATGTAATAGAAAATACATAATTTGTCCAAGAAGCACAGCCTAGAACAGGGGTGGGCAAAATGACGGATCTGGCTGGCAGCTGGACTCCATTTCCTTACAGCCCCTACCTATTTTGCTGAAGCCAGTTTCCATGGAGAGCAGCAGGGCCATGACAGCACAGGGCCAGGGTTTCCATGGAGACCAACCCCAGCAGCACTGGCAGGACACGCAGCTGTGCAGATAGCTGCTCTGGGGCTGGGATTTTGCAGTGGTAACAGCATGGTCTGGAGCTGGGGCATTGCTGCCATCTGCTGCCTGCATGCCCCTGCCTGGAGTGTGCGGGCAATGGATTGCAGCTCTGCCCCAGCTCCAGACCATGCTGTCCAAGTAAGAGACTCTATGAATAAGGGGAGAGCAAGGATGTACTATACCTTGACACTATCTCCAAGAACATTTTCATTAGTAAGCTAAAGAAAACTGTGAAAGTATTGTAAGGTGGATACAGAGCTGGTTGGATCATGCTTAACAAATGGTTATCAGTGGCTCAGTATTTAGTTAGGAGGAGCAGGAGGTATCAAGTGGGATTCTCCAGGGATTTATCTTTCATCCAGTATTGTTTGACACCTTTGTTAAAGATGTAGACAATAGGATTGAGTGCACAATTAGCAAATTTGTGGATGACAAAAAGTTGAGTGGAGTTGGATCTACTCTGGAGGGTCCAGAATTATTTGGATAAACTGGAGAAATGGTCTGTGATCAATCAGATGAACAAGGGCAGGTAGAGTCCTGCACTGGGGATGAAATAATTGCATGCACATATCCAGACCGGGGAATGACTGGCTAAACTGCAGTACTGCAGAGAAGGACCTGTGGGTTATGCTGGGCCATAAGCTAAATATGACTTGCTTGTTCTTGTTGCAAAAAAAGCTAACAGCTTCCTGGGTTGTATTAACAGAAGTGTCTCCTGCAAATAGAGCAGAAGAATCACTTCCTTTTATTTGGCATTTGTGAGGCCTTACCTGGGGTACTGTGTCCTGTGCCAGGCTCTGATTTGCATGAAAGAGGTTGATAGACTGGAAATGATTACCCCTAGGATTCCTTGTACCCAAGATCCCCAACGATTGACACGGCCCCTTGTCCGATTTGGTATTAAGTGAACTTTTAATAGTAACCCCTAGGCTTATTACAAATATTCTGCCTTGCAATACAACCTGGCAAGCGGTTCCTTCAGGCGTTACAGCAGTGACCTTCAGTGGTACCAGCCTCAGATCCTCTGCTGGGTGTGGGATGTTAGTTTCTGGAATCCTTGTTGTTCAAACAAGAAGTCCAAAGTTGTTCCTATCTCCCCAGGGTGGCAACGCAGAACACACGTTCCTTTGTTTGTCCATCACTTTTGTAATTTTTATCATCCCAAATTGTCCAATCCTCTGGCTCTGTGCCAAGCATTATATAATGCATCAATCCCCTGGCACTGTGCCAGTCACATTCCTTAAAGGGAAACTGCTGTCTTTTGCTTGCCTAGTGCCCAGTCACAGCACTCACATCTCCCAGTGCCACAGAAGGTGCTGTGTTCAATTTTGTTGCTTAGTTTTGGGAAGGCTTGGACTATAGCTAAAAGCCTTAGCAAATCTCAGTTTGCCTGCTACAGAAATGTCTAGTGGAGAATGACAGAAAATGATTAGAAACTTGGGAAACATGACTGATGAGGACAGACTGAAAGAACTAGGATTATTTAGACTGGAGAAGAGAAGACTGAGGGGGAGTTTGATAACACGGGGGGTGGGGGGGAGGGGGCTTGTGGATTTGATGACAGGGCGATAGTAAAGGAGATGAAGATGGACTTTTCTCTGTGGCTATAGGTGTCAGGACTAGGAACAATGGTCTCAAACTGAAGGAAAGGAAATGTTGGTTGAAGATCAGGAAGAACTTTCTGACTATGAGGGAACAGGCTACCTAGAGAAGTTGTGGAAAATTTTCAAGAGTAGGCTAGACAGACATTTAAATGTGATGATCCTGCCTTGAGCAACAGGCTAGAATAAATGTGGCTTCTTCCAGGCATGTCTTCCAGTCTATTTTCCTATCATCCTATGAATGTGTTCACTTGGCTACAGACTCAGCCTCCCTCTTGCTTTTTTTTTTCTCTGCCCTATAATTCTTGCATTGTTTTCCACAAAAGGCCCAGCTTCAACAGGAGGGATGGAGAGTGTCTCAGTCATGGTTATCTCATAACCTACTGGGAAATGGCAGATGTGGATTTGAATCCACTAAGGCTGAGGAGGGTCTAAAACCCAGTTTTCTTATATCCTAGGCAAGTGCTCTATCCAGTAGCATAATAATGTGTGGGTGGCTGAGTGGAGCATAAGCCCTCAGGAGCTGCCTAAATTGGGGGGGAGCACCAGAATAGCTGAGGGGAGGCGCCTCACGCTCCTATCCCCTGTCTCACCCTGCTCTTGCTCCCTGTGGCAGCTCTAGCTCTGGCTGAGCAGTGGCAGCATGCCGTATAGGAGTAGCAGCTGATGGTTTGTTGCCATTGTGGGAGATGTCACCCCCCCCTTTTTTTTGCCACCAAAAACTAGTGTTTTTGTGACCATTCAACATGCATTTTGGCAACAAAAAAAAGGAAGTGACACCCTTCCCAAAAGCAGTGAACATTTGACTGCTGTCTCTGCATCATGTGCCACCACAGCCCAGGGTACAGACCTGACCAGTTATGCCTCTGACTTTAACAGATTACTAGGTATTAGGTGGATGCTCAGGACCACTACACATGTTGTTGAATGAAACTAGCTATTGAACTGAATGCTGTTAGCATGGTAGGCATATGCTGGACCCACATGCCACATCAGGTACCACTTCAGACAATGTCTCCCTTGTAAGGTGCCAGAGTGCTGGCATGTCAGAGAAACAAAATGGGGGTGGTGGGCACATGGCAGAGGAGAGAGATAAAAAAGGAGAGGAGAGAGAGAAAGAAAAGCAAGAGAGAAAAAAGGGAAGAAATAGAAAAAAGAGGAGAGAAAGAGGGAAGGAAAGAAACGAGAAAAAGAGAGAGGCAAAGAAAGAAGGAGAGGAGAGAAGAAAAGAGAAATAAGAGAAAAAGAAGAAAAAGAGAAAGAGGGTGTGTCCCTCCGTGCCATGTCTCCCACCAATACCGGCTGCAGCTCAGGCCCGCTGGTCCATCGCGGTGTCTGGCAGAGGGAGGCAGCAACACCCCAGCAGCAGCCACCAGGACCGGGGCGCTCAGGCTTCCCTGATGGTCGCAGAGCAGGGGGAGCCCGGGCCCAGGGCTGGGAGGGAGAGCTTGGCTGGCACTTAGGCAGACAGGTGCTCCATCCCACCAAGGTGGGGGCAGTACTGGGGCACCAAGCACCATGGCTGGGTACTCAGGGCAGGGTCTGGGTGGCACGGGAGAAGCAGGCACAGGAGGAGGCACTGCAGGCAGGCCGGCCTGGCCAGGTTCTTGACAAGGCAGCAGCCAAATGAGCATGGGCCAGGCAGGAACTAGGGGCTGCCCCAGGGCTCTGCAGACTCAAGCTGTGACAGGTGGGCAGGAGCACCCAGCAGCACCTGATGTGGGGCTTGGCTCAGCCTGACCGGCTCAGCTCCATGGGGATGGGCCGCAGCTGCCCTGCCCATGAGGGGACACTGCCTGGGTGGGGCATGATGCCAGGCTCAGGGGGCTCCCGGCTCCGGGTTTGCCTCCCTGTGTGCCAGGGCACAATGCACGCAGGGTGGAGCCACCCCCGTTGCAAGGGCCTGGCCATGGAGCTTGGCCGCAGGAGCCCCCCAGGCCCTGGGAACAGCTGCTGCAGGCAGCATTTGAGGCCAAGCCAGCTGGGAGCCTCCAGTGCAGTGGCCCTCCGCAACACCTGCGTGGGTCCCAGCCTTGCCCACCCACGGCTCCCCTCCAGGGGCAAGGCCAGGCTGAAGGGTGCAACCCAGGGGCAGCGGGCAGGGGCAGCAGAACACAGATGGTGTCCCTGCTTGTGTTGTCCTGACCTACCTCCGCTGCCTGCTGGGGCACTTGGACCAGTGGGTGCTCCAGAGAGCCTGGAGCAGCAACTTTAAAAAAAAAAAAAATTTAAACAATTTCCTCGCACGCCTTCTGGCATGCCAAGTAAAATGTCTCCACATGCCGCTAATTGGCACACCTGCCTAACCCTGCACTAGAAGCTTGGCTGCAACAAGATGGCTGTGCTTCTGGGCATTTGCAGGAGCTGAACTTTAGCTACTTAAGTTAGTTTTCAGCAAAAAACGTGGGTACGTTGGGGATCTCAGGCACCTGTGTGCATTAGGCAGCACTTCTGTGAATTATTCTTTTGGGCTGAGGTGCCAAAAATCCCATCTAAATCCTATTTTAGTCACCCCTATTCCTCTGTGAATCTCACCCACTGAACTCCATTATCAGGATATGCTTGTTGAGTGCAAGCAGTGAATTGGGAGAAAGAAAGAAAGTCTGAGCATTGTATAGTTTTTTCTCTTTTATGCTTGAAGACAGAATGAGAGACATGTTTTGTAGGAACTTTAGGGCTGGCCAAAAAGAAAAGGTGGGGGGGAGGGGATAACGGGGGCGGTCAAATGTCTCTAAATAAAAAATAAAAGGGGCCATTGAAGTGAATGGGAGTCTTTCCATTATTTTCAGTGAGGATTGGATCAGGTCCACATTGCCTGAAGCTAGAAAAAAGAAATGTCATGTTCAAGATTAGGAAACAAATTGTAGCAGCGAGTGCAATCGAGCAATTATGTGCAGGTAGGGAGTGGAATTTGCAGATATAGTCTGATGACTATATCTGCATAATATTAAAATAGTCCATAAACTTCAGGAATGACTTATCTGCTTGTTACCTCATTGTTTAGGATTGGATTTCTTTAATCAGTATTTTTTAAGTTTATAAACCATGCAAAACTCCATCCCTCCATCCTTGGGACTAACAAGAGTTGAAAATCATTGACACGTCAAACAACACGAGTAGAGCTAACATTCTTTAATGAATTATTTGGTGACATAATATGACAGCACCCAAGAGACTCACACTTTGGAAAAGATTTTTGTTATTTAAATTTAAAGAAAGGAAATTGAGATTGGTAACTGAATATGAGCCAGAAGACTCCCTTAGCTGTGTCTTCAGGGGCTGTTGCTTTGTTCTGCTTTGAAGTTTGGGAAGCTCTGACATGGCTTGATTTTGGGGTATTTTAGGCAAATGCTGATAAAACTCTTTTTTGACAAGTCAGTACAATTTCTAATAGGTTGTATTTCAACATCTCAGCTAACTGTGGCTGAAGGAACAGGCTCCCTGATCTATGTGGCGTTACTGCATTGTTCTTGTGGTATGAAAAAGCCATCAAACTGGCTACTTGGAGAATCCCATTGGATAAGGGGAATCTCTGGATAGTGCAGAGCTGATAGGCAGGAATAATGTACCTAATAATCCATGAATATGAAGATATATTGTCAAGTATAGTAAGCCTAACATTTTACCTGTGATACCCCTTATAAAGAATACACCTGTACCCATTTACATGGAGCTCCTGAACCTCTGACTGCTGGGTTTCCCTCCAAAATGTGCATTTCCAAAGATTGTAACTGTGAAAACACTAGTTGGGAAACTCTGAATAAACCATTAATATTACTAGTTCTGTCTGCATTCTCATGAATTTATATAAAAAGACTGCTTTTCCCCTCCTGTGCCTTAAGATACCCCAGTCTTATGAGCAGGTGCTTACAAGAATTAGTACTTTTTTAGCATCCTGCAACCTTCAAGTGCAACAAAACCTTAGTTAATCAAACTTCATAACAGTCCTATGACATATGTCAGGTTTAACAGAGTGAAAGACAAGAACCCAGCCATGCTTGCTGTATCAGGTAAGCAGGGTTTTTGTAAACTTCTATTTACGGTCTGTACATTCATAAAAACAACAGACCTACACAACAGATGATGACTGAGGCAGAGTGAGCAATATGCTGGATACTTGTTAGATGCAGGTGGTACAGTATAGAGCAAGCTTTAGATCTTTCTTAACATTATCCATTTAAAGTCTTGAGGCTGCTGCAACCCATATTTAGTAAACTGCAAAAAATCCCGTAAAAATTAGATGAAGGTAGTTCTTCAATTAAATTGGTGACTGATGGTTGAGAAGCAAGTTTATGGCCATCCATTTTCTGTCTTGCTGCTGTGGACAGTAGGAGGAGATGAAGAAAGGTTGTTGTTGCTTCACTTGTTAAGCTGGAGGCTGCAAATGAGAGGAACAGTGGAAAAAACCCTGGTCATACCCTGTTCACTCTCTTTCAGCATCCACTTTCTGCCCCTATGTGATACAGATGTTGGGCAAGCCGGACCTATGGTCTGACCCAGTTTTTATGTTCTCAACCTCTTTGGACTCTTTGGCATCCTTCACTGGACTCAAGGCACCTATCACTGGATTTGAGGCATTCCTCCTTACTTGTGTGAATTGAAATGCACCCAGTTTCAAGAACTAATTTATATTATACTGCTTACCCCTTTGCAGAGGACCTGGACAATGGGGGTGGGGGGATCTTTCAGGCATGGACAAGCCTGAGCCTGCATTTATCTACTCAGGTAATCTTCCTAACTCCTTACATTTTGCTTATCTTCTCTCACCTTGGGGCACTCTTCAAAGAATCTGGTGACACCCCAGGGTGCCCTGGTACCCTGGTTGAGAATCTGTGTGTTAAGCCTTTGCATGCGAGCATGAAGAATCATAGAGTACATGGTTGACCCAGAAGGAAACTACTACTTGGAAAATATTCTGAGCTCAAAGCATGAGGCATCCATGTATCCGCAGCAGTATCACACTGGCCTACACTTTGGGAAGAATAATCAAAACCACAAATACAACAGAGGTAAAATGAAACATGGCTGCATGGCAGCAATGCAGAAAAAGGTCTAGGAGACTTGGTGGAACACAGACTTAATATGATCCGTCAGTGCAACAGCCGCACAAAAGGCAAACGCAGTTTTGGAACGCGTCAATAGAGGCACTGGGTGCAAGACATAGGAAGTGATAGTGCCTGTTTTCTCAGCACCGGTTAAGCCTCATCTAGAATACTATGTGCACTTAGGGCTCTACATTTTAAAAAGGACATGGAAAATTTGGAGTGTGTCCTGAGGTGGGTGACACAAAATATTAGAAGGCTTGGAAGGCAATCCATATGAGGAGAGGCTGAAGGAAATAAGCATATTCAATTTGTGGAAAAGGCGATTAAGAAGCCTCCAAATATCTGAAGGGCTGAAAAGGAAGAATACCTTTTCTCTCTTGCTGCAGAGCACAACGTGGATCAGTGGCTTGAGGTTGCAGCAATTGTAGGTTTAAATTGGATATCAGGAAAATTGTCACTCTTTGAATAGTGAGGCAGAGGAACAGACTGCCTAGGGAAGTTGTTGAATCTTTATCACTGGAGGTGTTCAAGAAGAGGCTGGACAAGCATTGGTCAGGGAATATCTAGGACTAGCCGTGCCTTTGCTACTACAAGTAGTTCCCATGCATCTAGGCTTTTCTGGTTGCTACATGGGACCTGGAAGGAGTCTTTTTCCTCTCCTATTGCTACACATCAGGGTTTTTTTTACCTGCCTTCCTCAGGTTTTAACTGTGATATGCTAGTGCTCCTGCTGAGTCTAAAACCTGGAGCTTCCTGGCTAGAGGGTCATGCCCCTCTGCTCAAGGTCAGACTGACCACTTTATGTAGGATCAGGAAGGAATTTTGCCCCACAGTCAAATTGGTATGGACTGTGTGGGGGTTGCCTTCCTTTAGGGTGGAGTGGAGGGATACTATTCCTTGGATCTTTTAACAACCTTTGCAGCAGCAGGACACTGACAGCCCTCAACCCCTCGCTTTACTGATGGCAGCTTAGATTGCTAGGCCTTGTAGTTGTGTGACAGGGTCAGTGTGTAGTGTTAGTAATAGATTAGACAAGGATTTGTATGGGATGGTTTAGATAGGGATGATCCTGTCTCAGGCCAGGGGTTGGAATAGATGCCCTCTGGAGGTCCCTTTCAGGAAGCTTTTCTATGATTTTATACAAGCCTCTTTACCCAGCCAAAGTAAATGGGGCTTTGTGCAAACAAGAATCAAAGCTGCTATCAGAGGTTAAATTGGTTTATAACTCAAAAAGCAACATTTATTAGAACTAAAAGTTCTATGTTGAAATTACCATTGAATAACACATAATACTGTGTACTGGACTTTCAATCTTCCTCTCTTCTAAGGACCAATGTTGTGTGCACAGGGTGTACAATGTGAATTAAAAACAAGCCAGAATCTTATCAGGGGATAAGGCACAACACCACATTTATTGGAACATAAAACATAAAACATTCAACATTAAAAGAATAAACTACAGTAAGGTTATTTGCTTTACTTGTTTTATGCATATTTATTTATTTAAAAGAGCCAAGCGCGCACACACACAAGTTAGACAGTCCTGCAAAGGTTAAGGTGTTACCAAGTTTTAAAGTTGCTCAAGGTCAGTCTGGTGGCCGGCCAGGCTGACCAAGAGAGGTGGAGTCACGTCTTGTTGGACACGCCCAAAACTCCTTCTTGCAGGTGGAAGAGACCCAAAGTCTTGTCTTTGTGTTCATTCTTTATAGTAATTGCTGTCCATACCAGCCTATCGATTTTGCCTAGTCAGACGCGAAGGCCATCTTTCTTGTCCTGTTGGCAGGCTGGGATTGGTAGGTCATGATCTTCTGGCTTTGTGGTTTGCAATCTTTAGGGGCCGTCGCTTGCAGTCTTTAGCCATCAGGATGGAGCATGACTTAGTGTTTGGTAATCCTTCACTGTTGATTTTTAGGTCGCTGCAGCTCTTAACCGTCAAACCACAGAAGGCTATTTTCACCTGCTGCAAGAGGCCTGTTCTCCTTTGTCGCTGGCACATATGTTCATAATGTATTCTTTCATCACCTTTTTTCACATAAACTAGACATATCCACACACCCCAGCCATACCACAAACCCTTACACAAGCGTTCTTCTTATACTAAATTTAAGTTTTAAAG
Organism: Alligator sinensis; assembly: GCF_000455745.1. Lineage (NCBI taxonomy): Eukaryota > Metazoa > Chordata > Crocodylia > Alligatoridae > Alligator > Alligator sinensis. The sequence goes on along the minus strand of NW_005841930.1, from coordinate 1,537,468 downwards.
TCATGAGTTAAACGTGTCTAAAATCATGAGACCAATGTCAAATATATTTTATGCTAAGCAATAAGAAATTTAAAATAGATGGTTAATTCCAAATACTAATAATGACTGATCAAATTATAGTAAAAAGTAAGTCATAACTAGATAAACTTTATCTTAATGGTTAAATCTTTTTTTATAGAAAAAGAGAAATAACAAAATAAACAGTTAAAGCAATTATAATCAATAACAAAATAAGCAATTAAAGCAATTATAGTCACTGCAATACTACACCAAGTATGGCTATATTTCATACTAAAGTAAACTGGGGACACATTTCACATTTGGGAGAAAAGTAGCCAATATTTAATAGCAGTTCTTTTTAAAATGGAGGCTGGCTGCTGCTGCCACTGCCAACAAGATGTTGGAAGTAGAACTATCAGAGTACAGGAGAGATGCTTAAACATGCTTGAAAAATAAGATTTATGATGACATACTGGATAGAGGGTGTGTCTATATGAGAAGCTTTACCACGCAGTAGACTAATTGACTGTGTAGTAAAGTGTCACCATCTACACATGCAGACACTTACTGTGCAGTAAATTAGTCTACTCCATGGTTAATTTGCTGCAAGTGCAGGTAGCAAATTAACTGTGACATAATTACTGCACAGAAATGCATGGTAGGTGCCAACTGGGAGCAAATTTGCTTCCAGTCAATCCCACCATCAGGGGGCCATCCTCAGCCTAGCCCCAGGGCCACAGGGCTTGGAGCTTCTTCAGCCTTGGGGCTGGGGTGGCTCTTTGCCTGGCCCAGCCTGCCCCTATAAAATGCTGCAGTGACGCTTGGGGGCCTGCGCCACCTGCAGCCAGCCTCTGGCCACTGGGTCCCAAAGCAGTGGCCCCAGGCCAGCCCTGGCACTGGCCCCTGGCTAAGCCCCACCACCCACCTGCCTATCCCATACCATGCCCTTGCTCTGGGCACTGCAGGCACCTGTCCAGGCTTGCCAGCACCTGGACTGTCATGTGCAGCCCCTGAGGGCCATCAAGGTAGCCACACTGGCATCATTCTTGATGCCACACACCACCTTCCTGGAACTGGTCCTATGAGTTGATCTCAGACCTAGTGCTGCTGTGGGGAAAAACTGAGGTTATGAGCCAGTTTGCTTGGAGCAGGCACTCCAATGCCCATGTCTGATGGCCAGTCAGGCTGCATACAGGAGTGCGGGCACAACCAGTTGCTGCACCAGTGCCTCATAAGGTCAAGGCCTTGCGAGCACAGTGGTTCAGCATCACTGACCACAACCTCTGGTCGGGCACTGCCTGCAGGTCCATGCCCTTTATGTAGCAGCTGGACCACATCCTTGTGCCCTGGGACTCTGGCCAGAGCCGCACCTTTTATTTCAACATGGGCAGCCTGCAGGAGACTCCGCTGTGGCCTGGCAGTGGTGATGAGCCATCAGTGGGGGAGGACACCAGGATCCTTTCCCACTGTGGTCCCTGCGCCTGACATTGTCCAGCAGCTCCAGCCAACACCTGCCCTGCCAGCTCTGAATGCATAGCCCTGCCCAGGAGGCCAGGCTGGCCATGGCACCACCAGCCCTCTGCAGCTCCAGCTTCTCCCTGGAAGGGGCCTCTGCCTGGCCAGCCAAGCACCATGCTCCTGCACCCCAGGGCACTGCCAGGAGCTGCATGTCATTACCATCAGCAGGGACAGACTCAAGTCTACCAGGCACACCTGCCATGCCCACGCAGCAAGTCCCACTGTAGGGAGGGCCTTTCCTGCCACTGCCCCCGCTTCTGCCTGCCCCTCCCTGCCTGGCTCAGCCAAGCTCTCCCTGGCCCCTGGAGTTCTCCCCCACAGCACACAGGGAGGCAGGAGGCACTGGCAGCTGGTAGGCATGGGCCCCTCACATGTGGAGAAATGTGTCAATGTTGTCTTTGGCTGTGGGAGGGCAGGGATGCATAGCATAGGCACAGGTACCCCTTCAGGTGATGGCAACCATTGTGGGAAAGCACAGGCTTGCCCACCTCACAGGTGAAGCTCAGGGTCCTGAGCCAGGTTCTCAGGTGTGTCTGGGGCACCATGATGATGATCATCAGCAGAGCGTAGTGGGTTGGGCACTCCTTAAGTCCATGCAAATAGCTGCACATGGTGTGCTCTCACCAGGGGCATGCTTGGGGAGCAGGGCATGCACAGGGGGGACTGGGCCTGGGGCACCTCTCTGGAGAGGCCTCCTAGAAGAAGGGGTGGGGTGCCACTAGCTCTGTATCTGAGTCAGTCTGGAGCCCCTCGCCCCCCTTACCTGTGCCCCGTGGGCCTGGTGGCAATGGGGGAGACAGCCTGGCCTGCAGGAGGAGAAGAGTGGGATGTGGGTCTGGAGCAGCGGCAGCAGGTGCTACCAGGAGCCAGGTCTGTCCCGGCCTGGGAAGAGGGTGGGGAAGGCAGGCTCCTTGCGGCAAACAGCCAGTGGCTTACCTGCCCCTGCAGAGTGAGCGGGGATGAGGGGCTTTTCCGGCAGCCGCCTGTGTCAGAGCCTGTCTGACTGATATACCATGGTACCTGGGCATCTGTGCACGCATCTCCTCCTCCCCAATCTGAGGCCAGGCAGTGCCCAGCCCCCTCGCATGTAATCTCACAAACATTACAAACTCTTACAAACAACCTTTTTCTCTTGGCTCTGCAGGTCCAGCAGCTGTATGCAGAGAGAGGCATCAGCTGCACGTGGGGATGCACCATCAGGGACACTACCAGTCTCAGCTGTGATCCTCCCTATGTGCTGGCTCTGACAGCAGTGGATTTAGGACTGGACCCAGCTGCTGGACTGGCTGGTCACCATGGCAGAGGAGCAGCTGGGGGACTCACGGGCCTGGCACACAGAAGACATTGCATGTCAGTGGGAGAGAGACGGTGTGGACTGGGCATTATGGGACAGGCTCCTTGCCCTCAAGGAGAGGCACTTTGCCCTCCTTGAGAGGATGGTGGAGGCCAAGCACCATAGTGGCCAGGGTAGTGAAGCCCACAGGGGAAGACTGCTGGGTGCTAGACACCATACTGGCCCTGGCAGTCACCTTCATGCTGCCTGCTGCCCTTCCCCTGGCCCTAGTCTCATCTGCCCTGAGAGCTGCCCATCACCCAGCTGCAAGCCCCCAGCAGACTTGGGATGAGATGCAGTGGAAAATCCCCAGCAGCCAGGTCCCCCTGCCCCAGCACCCGCCCCACCACCTGGCCTGCCCACCACTCACCCCACCCCTGACACTCACCCCAGCTTCATGACGTCCGGGAACTGGAGCTGCCCACAGCGGGGCCAGGACCACCTGCTGGCTCTGGCTACTGGCTGCAGGAGGGGGAGCCACCCATGCCAGCAGAGCAGTGGCTGCCCTCATTCCTGGGTGACCCCCAACCTGATGGCCTTGCTGTGGTATGTGCACCCATGGTGGTGTGGCCTGGGTGCTGGGCACCTGTTCCTGGGCTCTGCCTCCTAGGGCCCTACCCTAGGAGGGTGCATACAGCACTATACATAGTCTGCACGGGGAAGAGGGTGCTTTATGGGTGGTTGGTGGAGGGGCTCTGTGGATCGGGGTGGAAGGGGGGGGAGGATGTGATCTGTTGTTGTGGTGGGGGGGTGGGGACAGGGACCACTGTGGGAGCTGGGGGGAAGGGCTCTATTTTTGGGGGTGGAAGTGGGGATGAGGGTCTGTATTTGTGGAGGGGAATAAAGTGCTTTTCTGAAAACTGTCCACGGTGAGCATGGTGCTGGGGATGTAGGGTGGGGCTGAGGTCTGGGGCTGTCTGTTCAGGTGGCCTACAGTGGAGAGTACAGGAAGAGATGGCTGGCCAGCACCTCTCACACCTGGTGCCCTGGCCCCCACTGCTGGGTGTGTAGCTTGCCCAGGGCCTTGGTGTGGGGTGGGCGTCATTGTTGTTGCTACCATAGCTTGTGCTCCTGGTGCCAGGCATCCTCCACCCGCTGTGCATCCTCTACCCAGGCCTCACGAAAAAGCTTTCTCTGGGCCCCGCAGATGTTATGCAGCACACAAGCTGCAACAAAGACCTGGGGGATGTTGGCCTCCATGACCTTGAGGTGGGCGATGAGGATGCACCATCATCCCTTCAGGCAGCTGGAGGCATACTCCACCAGTATGTGGATCTGACCCAGGCACCTGTTGAAATGTGCCTGGTGGGGGTTCAGTTGGCCATTGTAAGGCTGCATGAGCCAGGGGAGGAGTGGGTAGGCGGGGTCCCCAATGAGGCAGGGTGGGACCATTGCCCTGCCCAGGTGGAGGTCTGGTACCCCTGGTGCAAAGCGCTTGCTCTCCACCAGGGCTGGCAGGGCAGAGTTGTAGAAGATGCGGGCATTGTGGGTGGTGCTTATGTTGGTGAAGGGACCATGGTGGTTGACAATGGCCTGCAGCATGACAGAATGAGAGACCTTCCTGCTGTAGTGGGGCAGTTGCCATGGGGTGGGCATGTGATGGAGATGTGGGTCCTGTCTAGGGCCTTGATGCACTGGAAGAAGCCCAGGGTGCAGAACCCTGCCACCACTTTGAGGGGGTCATGCATCCAGAGCGCAGTGTGCCCCAGTACATCCTGGTGGGTGCTGTAGACCTCCAGGACAGCCTCCCTGGTGGTTGCCTTGTCCATGCCAAAGAGATGGCTGACATAGTGCAGGCTGGCAGGCGTGGCCAGTTTGAGTAGGGTGATGACCAGCTGGACGTCCGCAGGCAGGGGCAGCTGCATGGTGGTGAGCTGCTGTTCTGAGCATGGGTTGAGCAATCGAGTAGCTCCTGGAAGGTGGCTAAGGTAATCCAAAAGGACTCCAGTCACTGTTTGTCATCCCAGGTGCTCTGGACAATGTCCTGGCTGTGGGGCTGGAGCCCCAGGAGCTGATGGATGGCACTGGTGGTGGTGTCCATGTGTGCATTGTCAGTATCCCTGCTGGGGTCTGGGCAGCAACCTAGGGGCTGGGTGGCAGCAGCACAGCGCAAGGGGGCCTCAGATGCCATGGTGAGCCTGACCATGCTGCCGCACGACACGGTGCGGCAGGCAGGGCTGAGACTGACCTAGGCCAGACAGCACTCATGGTGGCAGTTGAAGCACAGCAAGCTGCAGCCCAGGGTGTGGGTTTTTGCTCCCGGGGCCTGAGGGTGGAGCAGCCATTGTGCAGTGGGCACAGGCTCTGGTGACAGTCACAGAGCAGTGTGCCAGCATTAGCGTTACCATATTTCCAGGTCCAAAAAAGAGGACACCTGTTGGGGGTGGGTGGACAGGGGAAATATTACGGGGAGGCAGTGGTGCCCTGCCCCTGCCCATTCTGGTGCCCCTCACTGACAAGCCACGTGCCCTCGCCCCCCCCAGCCCTGCTACTGCCCCTCACTCTGGACCCACTGGCCCCAGCCCTGCCTGTGCCCCTCACTCCCAAACAGCAGTACCCTGCCCTCCACTCCTTGCTGGTGCCCCTCACTCCCAGCCTGGCACTTCCAGTGCCCTGCATACCCAACCCACAGTCACCTGTCCTGTCCCCTGTGCCCCTCATTCCTGATCCACAGCCCTCTGACTCCCTGCTGGTGCCTTGCGCTCCCAACATGCAGCCCCTGTCCCCCGGCCAGCCCTGCCAGTGCCCCTCACTCCCAACTTGCAGTCCCCTACCCTGCCTCCCAGCCCTGCTGGTGTCCAGCATTCTGGACCTGCAGCCTCTGCCCCCTAGCCCTGCTGGTGCCCGGCCCTTCTGACCCGCAGACCCCTGCACCTCCCTTCCCCGCCCTGCTGCTTACTCTCTCTCTCTCTTTCTCTCATTCTCGCTAACTTGCCTGAGCCTGTGCGGGGAGCACGTGACCCCCGACAACCAGTCACTTTGCCTGCTGCTCCCAGCCACAAGCAGCCAGTCTGGGACAGCAGAAAACGTGGACATTTGCTCTTTTTTAAAAAACCTGCCCAGACACAGCACAGAGGTCCAAAACAGAGGACATGTCCAGGAAAACCCAGACGTATGGTAACCCTAGCCAGCATGCTGCATCCTGCTCCAGGCCAGAAAGGCACATGGCTAGGGAGCACCATGAGGGGCTGCCTTTTAAAGAGGGCCCTTGGCCTCAGGCAGCTGTGGACAGAGCCTCAAGCTCCCCCTGGCTGCTGCAGGGGGACAGCACAGGGGTGGAGGAGGCTGGGAGTAGGTTAGTGTCATGGGGCACTTGTACATGTGACAAAAATTGCCTGTTTTTGCAATTTAATTGCATCACACTTTACACATATGAGGGTTTTTTTGTGATTTAAATAAGTTTGTTATGTTGCAAACTAAACCACATCCCCATGTTGTTTAGTTTGCAATATAGCTACTTGTAACTTTGCAGTTTTTAATCTGACAGCTCGCCCCCTGGCTGCTGGAGAGGTGGGCTGAAGGTAGAAGCGACGAGGGGCCTGATTCTTTTTTTTTCTCGCGGAGCCTGCCAGCCTCTCCCACAGCCAGAAGGCAAGCTGCCAGTGGGCTGGGTGGCCCCTGAGCTCCGGGGAGCCTTGGTCCTTCCCTCTGTGGTGACAGCACCCCCCCGGCGCTGCCCGGGCAGGCTGCTAGGGGGTTGGGGGCTGCCTCAGCTTGGAGGCACCCGATCCAACACTTCTCTGAGCCCGCACAGGTTTCCAGCATGCTGTGCACTGTCCCTGCAGCCTTCCCCAGCTGCCAGCGCACCCAACCACCCTCCTGCCACATTTCTGCACTGCCCGAGGGGCAAGCCAGCCCATTCCTGGGTGGTGCCAGGCAGTGGGAAGGTGGGCAGGGACAGTGCATGAGGTGCTGCTCCCCAGGCGGGCTCTGGGAAGAGTTAGATCCAGTGGGTGCTGCCTCCAAGCTGGGGCTGCATCCAGCTCACTAGCAGCCCGCCTGGGCAGCCCTGGGGAGCACTAACACTGTAAAGGGAAGGACTGGGGGCCCCCACAGTTCAGGGGCCACTCAGCCTGCTGGGGGCCTGTGCAGGCAGGCTCTGCCAGGGAAAAAAAAAAATCAAGCCGTGACGGGCCTGATCCTTTTTTCCCCGCGATACCTGCCTGCAGCCAGGGGGCAAGCTGCCAGTGAGCCCTGATCTGTGAGGGGCCCAGTCCTTCCCTCTGAGGTGGCGGTGCCTCCCAGGGCCATCCAGGTGGGTTGTTAGTGGGTCAGATGCTGCCCCAGCTCAGGCAGCACCCACCAGATCCAGCTCTTCCCTCAGCTCACCTGGGGAGCAGTGCCTCATGCTGTACCTACTGCCTTCCTGCCACCTCGGCTGGCTTGCCCCTGGGGCAACATAGGAAGGCAGCAGTAGGGTGGCTGGGTGTGTTGGCACCTGGAAAAGGTGGTGGGGATGATGCATGGTATGCCGAGCGGACTCAGGGAAGTATTGGATTGGGGGCCTCTGAGCTGTGGCAGCCCCCAGCCCACTAGCAGCTCACCTGCTGAGCCCCTGCCACTGCCATGGAGGGAAGGACCAGGGCCTCTGCAGCTCAGGGGCTGCTCAGCCCACAGGCATCTTACCCCCTGACCGCAGGAGAGGTGGTCAGGCTTCATGGGGAAAAAAAAAAAGGATCAGGCCCCTCACTGTAACAGTGACAGAAGCCTCTAAATTGAAATGGTGGGTTTTTAATTGTGACAATTAAAATCCCACCCTTTCAATTTAGGGGACTAAACCCCCATCACATGTAAAAGTGCCCATGAAGAGCAAATCTGCTCCCAAATGGGCACACACGTAGATGCCTGCCCAGCACGGGTTTACTACACAGTAAACCCATATAGCACTAATTGCATGAATAGATGCACCTAAAGAGTATTATTACGTTATGTACATGTTACATGTAACATGGTGGTATTTTGTGAAGAAGAGCATAAACATGTCATAGCTGAGACACTGATTCAGACCTAAAGCATACATACAGGAAACTGTAGGATGTCTGGTAGCCAGTAGAAGAAGTAGATAAAAGATTAAACATGTGCTGCTCTTGAACTTCCTGCCAGAAGGGCTGGTGAAGGCAACTTTAGATACTGGTTGGGGGCGGCCTGCACAGAGCAGCTCACCAGGTGTTCCACAGCATGGCAGGGGGAAGATTTGTCCCTTGGTTCATCTGCACAGCATCTGGCTTTGCTCAGTGTTAAATCATACAGAGAGAGTATGAAAGCCTGTCTTCCTAAACTGTGCACTGGGCTCTTGAATTGCTCAGTAGGACAAAATGTCGCTATTGAATCTAAACTGTAATGTTTGACTGATATCTGGAAAAAGCTGTTCTTAGCTCTATATATATAGAATTGCCATTAACAACAGAATTTGGAGTCAGGATCCTCTGTGGGGACCTAGGAGGAGCAGTATTTCTGGAGTAAGCCTGTCATTCTAATACTATGTATTCTGGCAGCTGGAATAACAAAAACCAAACAAAACTATTAGACTTCTGTTTCTTTATGTCAACAATGTTCAGTCTTTCTTGATCTTAATGTATTTCCAGTATTTGCTGTGATTTTGCACAATGCATCATATCTTATTGCAAAAAAGTGCATTGTGCTGTGACCTAGATTCTATTACTTTATATATCAACACATTCCCACTTAACATTATGTGTGGTGGACTAATTGTATTAGTTTATATGACTGTTTATCTGGGATTTTACTATGCACATGCATGTTCGGAGTATTGAAATGTAATCTGTACCTTCTCCTTTTGTTTTTACTAGGTACATTTTCACAGATCATTAGGAGTGTCCAAATATCAACATTCAGTTTTCAGAGTTATTCATGCTATATATTATTCCATACAATATAATCAAGATACAATATTCAGTTTTCTTAATCATAATATACCTCTGTTATTTAGTGATGACGCTGTTCTTTCTCTTACTGTTATATGAATGGTAGGTTTAAGCTATAGGTTAGAAAGCATTCATAATTCTCTCTTTCATTTTAAATAATGTGCATCCAAAAACTATTTTTACATTTCAGGTAAATCATGCACTCAGAGCACTTTTGGGCTGAAACTGCCAAGTTTTCTTTGATTTCAGGTTGAAACCATATGAAATTACTATGTTGCATGTGACTTATGATGAAAGTGAAAATTGATTCCCTGCACTTATGGAAAAAAAAAAGGTTAATTCAAAACATTCTTTAAGCTTGCTAAATAATTTACAAAGGCTATTGAGTTGATCAGATCTGATTTTGGAGCTTATAATAATATCCAAATATAGGGGATAGGCAGGCAAGATTTTTTGGGTAGATGTGATATCTTTTATTAGACCAACTAAATATTTGAAAAAATTGTTCTTTGCAAGCTTCTAGTCACAAACACCCTTCTTCAGGCATAGGGAGAGTCTGGTGTTGTTTTGTGTGCTCTCCTGGGTAGAATAGAAGCCAATATGCAAAATGTAAGTCTGAAAATTTTAATACGTGGCAGTGAGGATCTGAGAGAATGGGAGACGATAGGTGAGAGACAGGCGGTGAGGAAAGGAGGAATGTAGAACTGGTGATAGAATGTAGCTGGTAAAATGCAGGCAGGTTCCCTGGGGTTATCAGATGGCAGGCATGTTATAATGTGCCATAAATCCAATATCTATATTTAGAGTTAGCATTGGGGAATGTACTAGGAAATGTACTATGGTATGAAATTTTATTGAACTAAATAAATATTGGAGATTTAATTAAAGGTATTGGAAGAATGTATTACAGGGAAAGGAATTAACTAGAATGACAAGAAATGTCCTTGCTATTGCTTGCAAGGGAATGATTTCTGGTGAAAATTTTTGTATTAAATAGAAGAAACAAATGATCTGAAATTCTATTAGTGCAACAGGACATGATTGGTTAGAACCACTTCATGTAAATCATGATCATATTTATCTAACATTTTTTTGTTTGTAAACATTTACGGCCAACTTATTTTATTTTGCATTTATAGCCTGTGCTTCAGTTGAATTTACCAGAACTGTCTTTTCAGCTTTGAAATACTTTCCAAAAAATCCCGACCATTTTATATTACATTAATTCCCTTCCCTCTAAACTTCTGAGCAACATATGCCTATCCTTTGATCTTGCCTATTTCAAACCCACAGCTGGGACAGACCTCAGAAGCCATTAAGTTGTGATAGAGTTACATTAAAGTAATCTAAACCTTTTTCTTCTAAATGACCTATCTTAAGTTAACAGGCTTTCTAACCTTGCCAGTAGGATGGTAATTAATAGCAGTATTATGTAGCAAACCAATAGTATACTGTAGACTTACAGGGTTACTTCTATACTTTTAAAGAATGGTTTGCTGTCTTCTATGGTTATGACTTGATCAGATCAACAATGTTTTTCTTAGCTCATTTATCAAGAAATAAGCCAAATTTTAGACCTTTCAAAGCACTTGAAGAGGTGCTTTTTGAGTTAGGACTGACTTCTTGGACTGATGAAATTAGACTCATTGGGCGTGTCCACACATGCAAGAACGTGTGCTTGCAGCAGCTCAAATAGAAGCGGTGCAAATTTGAGCTGGGGCTTTTTGCTTCAGCGCACATGCTCGGACATGCACTTTGTTGTGGAGCAAATTGTGCCACTTGGGGCAAAATAACCCTGCCTAGCTCCTCCCAGATCTGCAGCCAGAGGTAGCTAGAGCCCGAGGCCAGCACCTGTGCTGTCCCCAGCAGTATAAAAAGCTGCCCTGTCCTGGCCCCAGCAGTATAAAAAGCTGCCCTGGCAAGTAGCTCAGGGCTACTAGCTCTCAGGAGCTTCTGGGGCCCAACAACTTGGTACCTGGGGACACTACCCCTTGTGCCAGCTGGACTGCTGAAGGAGCCCTGAGAGTTCCCTGCACCCTCTACCCACTGCAGCAGTCTGGCAGTGGGGGCTGCTGGCTGGCTGTGGCCTGCTGCACATCTGCCAGACTCGGATGGGGACTGCAGAACCAGTAGAGGCATCTGCCCCTCTGGGCCAGCCTCTGGCCCGGCTGCCAGTGGACTGTGGTTGTAGGGTTGGCCTCTGTGCGGCACCACTGCCATGTATGCCCCCTGCCCGGCCATCTGGGCAGCTTTCGCCCAGAAAATGTTCCAGGTGTGGTGGCCTGCTTTGAACTGTCAAAGCAAGTCCTCCTGGCCCTATTTGGTCAGGATGTCAGCCACAGCCAGATAGGTCCAAGGTGCCAGCTCTGAGCAAGCAGGGTTCTGCCACTGGCCTTCCTAGCAGGAATTTTGGTGTTCCCTGTTGAAAAACTGAAAAATCCCCAAGTCACTCTGTAAAATACCTGCAAATCCATGTTCCTCCACAAGTAAAGCAAAAGACCACTATAAAGAGAGAGAGGGTGAGACAGAAACAGAGATCAGTTGGACAATGTTTTATTGATATATCTTACAGTGTTAAAGCAAGTCTCTTAACATAATAATAAAGTGAACTCTAAATACATGTTTCATGAATTCATGAATACATATTTTGAAAAGGGGATTCAGCCCCTACACAAGGGATTTGGTCCCCCAATGGGGGTTCGGCCCCTAGACAAGGGGTTTGGCCCCCACACAAGGGCTATGGTCCCCCACCAGGGGATTGAGCCCCCCAACAGGGGTTCGGCCCCCCCAACAGGGGGTTCAGTCCCCAACCAAGGGGTATGGCCCCCCCAATGGGCACCAATTGGCCCCCCGCAGGGGCTACCGCCCCCCTGCAAGGCCCAGCGCAGCCCTCCCGATTGCTGCCTCACCTGGCCCCATCTCCCACCAGCTGCTGCAGCCCCCCTAATGGCTGGCCC
>NW_005841930.1:1525296-1525503 GCF_000455745.1 Alligator sinensis | reverse complement strand
GGCCCAGGCTGGGGCCACTGGGGCTATCACCCTTCCTGGCACTGTGCAGGTGGGACCCCAGTCAGCCAGACTGCAGGTAAGTGCCGGGGTTTTGTTTTTTTTTTAAACTATGGGGTGGGGAGGCAGGAATGGGGAGGCTTGGTTGCTAGGGTCGGAAGGGACCTCAATAGATCATCGAGTCCGACCCCCTGCATAGGCAGGCAGACA
>NW_005841930.1:1520982-1525126 GCF_000455745.1 Alligator sinensis | reverse complement strand
CCCAACCATAGAGACACACTGGCAGCCAGAGCATCTCCATGGAGGACCCAGCCTCTGTTTTTTTAAACTTCGATTTTTTTTAGACCCCTGGAAATCCACAGTCCCCCAGCATCCCAGCATGTTTTGCAACCCTGGGCTGGGTTGTCTGCTTCAGAAAGCAGGGCTGGTCCTGCCCCTCTGCTCCCTAGCTGGAGCAGTGAGGGCTGGCTGACGGGGTGGAGGGCAAGCCCAGCTGGGGATGCAGCCCAGTCTGCAGGTGGGGAGGCAACCCCGCCCACCCCAGGCAAACCCTGGCTGTAGTCTGGGGCCAGGGAGGAGGGAGTTAAACATCCCTTTCCCCACTCAAACTCACTACTGGCTCTGATTGTGGACTACAAATCCCAGAGGCACCTGGAAGCAGGAAGAGGAAGTGACAAGTAACCCTGCAGAATTCTTCTGCTGTGATTTTGGACTGCAAATCCTAAACACCTCAGGGGTAGCAGAAAGAAGAAGTGAACACACAGCCCATGCTGGCTGTTTGCCAGAGAACTGTGCTTTAGCAGCCACCTGGCTTCTGGTTTGAACTACTGCAGGTATGGGGTTGCAGTTCCTGAATCAAAATGTCTGTTCACTTGGGTTTCAATTTAATCTCTGTAGCTTAGACTAACCTGCAAAGTGTAACTATGCAAGATATTCTCTTTCCTATGTGGAGGAACCAGAATTCCTATATTTTCCTATATTCTCAAACCAGAATTGATTCAGCCTTGGGCTTTTTGACTGTCTGTACATAGCCCAAGTGTTTTTACTTAAGGGCCATGCTTTAAAGCAAGTTTTCATTTAACAAATAAGCCTCATAAAAATCCAATTCTAGCACACTGTAAGCAGAGTAACCACCAATCATGAATCCAATACTAAGCCACTAATTTACCAGTAGTTCCACATGTTTAATAAATGAGGGAATAATAGGAAACCAAATGCCTCCTACAGATTTGTCACAAAAACACGTGGATGTAGGGTTTTCCCAGTAAGCAGATTACTAATGACTTTGTATGTTTCCTTCAAAGAAAATGGCTTGTTCAGGGCCTCTCTGTTCCTAAGAGATTTGCAGGAAATTCAAATAGGAAAGAGACCTTAATCTATTTTTAGTCATGGACAACGTTTCCTTCAAAATAATATGCGTTTCAATCTAACAAGCCAAGCTGTTCCTTGGCGCCAAAGGTTTTGCAAAGTACCCGTGCCTTTCCATTTTTTAATTGGAATATTATCATCTCTAAAATAATGATGTTATAATACTCTAATCAAGGAAAAAAATATGGAGTTTTGTTATATCATTAGTAATCTCTCTGGCAAGGATTTCTCTTCACATAGGAAAGAGAATATCTTGCATAGTTATACTTTGGAATTCACACTTTCTCAATATATAGGGGTAGAAAGTAGGTAAACTGCTATGTTGTTGCAAGAAAAAGTAATTAAGAACAGGGAAGTCGAAGAAAAATGGCATAAAATAGAACATAGTTTTATCCCTGGGAGATTGTGCCAGTAATACAATATCCTTTTATGACAGGATAAGTGTCTTCTTAGATAAGGGCTGTGCAGCAGACCTAATCTATCTAGTTTTAAGCAAAGCATTTGATACCGTGTCTCCCGAGAAATTATCCTCTAAGGTGGAGTAGATGGGGTTTAACACTATAACTGAAAGGTGGATAACAATCTGTCTACAGGGGAGACTACAATGGGTTTTTGGAAAGGGAGTTGTTAGAATGACCAAGCACCATGTGATATGGCCATAAAAAAGGCTAATGTGATTCTCAGATGTATTAGAGGGGTATTTTTAGTAGAGACCGGGAACTACTAGTACCGTTGTACAAAGCATTAGCGAGAATTCATTTAGAATGTTGTGCGTAGTTCTGGTCATCGGTGTGAAAAAGATTAACTTAAAAAGTGCAATAAGTATACAGAGGGCTACAAGGGTACGTAAGGGAATGGAGACCCTTTCTTAGGGTGGCCATCATAGAGGACATTCCGGTTTTTGCTACTCTGTCCTCTATTGATACAAAACCCAATGCCTTTATGTCCTTAAAAATAGAGGACATCAAGGCATCAGGTTTTGTATCAATAGAGGACAGAGGACAACTGGACTGTTCTCTATGATGGCCGCCCTACCCTTTCTTATGTTGTTAAAAGAACATGGCTTATTTAGCCTAGAAAAGAAGGGTAGAGAGGGAATATGTTTACTCCTTATAAACACATTTAGGAGTAGATATCAGGGAGTGAGAAAGCCTGCTTAAGGTATAGGCTAATACTGGTATGAAATAAAATGGGTACAAAATGGACTTGACTAAATTTAGAATGGAAACTAGAAGAAAGTTTTTACTCATTCTGCAAGTGAAGTTCCAGGATGACCTTCTGAATACAGTAGTGTAGGCAGGGAATCTAAATTGTTTTCTGATAGCACTTGGTAAGTTCATGGAAAAGGACATCTTGGAGTTAATTGTTAAAGCTTGAGCATTTGTGTAAATTAAAGTCTTTGGACATTTTGTTTGTTAGAATTCCCAAGAGAGGGTTAACAGGCTTTGTCACTGCATAGGTTTTTTTGCATGTGAGGGTGGTGTCTGATGGCATACAGCTTTTTTACTTTGTCAAGGGTGAGGGAAGTATTTGATAGTCAAGTTCAAGCTAGAGAAAATGGCTCCAGGTTAAGATTCAGCATCTTGGCCATAGGGAGAACCTGAGGGTCAGAGATGCTTTTGCACTGGGGTGGTAAGATAGCAATATTTCAGGGTTCCCAAGATGGATTTGAGGTCTGGAGGACCAGGGACTTTTATGGTTTATATATGCAAATACAGAAACAAGGCTGGTCTGATATTCATTCTGTTTCCTTTTGAATTTTTAATTTTTTTGCAGTATTTGTTGCACAATATTTATTTGTATTGACTCCATGCTTCATGGCTTCTGCTGGTCATCTGCAGAGGCCAGGAAGAAATATTCCTTCTCTCGAGTACATTACATGGCTCTCTCTCCATTTGATGAATGATCAGTCTTTGACTATCACTAGAGATGGGGGGCTTGTCTGGAGTGTGCTAGTGCTTTCTTCAGTACTGCAAAAACTCCCAGGGGTCTGTTTAATGGTGTTCATATATTCAAGATTAAACCAACTGGCAGACAGTGGGGTAGGAAGGGATTTTCCTGATCAAATTGCCAAGGACCCCTAGAGTTTTTCTTAATTTCCTCTGTATTGCAGATTATGGTCTACTTCTAAGGATCATGATATTTCTCCAAATTCCTTGCCACTGCATGGGCCTAAGGTATTGGTGGAGTCCGTGTCTCTCCTGTACTCTTCCTGTGGGAATTTGTAGGCTTTGAGATTCTGTTATTTTACTAATGATCTTAGGTTTGTTGTGAGATGCTAGGGACTGCTTTATGGCTGAGGTGCGAGGAAGGGTATGTTCTCATGACTCCTTTTTGGGCTAAAAATCTATCACATTTGCAACTGAATGGACTAAAAGCCTATCACAATTGCAGGAGACTAGACTGTGTCACCTAGGGGCCTTTGTACATGCCACAAAAGTGACCTTTAAAGTGGCTTAAATGTCCTTTTGCACTGCTTTAATGGCGTTGCTGTTTGCGCGTTCGGCGGCATATTCTACTTTAATGACGTTGCTGTTTGTATGCTTGGTGGCATGTTCTGCTTGAAAGGACTTTGGAATATAGCAAGATAAAACACCTCCAAGGTGTTTTAGTTTGCTACTGGGGCACTGGAAGCTGACATGCTCAGGGCTTGGCGGGCTTCCAGTGCCTCGTGCACCATCTCTGCTGCCTTCTCCCGCCACCAGCACACCCAGCCATGGCAGTCCATGCAGGCAGGGAGGTTTGACTGAAGAAAAAAAATGGTGAGGAGCCTGATCTTTTTTTTTTTTCCTCCTGGAACCTGTCTGCCTGAGCTGTGTGGGGGCCTGGTGCTTCCCTCCGTGGTTGCCAGGGGGCTGGTGCTTCCCTTCATGGCTGTAGCACCCCTGGGGACTGCCTGGCTGTGTGCCAGAGGGCGGGTGCCACCTGGGGGGCACCGCTGCAGAGAGAAGCACTGGCACCCCATGCAGCTCAGGGGCCGCTTGGCCTGCCAGCAGCTCACCCCTGCTCCTGCCCCTGCCGGAGAGGCAGGGGAGGG
>NW_005841930.1:1518911-1520671 GCF_000455745.1 Alligator sinensis | reverse complement strand
TGGTGGATGGGTTGGTATCGACCTGGAAGGGTGTGGGCAGTGGAGTCCCGCAGGGCTTGGTCCTAGGACCGATACTCTTCAATGTCTTCATCAGTGACTTGGACGAGGGATTGAAGTGTACTCTGTCCAAGTTTGCGGATGACACAAAAATGTGGGGAGAAGTAGACATGCCGGAGGGCAGGGAACAACTACAAGCAGATCTGTACAGGTTGCACATATGGGCGGAAAACAACAGAATGCAATTCAACAAGGAGAAATGCAAAGTGCATTTCTGGGGAAGCTCTTTGAGAAGATCATCAAGGAGCACATTTGTGATGGGCCGGCATCCGAGATGATGCTCAGGGGCAATCAGCATGGATTTATTAGGGGGAGATCATGTCAGACCAACCTGATTGCCTTTTATGATCAGGTCACAAAGGCCATGGATGCAGGTGTCGCGGTGGATGTAGTCTTTCTGGACTTCAGCAAGGCCTTTGACACCGTCTCTCACCCCATCCTAATTAATAAACTAGGCGACTGTGGCATAGATGCCTACACGGTCAGATGGATTGCAGATTGGCTGAAGGGTCGCACTCAGAGGGTGGTGGTGGATGGATCATACTCGACTTGGGGGGAGGTGGGTAGTGGAGTCCCCCAGGGCTCGGTCCTGGGCCCTGCGCTGTTCAATTTCTTCATCAGCGATCTTGATGTTGGGGTGGAAAGCAACCTGTTTAAATTCGCTGAGACACCAACATTTGGGGGGAGGTGAGCACGCTAGCAGGGAGAGAGAGATTGCAGAAGGATCTGGATAGGTTACAGGGGTGGGCAGACAGGAACAGGATGCGTTTCAATACGGACAAGTGCAGGGTGCTGCACTTGGGTAGTAGGAACCAGCAGCACACTTATAAGATGGGGAGCTCCCTACTTGAGAGCACGGAGGCGGAAAGGGATCTTGGTGTCATTATTGACTCCAAGATGAACATGGGCCGACAATGCGAGGTCATGGTTGGCAGGGCTAACCGGACCTTGTCGTGCATCCACAGGTGCATCTCGAGTAGAGCCAGGGAGGTGATCCTCCCCCTCTATGCGACGCTGGTCAGGCCGCAGCTGGAGTATTGTGTCCAGTTCTGTGCGCCCCATTTCAGGAGGGATGTGGACAACATGGAGAGGGTCCAGAGGAGGGCCACCCGCATGATCCGGGGACAACAGGGCAGACCCTACAGTGAGAGACTGCGGGACTTGAACCTATTCAGCCTCCACAAGAGAAGGCTGAGGGGGGACCTGGTGACCGTCTATAAACTCACTAGGGGGAACCAGAAGGGTTTGGGGGAGACGCTGTTTCCCCTAGCCCCCGCTGGCATAACAAGGAGTAATGGGCACAAGTTGATGGAGAGGAGGTACAGATTGGACATCCGAAAAAACTACTTCACAGTTAGGGCGGCTAGGAGCTGGAACCAACTTCCAAGGGAGGTGGTGCTGGCCCCTACCCTGGGGATCTTTAAGAAGAGGCTGGATACTTACCTGGCTGGACTCATTTGAGTCCCGTTTTTGTTTTTAGGGTGAGTGGTTTTGTTTGTGTTTTTGGGTTGTTCTCCCGCCCTGGCGGGGGGTCGGGCTAGAAGATCTATTAGGTCCCTTCCAACCCTAAAACTATGAAACTATGAAACTATAACGTAGAGCCGCTCAGCTAAAACAACATTGCTCAACCCAGGTCAAGCTATACCTGCAGTTCGGCTTCTCCTCGCATCCTGCCTTAGGGAGCTCCTGACTCTCAGGCTGCC
>NW_005841930.1:1488728-1518491 GCF_000455745.1 Alligator sinensis | reverse complement strand
AGGATGTGAGATACGCATCTAGCTGGGGTCATCTAACCCCAGCACTCTTTCCTGCCTATGCAGGGGGTCAGACTCGATGATCTCTTGAGGTCCCTTCCAACCCTATCATCTATGAATCTATGAAATTGAAACGGTAGGTGTTTAAAAACCCACCGTCTCAATTTAGGAATAACTAAACCAAATCAACCCGCCGGAGCATGTACAAGAACCCTAAATGCCTTCTATAGCTATCCTTTGGCTCAGCCAAGTCATGTTTTATGCAGGATCTGCAAGGTTGCTGCTCATGATAATCCAGGTGCTAGTTTGGCTTCTGGTTCTAATTTGAGCAGGCTTAATACATCTGATCCCAACCAGATTCCTTAAAACTGGAGTTGGGATGGAGCAAGACATTCCTGTATCGTGCCAAGCTGTGGATTGCACCAGCAGATCTCAAGAGCCAGTCAGTTAAGCCAGATTTCTGCTTGTTCTGCGATGCTTTAGTGATGCAAAAAAGATGTAACATGGACTAGGATCTGGTCCTGTGATTCTAATGACATGTCTGTACCTCACACTCACTGTGCCAGGAAGCTCTATGCTGAAATACATGCTACCTCTCAAGCCAGAAGTAGTGCAGCTGTCCTACTACGGTGCTGCGTCTGGGCTAATTGGCTCGGAGACTATTAGACCAGACATAGCACCATATGGACACAACTGTGCCATTGCTGATTTGGGAGGGAGCCCACAGGGAGTAGCATGGCATGTTTCAGCATGGCATTCCCTGGCACAGGAACTGAAATGTACAGATCAGCCCTTAAAGTTAAATTGTCTTAATTTCTGTTTTTCTCCTTTCAGGTACATGTATTTGAGCACGCTTTTAATATGGGCTTTTCCTTGTTTTCAGAAACTTAGAAAGAAGGGAGATTCTACAAAGGATGGGTTTCTAATGGAGCTGTTTGGGTGGTCTGTTGCTAGAAATAAATGAAGAGTTCCAAAAACAAATTAAAAAAATAATTTAACCCTTTTTCTTTTCTAATCATGCTCATGCCTAGAGGAAAGAAGGAAGATCTTACTAGGAAGTCATTCCAATGTCAATGCCAATATCAATTTTCTAAGGACCTTTATCAAGGAAAAGATGTACTTGTGGATGTTAATTATGTGGATTAGCTTTTGGTTTTGTTTTGGTTTTTTTGCTGCTCTTATGGTCCAAAAAGAAGATCCAAAGCCATCCCACAGACTGAATATATGTAGATATAGGTACATAACCATAATGCGATATAAGTACACAGCATCTGATGAAGTGAGCTCAGAGTCATGAAAACTTGTGCATCTCAGAGTGTGTTAGTGTATAAGGTGTGCCTACTCTGTTTTCTGCCATTAGTACACGTAGTATGTCCTGCTTCCACCCAGTGGCAATAGCCAGTGCAGTGTGCCTGTAAGGGTTTGGAGATCCTCCACAGGGACCCCTGTTCCATTGGGAGCTTGAGAAGAATGCCATTCTGAGAAACTCAGGAGTAGGGCTTGTTGTTTATTTTCTAGGGTTAGCTTTCTCATAACTCTGTAGATTCACCCATTGTTGTCTCCCAAGAACTAGAGGTGAGGGGATATAGAGGTGACCCACATTTTAGTTTTAAGAAAAGATATGAGTGGTTTCACTTCGCTGCAGGTTTGATGCAGGGTGTGGGCATGGAAAATGATCCTTTCACAGAGTCTCTAAGGAACCACTTAGCACATAGACCAACAGTTTGAATTATGAATGGGGGAAGCAAATTTAGTTCTTAAATAAACAGGCAGCTTTGTCATTAGTGATGGGAGGGAATCCTACAGACTGAGATGTGCTGTCTTTTGGACAGCCATATGAAAGGGATGACACCTATACCATAGTAATAAGGAGTTAATTCCAGCTTCCCTTTCCTCTCTCCTTAACACCTGTGCAAACGTACAAGCCTATATGGAGGTCAGGTAAAGACACAGAAGAAAGAGAACCACTGGGGGGAAAGAGAGCTTTTTGCCCTGGTTTGATTCTTATACTATAAGCATAACTCCTAATTTTGATTTGCGTTGAATTTGATTTGATTTCTGTTCTGTCTGCTGCAGAACAGATATTACAGTCCAATGCTGTCTTTTGCTTTAGCTCAGTCATCCTACCACCTAACTCCACTCACAGTTGGACTACTGCATGTGCAAATTGGTTACTCACAAATGCAAGCTACTGTTTGTGCAGCTACTACTTGCATGTGCAGAATGAGGCAGGGATCCTACATCAGCAGGTGGAGAGAGAAATTGTAAGAGAGCCCTACAATCTTCTTGATGCCATATGGTGGGCACTATAATCCCTACTAGTATGTACAGGGAAAATGAGCTCTGACTTTGCTGAGATGAAATTAAATGGCCAAGACGCCTGGTGATCAATTAAATATTATCAGTAGCCTGCAACTGGTATAGTTTTTTTTTTTTTTTTTTTTACTACAGATCCTCTTATGTCTCAGAAGCCCCATGGTCTTGAGGGATGCCAGGGGTCCATTTCCAGAAATGTAGGTTCGATTCAAACCTTTGAAAGGCCTTGGACTTTACAAACAGAATAGGCTACATCAACATCCCATAGAACTGTCCAAAATATGTGGAGACCAGAAAAATGTCTTCATATTTTTATCCTTTAAAGTCTTCCAGCATCCATATATCATACAATTTTACAGTAAGTTTATCCAAATGTTATCCTGTCTGATATAATTTACCTTGACAGTGTCTGCAAGAAAAAAATAATGTGCCAAGTTAGCGAACTTTACTAACTTAAGTAGACTTGCATGATGGAGGCTATGACATTCAGATACCTAGCCTGCTTAACATAGCTAGCTCTTTTTTCCACCTTCTTCATCCTCCTCCTTCCTGTCTTCTGTTTTTATCTGCTGCTTTCTGTGCAAAATGTTTCTCCTACACTCATGTATAGTTATTTTTGAAGTGGCTTTGTACAGCAGATGTCCCTGAGCAGGTACCCTTCTCTTTCCTCATTTTTGAGACAAACAGCATTTGTTTGGCTGCTGTCCTTTTGATCTGAGGAGGGAAATGAGTCACATGACAAACGATATTTCTCTTATATCAGGGAGCTTGGCAATCGTACACCTTGGCACATTCCATTCTCTTCCTCAAGTTACTGTGTCTGCCAGATGGTGGCCAAATGCAAGGGTAGACTTAATCATTAGAGTCCAGTGTTGCCTTACTGAACTTGCCAATGCAAAGTAAGCAAAATACAGCGTGGAAAAGAGAATGCATGCAGTTCCCATGGAGGTCTCAGATTCAATGTCAATTTAGAAGATGGGTGTAAGGTTACAAACTGAGCAATTTGGTTGGAAGAGCATAAGAATAAAGGACTATAATTTATACCTATTTGGTATCAAGTGTCGGCTTAATAATTATGGTCCCCCTTGCATGCTCAAGCAGCCCCATGTAGACAGAACTGGAATTTTCCCATGGAGAATACACGTGGGTGTGTGTGTTAAGTGTAAAATTGGTACAGCCAGTTCTATTTTTGCAGTGTAAGTCTAGAGCAGCTGCAGGAGAATTTGGGCATACTAGAAAAGTCAACCAACAAAGATAAAGCATCTTCCATGCCCCATATTTTTATAGCTATGCCATCCTCAACATGCCAAGACTTAAAGCTAGACAGAAGTAGATGAAACTTAGAATGACTTTAGTAGAATATCATCAACCCTCACCAGCTCCCCATCTGGTTCACATTCATGTCTATCAAATGCTAAATTTATGCGAGGTAACCTACTGTACCATGTAATAACACTTACATAAGGCTTCCGTATAACCTACACCTAATGTACCAGATAGCTTATTCATATCATTGCCATGTTTGTGTGTGTGTGTGTGTGTGTGTGTGTGTGTGTGTGGTGTGGAGCTTAAAACTTATGGTTCGTAAGCAGTAGATCTGTCATATGAATGAAAAGGGGCCTCCTGGGATGGAGTCATTAGGACCTGCTAAGTCTGCTTCAGGTGGAAGTATCTTGCTTACAAGTGTTTGTCCATATTCATAGGTTATTGCGTGGTCTAGTCCTATGCTCTGTCCCTAACAGAACCTCCTCCTGGACTGCTTTTTTTGTTTGTGTCATTTTGGGGTGATATGAATGAGCTTAACAGAACATACTAAACAATGAGCCATCCAGCAGTCATCTGTGTTGGTCAAAGCTCTTGTGATACAGACATTGCAATGTTCTTGGGCATGCAATATGATGTAATCAATCAGGTGCAAAGTTTCAGCGATGGTGCATCCATGATGTATTCTATTTGTTGCTTTGGTAGAATAAGGAGTTTGTGATGATGATATCATGTTCTGAACACTTGGTCAGGAGGAGAATTCCATTTGAATTGACTTTCCACATCAATACCTTTCCAAGTGTTCCTTTCCATTGCTCAGAGTCCCTTTCCATTCTAGCACTAAAATCACCAAGAATAATTTATTTTATCTTTGCGGGGCAGATAACAGGACTTGGTCAAGTTTAGAATAGAATTCTTCTATTGTTTTTTCATCTTCATCAAGGTTCGGGGCATATACATTGATTACTGTTGCATGTTATCTGTTGGTTAGTGGAAGATGAGGAGTCATGAGATGTTTGTTGATGCCAACTGGACATTCCAACATCTGAGTAACTATCTTGGCCTTGACAGCAAAACCAATGCCATGGATATGTTTGACTTTTTCAGCTTTTCCTTTCCAAAAAAAGGTGTAGCCACCACTGTGATCTGTGAATTGCTGCTCTCCTCCACATCTGGTTTCACTAAGTGCAGCAGTGTCAATAACAAATCATGCAAGTTCTCTGGCCAAAAGTGCTGTCCTTCATTTCAGTTGGTCACTGGTAGGGTTCTCCATCAGGGTGAGGACATTTTGTGTTGAAAACTTCATTGCTCTATTTGGACTGCAAATAGTGATCCCAGTAGATATGGTTTTCCAGTAAGGTGAAATGAGATAGACTGTTTAGGGCACCTTTTCTAGCTTCCTCTCCATATGGGGTGAACAGAATGGATCCTAGATATGCCTACTCAGTCATGATTGAAGTTGTTGAATTGCATATCTCAGGTCCAAGTACAAAATGACCTTTATAGAATCATTATGTCTGCATAGGTCTTTGACTAGGGATTTCCAGTAATCACTAACACCTGTCCCCATTGCCACTCACCCATCGCCATGGGATTTGCTATTGAAGAAAGATACCTGTGTGTGTCTTTTTTTAACACAGGGATGCTGTTGTGCATCAGCAACAACGCAATACTTCACAGGAAGGAAAGCTGTGGAAAACCTAGACAACTGAGAGTTTCTAGTCAGTGCAACCTTCACCTGCTTTTGCAGCCATTATGAAGTATTCTTACTTCATCCTCTTGATCTGCTACTGAAGACTTTTATTTTTACTTTTGGACTGCTGTTGGTCTAGAAACCTCACTATCAATCTTGCCTCCATGGATGATGCTACCAGGAATACAAAACTCCAGATGGCATCACTCTTGAGTCACTGGTAGCACACAAGCTTCTTGACCCCATCATGATTATGACCCTTGGAAAGACTCTCTTTATTTTTTCCTGGATGCTACTGAAATGACCAAAGAACTGATTCTCCTATGAATATTTTGATTGACGTGTCACACTTAAGTGTGGAGCCTGTGGCTTGCTTTTATTTACTCTTAGAACAAAATTCACTGCGCAGTACACACATTGTAGTTGTAGCTTTTGAATGTATTCTGGGGAGGAAGAAAGTGCAAGGAAGACCACAAAATCATTAACAATCTGGTAGATGGGATGTAGTGCACCCTCAGCAAGTTTGTGGTTGACACCAAGCTGGGGAGAGTAGTAGATACACTGGAGAGTAGAGCTAGGTTTCAGGGTGATCTAGATCAATTGGAGGATTGGACCAAAAGAAATCTCATGAGGTTCAACAATGACAAGTGCAAAGTCCTGCACTTAGGACAGAACAATCCTATGCACCACTACAGCCTGGGGACCAATTGGCTAAGCAGCAGCTGTGCAATAAAAGACCTGGGGGTTGCAGTGGAGAAGAACCTATGGATATGAGTCAACAGTGTGTCCTTGTTGCCAACAAGGCTAACGGCATACTGGGCTGCATTAGTAGGAGCATTGCCAGCAGATCAAGGAAAGTGATTCTTCCCCTCTATTCTGCATTGGTGAGGCCACATCTGGAGTCCTGTGTCCTGTTTTGGGCCCCTCACTACAGAAAGGATGTGGACAAGTTGGAGAGGGTCCAGAGGAGGTCAACAAAATTGTTAGGGGGCTGGGACACATGACTTCAGAGGAGAGGCTGAGTGAACTGGGTTTATTTAGTCTGCAGAAGAGAAGACTGAAGCAGTATTTGATTGCAGCCTTTAACTACCTGAAGGGCGGTTCCAAAAAGGATGGAGCTAGACTGTTGTCAGTGGTGGCAGATGACAGAACAAGGAGCAATGGCTTCAAGTTGCAGCAAGAGAATTTTAGTTTGGATGTTAGGGAAAAATGTTCTCACTAGGAGGGTGGTGAAGCACTGGAACAGGTTACCTAGAGAGGTGGTGGAATCTCCATCCTTGGAGGTTTTTAAGGCCTCGCTCAACAGAGCCCTGGCTGGTAGGGCTGTGTGAAATTTCAACAGGTGTTTCGTTTTGAAGCTGTTTCGACATGTTTTGAGCTTGAAACAGTGAAATTGAAACAAAAAGAAAGGCTTCAAGACAGCTTTGAAATGAAACGAGGGCACTCAAAACTTTTTGAAAGTTTTGAAATGTTTTGAATTTTGAAGCCGGGCTTGCTTGCAGCTAAACAGAAATTAAGGAGAGGGATGGGGGAACACCTGTGCTGTCCACCGAATAGTGTTCCAAGTGAGAGGGTGTTCAGCATTGCTGGGAATGTGGTGGCATCCCACTGCACCTCCTTGGATCCTGATTTGGTGAAGCAGCTGGTGTTACTGAAAGTGAACCTCCCGCTGCTGGGGTTCCCTAAGCTCCACATGCAGACAGAGTGAGTACAACCCTCTGATATGAACTTTATCCCTCTTAATTCCTCCCTCCCAGGTTTCTGCATGTTTCTTCCAAAAATTCTCATACCATTCTCCATCCTTGCTGTTTTCACCCCACTCCACCTTAACACACACACGTTACGTAAGCGTTGCTTGTCAGCACCTTGAGGTGCTGTTTCCTAGAAACCCCTGCACCTATCTCCTTGAAACTTGACAGACATTGTGGTCTCAGCAGGGGCTACCATCTCTGTGCTTTTCATTCAAATCAGGAAAGAAATGACAAAGTTATAGGCATTTTTGTGATTCCCCATTATAGCCTATGGGCGAAATGTCAGAACAGCGTTGAAACAGTGAAACAATTTCAACAAAACAAAATGGAACAGTGCTTCGAAACAAAACACTGTCCCTTCGAAATGGTGAAATGGAAGTCAAAATGAAACGGTGCTGTTTTGCACAGCCCTACTGGCTGCAATGATCCAGTTGGGGATGGTCTAGATGACCTCCTGAGGTCTCTTCCAACCCTAATTTTCAATGATTCTATGAAAATACTTCTTGAGGATATGGGTCAGCATAAAGAAACTGCATCTTGGCTGATAACAGCAAAATTCAGATTTGATATGCAGTTGGTTGAACAGTCTGGCAGAAGACTTAATACTGGGATATTCCAAAAACACAGGTTCATTTTTGTGTATTAAGATGGAATTTTGGATGTGAAGGCTAAAGATAATATGGACTAGATTCAGGTGCAGCCTATTAATGTATGTTAAGAGGCTTCTCTCATCACTGATTTAAGTGCACTTAAATTATCAGTATCATTCCATCCCATTAATGGATTACATTCTAATTGCTAATCTGTTACCTCCTGAATACATATCACACATCTGGAACTGAAATAGGCTGACTACTTATTCAAAAGTGGACAAATAAAGTAGGGATGTAATTATCATTACAAAATATATCTGTTTAATCCCCTCTAATTATATCAGTTAAATGGTTAACTAATAACACATACCTAGTCTTGGCCAGGGGGAGTGGAGCATTTGGCTGGTGCCTGCCTTGCCTTGCCACAGAAGAGGGACCACAGAGTGTTGGGAGCTGCACACAGACCCACTCAGACGCAGGTGCAGCTGCTGCCTAGGAGCTGCTCCCTGGACCTCTGGGAGAGAAGCTCTTGCTTCCTTCCCCTCCTCCTTGCTTCTCCCTTCCTCCTGCCTGCCCTGCTGGACCACTTCCCTTCCCTGCTGGACTGTGCCCCATGCTAAATGTTAACTGGTAATGCCTTACCGGCATAGATATAATTATCTTTTAAATGTTTAACCCTTCACATCACTAAATTAAGGCATAATCAGGCAGGCCAGACTATACTAAACTAATTTTCATGTATGAAAGAGATTGGCCATGTCACTTGAATACTGACTTGGTATTCCAGGTTACAATTGCTTGGCTTCTCTCCTGGCCTGCTTTCACACACTGATGAAATACAGTTTCTAGATAGTTCATGCTTTTCCCCACCAATGACTGGTGTTTACTGCCCTTAGCAGTACCTCTACAGAATATGATTGTCATCATCAGACTAGAAGGTGATAATAAACATTACTGTCATAATGGAGGGAAAAGAGCAAGGAAAGGGGCAATGAAAAGTTGAAAGCTGACAGCCCAGATCAGTGTTGCAGGCAGAAGCATTCTTCTAGTGTCACCTGGGTTGATCTTAGCTGGCACTGGCTGCTTGATGTTAGGAAATGAAGGTTGTGAAACTTGCAACTCGGAGCATTCAAGTGTCAAGAGCAATTCAGACAAGTAGGGGTGGTATTGCAGTTACATGTTTACATGCACTTCACAAGTAGAGCCATTACTGTCAGGGTTAACCATGGCTGAATCTCAACCTGAGTGGAGGTTGAATAAAGATGAAAAATTGTATATAGTCACCCTGAATCCTTTCTAAGTCATATGGGTCTGCAGTATTAGACCAGACATTGTAATTCCACCAGAACTTGCTTTGGAATAAAATATAAAAAATGCACAGGATCACAGAAGTTTAAGAGAAAATGGTCTATTAAAAAAATAAATCACAAAAAACATTAATGGGAATAAGGTTTTTTGTATACTTAACTGTTTGCAAGCCTGGGTTATAATCATGGCATCTGCTTATTTCTTATTCACTAAATCTGTCACTGGTTGTTTTGTTGTTCCCAGCATAAACAAGCAAAATATCACAAAGACACACTGCCAAGAACTCCCACCACTAAGGGGAAGTTCATAAGTGAAAATGTAGCAAAACCACTCCTTTCACTGCTTCTGCCATCCAACCAGGAAATGCAGAAGCATATGGAATATAAGAACAATTATTCTTTTCCCTGCTCCAGCCAATAAAGCAGATAAACCCTGACTCGGTACCCCATTTTCCTGTTTTCTTGGTTACAGGGAAAATAAAGAAATTTGACTGGGGGATGCATACGCCCAGAAGTGGATGGGCTGATTATTTTAGGATCAACTACAAATACAGAGCATGACTCAGCATGTGATAGTCAGCTATACAGTATGTTGCAAGCTCACCTATTGGTGTTTAGACAAATCGGTTTCTAGAATGATATAATGCAGCCTTTAATTTTACAGCTGGTGCTGCATTATGCTAGGCAATAGACCTGGCAGAGAGCTCTAAGGCTTGCAAAATCTCCACGGGGAAGGCCATTTTTTTCCCCCATTTGCTTGAATGCCATGTAGCACAGCAAGGCCCCAAATCATGTATTTGATAGGAGCCACTGGGTTCTACACCAGAAACAGGCAATAATCCTGTAAGAGTGATACAAAATGGAGCAGGCTCCAACAAAAGCTTTATTTAACACTGTGGGATGATAAAGTTGCTAAGATATGACTGCATACCAAAGGACTATTTACCACTGTGATCTTGCCAACTGAGAATGAAGTGAATTTGGATCAAAATCAATGAAAGGATTCAATTTACAGATCACTGTTCCTAAAGCAAAACTGCTTTAGTGCTCAGTAAGCACACTTAGAACTAAGCATGGTAAATCTCAGAGGGTCTGCTATTTTGCAGATTTTTTTTTGTTTTGCAAAAAGCTAGCTTTGTTGGGAACATCTCTTGCTCTGCAATTTAATGGTATACTTTCAATTTAGGAAAAACAACACATTTTAAACAAATGTTTCCTTACCTGTATTACCAGAACAGGTTTATTAAGATTTTAGATTTATTCCCACCCTTCCCTTTCCACCCCTACAATTGTATTTCATGCTTTGATCTCAGGCTGGATGACGTAAGTCAGCATCCATCCTTCATGATGAGTTTTGCTGTTTGGTTCTCAATGTCATGTTGTTTGTGATGTGGACATTATAGAGCAATGTTTATCGTAAAAAATACTGTGTACATTATTATAAAACACATTTTAAATGTTTGTATTAGCCTTCAGCTTTAGAAAAATGTGGGGCCTCTATGAATTGACAGTGGCTTAAAATAATTAGCTTCCCCATCCTCTTTCAAACCCCCTTCAGGTAGCTGAAGACTACTATTAAGTCTCCTCTCAGTCTCTTCTTCTCTAAACTAAATAAGCCCAGTTTCCCAAGTTTTTCCTCATAAGTCATGTCCCCTAGCCCCCTCACTATTTTTGTTTCCCCTGCTGTACTCTCTCCAATTTGTCCATATCCTTTCTGTAGTGGGGTGCCCAAAACTGAACACAGTACTCTAGATGGTGCCCCCTGCCTGACTGCCCTCCTCCCATTCCCTCCCAGACTCCTGCAGGCTGTAGCTCTGAATTGCAAATCCCCCAGGCTTCTTTAGTAAAATGACTCCAAAACCTGAAAACTGATTCTAATATGAGCAATTTTTACATGTAATTCTATACAAATGGTTTGTTTTCCCATATTGATTCAAATAATTGACTGATTCTGTTAACCAGAATCCACTGTAATATATAGATTTTATATATTTATATATAAAATACGTTTTTTATTTACAATAAGTTTTTTGTTTATATATTCTTTCCCTGTCATTCTTTTCCTTTCTTTTCCTGTCTTGATACAGCACATTTTTCATTATAGATTCTTCTTTCTAGTCTTTTCCCTCCTCTTCTTGTAGTCTCTTCTAAGCAGAACTCAGACCCTAAGATATTTGACTCAAACTTTCAAACTCTTTGCCCTCTGTAGGAGCTTCCGAAGTTAAGGGACACAAGTTTGCATATACCTGTTTTAAATACCTGTGATCCAGCGGAAGTAATAATTGGGTTCTTTCTACATATTTTAAAATGGTAACCCTGTTGCTGATAATACTTCTTGTCTTAACCAAATCATAATGGACACCACCACCACCATTTAAAATACAGTTTTTCAATGAAGACATATTGGGCGCAGACAGAAGTTATGTTTGTCATGTGATCAGCCCCCTGAGAGCCCTCTACAGCTGTGCTGTGACACATGCATGGGTGCAGAGTGCTTTAAAAGGGCTGATCACACACCAAATTAACCCTCATTTGATGAGGTATCAGATGAAGGTGTTCCACTTTGGAGCACCTTTGGAAACTTTTGTTCCCTAGGGTCAATCTGTGGTGTGATCCGGGCTGTGCTGATGCAGCTCAGCCCCACCCTCAGTGCTGTTTCCAGGAAGGGAGGGGGGAAAGAGAGCCATGGGCCTGAGCTAGAGTGGGGTGGGTGGATCAGAGCCCTTCACATGCTATGGGCCCCCCCAGCTCCCTTCCAGTTCAGGCCAGGCAAACCCCAGCCTGCAGCTCCCCTCTCTCCCCTTCCTTCCTTCAGACAGTACTGGAGCTCGGAGTGGGGGGGGTGCATCACCCCAGTCCTGATTGGGCAACAGGCATGCAGGCTTGATTTCCCCGCCCCCTGCTCTGACCCAACAGGTCTGTTGGATCGAGGGTTTGCTCTAGCTCATGGCGCTTTATGTGAAGCATGATGAGTTAAAGCAGGGACCTACTGCAGTTTGCCTATCATGAATTGTCCAAGACGTTTGTCAGGCTTTAATCCCATTAAATTCATCATCTTAATTTTTCACTGCTCACAGGATACACCGAGGCATTATTTAAAGGCTGACTGAGGTAGTCAGTTGCTTCATTTGCTCTTTCAATAGCAGTACACAAAGAGAAAGCTTCATATATTTCTGTGGCATCCTCTTGTAGCCAGGTTTGGCAAAGCAATCCTTTTGTTACCTATAACACTTTTGGCCTGTTTATTTGAGTGCGGGGGTGGGGGGGAGAGGGGGGGGGGGGCACTCCTCTCAGAGCGACGGAAATTTGGACTCACGTGAGTGTGTCCAGACAAGCCCAGTCATGTGGTATGTGGTGCTGCAAACGCATTTGTGGCGCCACATACTGCACAGTCTGGTGTTCTCCCATGTTACAAGGGCATACTGCCCGAGCATGTGCTGCGCGTTTTGTTTTTTTTCTTTTCTGGGGTTTTTTGACCCCTTGATATCCAGGAATCAAAAAAAACCTTCAAAAAAAAATCTAGTACAGTGCACGCTCTGGCAGCAAGCGCTGCTGAAAAGCAGAGCCAGGCCGCTCGGAGCTGCGCTCTGTTGCCAGCCAGGCTCTACGTAGCAGAATTGCCATGGCTGCAGCCCCAGGAAGCCCCCAGGACTCCACATAAGGCTGCTGGGGCCAGCACAGTGCTAGCCCCATCCCCCTACCACTCCTGGGTTAACTTGCCATGGGCCAAAGTGTACGTGGCATGGGTGTTCCCTGGGGACAAGTAGCAGCAGCACAAGGTGCACCACCACTGGTTGTGCCTGGGGAACCAAATGTCTATGCACATCTGGATGCACCCATATGTGTCCAGGCTTGGGCCTCTGCTCAATCAAGTGCTGACTAGGACTTGACTTCTTCCCCTACAGGGCTATCAGTACCATTTGCACACAGTAGAGGAGCCACCTGTTCCTCAATTCCAGCAGAAGGCGCATGTATTGAGCAACACAGGACCATTCCTTCTTTCCTCACCACTTCTCTGGGCTATCTCTTACCTGGGCCCTTTCACTTTCCCCACTTGGCAGCTTTTCTCTCCATCATTGCTTCTTTCAGGCTGTATCTTTCTCAAGCCTCTCCAGCCCATCAGACAATCTCCCCATGCACTGCCCCCATTCTACCTTGGCTGTAGTCTTTTAGGGCAACTGTTTCTAAGCAGCTGCTTAGTCACAGCTGGTGGAGGTTCATTAACACTTTCCTGTCTGCTGCTGTGGAGGTGTTTGTGCCTCATCGCACACCATTTCACAAGGTATCATCAGCCATTTCAAGACGTGATATAATTCATATTACCAGAGCATTTCTCTCTGTACATTTGTATTTGACCCATGTAATTGTTGCTTTAGCCTCATTTACTAAAGAGTTTTGTTTAGAAGCCAGAGACATAACTAGAAAGCTTTGTGCCCTGGGCAACGGTGGGGGCAAGTGTAGCTGGAAGTTGCCTGGCTCCAGCACAACTCCTCACTGCTTGGCCCCAGTACAGGCTTGGATGTGGGCACCAGCAAAGCTCTCCAGATTCACAGATCGAATAACTCTACAGGCAAGTTCTGGCCCATGGGCCATATGTTGCCAACACCTGAGCTATGTAATGCAGGTAAAGTGCAGGTTTTATGGTTCAGTTTTATAAAAGTTTCTCCTTGCAGTGGCTTATGCAGAGGGCATCTTGATGGGCCATCTTTGTGCACAGCTGGGCCCATGGCTTGGAAGAATTGTTAATTGATGAAAATGTTGTTGTGGGTGAGGATAAAGTGAATGATTTGGGCAACATGGTGTAAATTTGAGTGTAATCTGTGTTTCTGTAGGTGTTTCAGGCAGGCAGTTGTGCCTTCATGGTGCAGGATGGCGACACCCATGGTTGCAAGCACAACCTTCTGGGGGAGATGGTTGATAGTTTCAATTTTGTTGAGGAAGTCTGTTGAATCTTGGAGAAAACTTGCTCTTTGAGTGGCAAATGGTTGTAGGATAGCTTCCAGGAATCCTGATAGCTTTGCAGCGAGGGGGGCACAGTTGGATGTGATGGATCTGCCAGGGTTACCTTGTTTGTGAATTTTTGAAAACATATAGAAAGTAGGCCTGTGTGAAGCAGCTAGAATTCACTTCAGATTCAGATTCAGCAGACAGTGATTCAATTTGGTGATTCGAATCACTGTCTGGAATTGATTCAGCTGAATCTGATTCGGAGATTCGGCTGCCGCTGAATTGGCCGAATCTCTGACTCAAATAGGCCCCATCCCCTGCCCGCTCTCCCAGCCCCATCAGTGGCTGCTTTGTCTGGCCCCAGCATCCCGGCTCTTAAAAAAAAAAGGCCCCACACTCACCAGCTCCTGCCAGGTGGGGGAGGGGCAATCCCTGCTGCCCCCCACTGTCCTGTGCTGTATGGGGGGCTCTGCCATGAGTCCCCAGAAGCCCTGACAACCACTGCAGTAGCCAGTGAGTGTGGGGCTTTTTTTTTTAAAGAGCTGGGATGCTGGGGCTGGGTGGGATAGCTATTGATGGAGCTGGGAGAGCGAGCAGGGGATAGGGGCTCTTAGCAGGGATTGCCCCCCCACTTGGCAGGAGTCGGTGAGTGCAGGGCTTTATTTTTCTTTTTTTTTCTCAAAGAGCTGGAACACTGGGGCCAGGCAGGGCAGCCCTTGACTGGGCTGGGAGAGTGGCTGGGGGGGTGGGGGGGGCCTGGGGGAGCAGGCAGGGGATGGGGCCTGGAAGGTGTCCCCCCCATATGATCTCCTCCCACCTCCTCCAGCCCCCACCCCTCCCCACTTACCATCACGGAGTCTGTGTCCAGCTCCCTGCGGTGGCAAGGGGACTGCCCAAATTTCTGAAGCTCTCCAAAGCTCTCTGAATCTTTCCAAATCAATTTGGAGAGCTTTGAATCAATTTGGACCTTCTTACTAGTCTCCTGATTCGATGTTTCAGAGATTTGGCTGTGAAATTGGGCCAAATCTCCTCCAAATCAAATCAGCACTCAAAGCTTTGCACAGCCCTAATAGAAAGTTCCTCAGATAGGAAAGTAGGTGATGATTAGTGGAAGCAGTTTTTCTTGGAGCTGATATGAAGGATATATTAATATTTTCCAGTTTCAAAGTGAATGCTGGTGTGGGATCCTTTCCAAAGTCTTTATAGTAGTTGGTGTCAGGAAGTTATCTGTTGGCCTTCTTGACATAGTCTCGATGGTTGAGGATGACTATAGTTCTACCTTTGTCTGATGGTTTGTTTACTATTTTGTTGTTGAATCTTAGGGATAGTATGGCTCTTTTCTCCAAGGGGGACAGGCTGTGGTAGTCCTGGCTTTTGTTGAGAATTTCACTGTTAGCTTTCTTCCTGAAACAGTCAAAGTAGTAGTCCAGTGTTTATTTGTAAACAATTTGCAACCTTTTGTTCTTGTAGTGACATTGTCTTTTAGCTTAAATAGCTCTTTTCTTTCCCTGACGTTTACATCCTCGTGTATTTATAGACAGTGATCATATTCCTTCTCAGCCTTTGCTTTGCTAGTGTCATATATTTAACCTTAGAAGTACTGTGGCCAATAATATTATAACCTATTATATTCAGATGTTGATGTCATATCTATGTGAAATTGAATGAAGTTTTTATATGAAATTGAATGCAAATAAAACAGATTGTATTGGTTAATATAGGTGACTATAGTTATTGCTATCTTCCTAATTCGCTTTAGCAAAACTTTCATTTTGACAATATTAGAATTCTTAGGTCTGAGCTGTCCCCTGATTGGTATATTGTACAGTGATTTTCATATGTTAGCACTCAGAATTGGTCACATTTTTTGCTCTGTCTGCACAGGTGTTTATGCCTGCACAAAAATTAGATAGAAAATAAAGTAGAATCAATCCTCTGAATGATCTCTTTCAATGACCACCTCAAAATTCTGCTAATAACCTTTTAGTTATCTTAGAAATGTTGGTAGCTCTTCAAGGAAAGGTCTATAAATATTGTTGCTTGATTTTTTTCCCCCCATTCTTCCATACAGTTAACATAATATAAATATCACTATTTCTGGAATTCCCATAAATATTACTATCAGCAATTGAATGGCCAACAAGTCCACTCTTACCAGACCTCCATTTCTTCAGTTTAGGTATTATAATATCCTTTAGTAAAATAGCATATCAACTTATGTACCCTTTAACGTGCATACCAAGCCATCAGTGATAATTTTCCAGACAATTTCTGCAATTTTGTCTTAGGTTCATAGCTATTTTTTATATCAGTATATAGAAATATGTATATCCTATCCATTGTTCTGAAGAACACCTTTCAGGTCTTGAGTTTTGGTAATTATGTAAATGATGTAATAAAAACACATTTGGGGTAAAAGCTGTAGTCATCTACATAAATATTTCAGTGGCACTGGGCATGTGTACACATTCAATTAGCATGTAGCAATAAATTCCAGGGCATATTGTGCAGAAGTTTATTACTCTCAGGCACTGTGTTTGCATGGGCGCCCAGGACTGCAGCAGGTTGAGCCAGGTCAGAGCGTCCCTAGCTGGCAGGGGACCGAGGGTGTCAAGACTGTTAGCCTAGAGCTACTTCAATCATGCTGTGGAGGGGCTGGCTGGGGCATGAGGGTGCTCCAGTGCAGGGCTATATAGCAGGTATCAAAAGCAGCCCTTCAATGTAGCTCAGAGTATGATCTAGACACTTTGCTAAATCTAGATGGAGTGAGATATGTTTGGTACAGTGATTTGACCAGTCTCTCTTGTTGCCCAAGAGAAGGAGGTGGACTGTAGGTGCTTGTTCCTTGTTTTAATTTCCACTTTAGAGAGTTCTGTACCTTAATCTCTTCCAGTTTTTAATGTATTTAGCTTTGGGGGTTTTCTTGCTTCACAGTTCAGCTGAGGCATAAATTCTGGCTAAAATACTCTCAGCTGAGGGAAAACAAGACAACAGAGTGTCCTGTTGATCACAGTTGGATTCTGGAAAATTTTGCCTTTAAAATTTCTGGCAAATTTTCATTTGGAGCATAAATATTCACAGGTGTACTAACATGGTCCTCCATCAGACCTCCAACCAGGGAGAATCTCCATTCTTTGTTGTTGTACACTTCATCTACTTTTAAATTTTGGTCTTCCAAATCCTAATCTTTACACTTTTTTTTCTTTTTTGTTGTTGTTGCTGTTGTCGGAACACAGGAGAAGTAGTAGTCGTTATCAATCCATTTTAAACGTATTAGTATGTTTCTAAAAGATGTATCTCTTGGACATGAACATATCTCCATCTTAATCTTTTGGCTAATCTGATATTCTTTTTTTTCCATTTGCATGGAGTCTTCATGCCTTTAAAATTTAAAGAGGTATCTTTAGTCATGGTTTCCTGTACTATACCCTCCTATTATTTCACCATTATTGCTTTTGTATTCCATTATGCCACCTGTGCCTCTTCTGGGAGATTTTATGACAGGGGCATCACACCTATATCTGAGCTTTTAATAAGGAGTGGCATCTCAGTATATCCAATTAAACTCAAATTATTACACAAGAAATTGCACCCCCTACTAGCCATAACATGCAAAGTCTTTCCCACTACTCCAAAATGGATTTTTATGTAGATTTGCTATAGTTATAGACCAACATCTGCCTTTCCATACAAATTACCACTGGTGATTTGTTCATCCAGTGACATGTTTAATCTAAGGGAAACAATAATTACCCTCGCTCCCCGCCACCTCAGTAAGTCTCAAAATAGGGGTTTGATTGGATTTTAACAGCCAGGATTTTACCTATATGTAGTACAATGTAAAATTGACTATATCATTCTGCACACATTCAGAGGCATACAAAGAATGCACCTGGGATGATAATCTTTCCTTACCCTTCCCTCCCTCCTTCTGGCATCTGCATGAGGCAGCAGGCAGGACCATGGCCTGGTAGTATGTCATGATGTACAAGGTGTTCTGAGACTTGTAGTTCTCTACAAGGAGAGGGGTGGGGTGGGCAGGGACCATCATCCCATTTTTTTGCTGACAAAGCCCACATGATGAGGGCAAAAAAAATGCTGATTTTGGCAGCAAAAAACGGGGGACAATTCTCTTTGCCCCCCCTCCCCGCAGCAGCTGCCAACTCTATTTCCCTTCTACATAACTATGATTGTTAGAATGCTTTGTACTCCGTGACCTACGTTGCTTACAACAGATGCTCCCTGCAGCCCTCCATGCAAGCAGTGTGTGGGATGGAAGGGTGAGGCATCCCCTTCCTAGCCTTCTGGTGCCCCTCTGTAATGGGGCCCCTAACTCATCGCTGAAGGGGAGAGGGAATCGGGGATCAGCTGGCTAGCTCCAGCCTCCTGGACAAACTGATAGTGGCAGAGGGCCCTGGAATAAAATGGCAGCCTGCCCTGGGTGTGGCCAGCAGACAGCTCTAGGGCAGATGTAGTGGGTCAGATGACTTAGAGGAAAACATATAAGTCTAGGACCTGAAAAAAGAAGGGTGGTCTGGCCCTTCAGGCTGCAAGGAGCATACGTCTGGGGAGGAGAGGGGCCTCACTAGACAAGGAGGAAGGACTCCAGGCTTCAGGGAAGCTGCAGGAAGCCCCTGCACCACCAGACAGCCAAAGTTCAGTATTTTGGGGCCGTGTATTGTACCTTGTTGTCATGGTATGGTGTTAACCTGGGGTGGGGGTGGGATCCTTTTGTTTGAGAGTAGATGCTCATATTTTTTTCATTGGTGTTTAAATACTGGAGGACCAGATTGTGGCTGTAGGGGTAGAGGAGGCCACTGAGAAGTTTACCAAGGGCACCCCAAGTCCTCGACCCTTTGAAGTGGGGGGAATGCTGCTGTTAGCAGGAGGACTATGGTCTCAGGCAGTAAATACTAGAGGCACAAACCTGGAGCCCACAATGGCAAGACCGGGGTCCAAGGGGCCCGGAACCTGTGAGGATGAGGCCAGGGGCTGAAGGGCCTGGTAGCCTATAGTCCTGAGAAAGTGGACCTTGGGTGGACGGGTCCAGCCAGAGTAAAGCGGGCCAAGACCAGGGTGCCTCAGCCAACTTTTTAGTCAACTTAGTCCAGTTCTCTCTGGGAAGATTCCACCCTTTCTTCTTTCTAAGGGTTTTTGTACTTAAATCCAGAAAAATCCTAACATTTTTTCCCTTCATAAGTTATCTTCCTTAATTTTCTAGCTGCTCTTAATTTATTTATTTTTCTTGGTCGTTGAGGAATTGTATTCTGATATGTCTAGAAGACTCACTTTCTGCAGGCCTCGGAGCACTGTCTTCCACTTTGATTTCTGGAGGGTTAGACACGGAGAACAATTTTAGTTCAGTCTGCATGAATTTCTGGATGACTTTTACACAGTTGTCTTCCTCAATCCCTTCTCTGAATGCATGAAGTGTAGATTAGCCCTCCAGCTCCTGTTTTCCAGTTCTTCAAACTTATCACAAAGGAATTCTATTTTCTCTTTCATCATGGAGAGGTCTCTCCTCTACAGCGTGGTCAAGATTCTACCCCTGTAGAGATTGCTTCCCAATGTGCACTGCAGTTTATGTGGCTACCATCTGTGACTTACACCTTTGTAGGCATATGGAATGGCCCACAAAAGGGGAATGTTACTAGTTAACATATTAATCAAGAGACAGAGCTGTCTAGTGATATCCTATATGTTGTTTCCAGGTCAGAAATTCTGGCTTCACCATTTAGACTAGACTTCAGGACATCAATCTTGCCCTTGATCTCATTAACAGATACCTTAACTTCCAAAATCTCAGCCAAACTCTTATTTTGTGCAGCCTTAAATTCCTATTTTGTTAAATTTATAACAGTACAGTCTCCTAGACCATCCCTCCCACTTCTTGCAGGATCCTTCTATTTTGTTTGCAGGTTAGTGAGGCAGGGCACTTTTCCTCACCTCCACTACTTCGCAGAGCTGGGACAATGATAGAAATCCTTTAAAGAGGCTTTGGACTTTCTCTGCCTGCTCTTATATTCAGTAAAGACCAATGCAGGTTTAGATCTGTTAATCTGGCTATTTTAATTAAGGTTTGGAGGAACAAAGAAAAAACGCTTGCTACTTGAACATGCACACTGGTGCCCCTCTAGTTATGTTCTTTATCCAGATCATTACCCACTTGCTAAGGTTTGGAAAGCAGCTTCTATTACCATTTTTTAGAAATTGGTTGTGTTTGGAGATGATCAAACTTCTTTAATTAAAGAACTGATCTGAATGGGGAATCCAGTTGGATCTTTTTTGGAGGGTCAAATGAACTAAAGGGCTTGGAATGTTGTCTGACCTCTTACCTGGAATGGAGACTTCATTTTGAGGGGCTACTACATGTAGGGTTGCCAACCCTCCTGGATTGGCTGGGAGTCTACCTGGATTGGCACTGATCTTCTGGTGACTACTGAAAGCAATCTGGGAGATTGATATTGTGAACAGGTTAAACAGTACAATTAATGACTAGAAGTTCACTGACACATCAGTCCTGTATTGGATTGGCACTGATATAAGGAAAATTGACAGTATCAGTAATTGGCTTTTTTTGACAGATGTGGCTGATAAATGCCCCGTGCATGCACGCAACTGCAGCGCAACACACAGGTGGCCAGGAGCGTAGCCTGGCAGCATGGAGAGCAGCTGGGTCTGACTGGTAAGTCTGTTGTGAGGGAAAGGGCATGGGGGGGGGGGGGCAGAGTGGGGCCCCCGTGGGGGGGGAGGGAGTGGGACTGGGGCAGGGGCAGGCACTGCACAACCAGGGCAGGGCACAGGACAGCCACGAGCAGCTTGTCTGGGGGGTGTGGGAGGGGGTGGCAGCTCCCGCTGCTGCACGCACCCCAGGAGGGGGGTATGTGCCCCTGGATCTGTGCTCAGGGTGAGGGCAGGCTGCCGCTGTGGGCTGGGGCTAGGGGTGGCACTGGGTTCTTCCTGGAAGGTCGGTAGGGGGTTGGGCCAGGGCTGCACTTGGGGTGGGCAGCAGTGCTGGGAGGGGGACTATGGAGAATTTTGGAGTGGCTGCATGTTAGAAAACAAAATCTGGAATAACTTCAGTCATAGTTGGCAACCCTAATTGCATGCCTTTGCAGGGGTCAGTCCTCTGCCTTATTCCCTTAAAATTAAAAAAAGGATCTTGCCATTGATGACAAACAGGTAGGCAGCTCCCCCTCCTCAATCAAACTGAGTTCTGGACATGGTCTATTTCTCCACCTTCATCTTGGCTCTGCCTACCAGGCCTAACAATGTATCTGACAACGTACAAATTTAAAAAAGCACTCTGGCAATTCCATACTAAAGATACACAGAATATAAAACTGGAATATACTAAAGCCCACTCACCATTTCTGTGGAAGCAACAATTCTTGCCTATCTCAGAAGTTCAGGTAGGGAGCTAGGGAGAACAAGAATAGTGTAAGGTGGGTAAAAGCCAATCCTCTTGGGAATGCGGTTGGCAGAAAGGAAGGGAGGAATCAGCTTCTAGAAAGCCCATTTGGGCAAACTTTGGCTAAGTATCTGAAATTAGATCTTTGTCCATACCTACTTTCAAAACCTTTAGAGGTTTGCCCATTGCTTGTGGATATTTCTAGGGTTCTGCAAAATGTCCATTTTAAATATAGACAGACATCTGTGGGCTTATTATAAAGATAAGCATGGACAAGAATACTGCCATCTAAAAATGGGATATGACAGCTCTCCACAGTACTGTTAAGTAAAAATATGATAGTACAATGCAAGATGTTAAATTGCTTGGTGCATTCTTGGAGGGAGTCTCATTTTCTGTATTACAAAATTACAATTTATTTATCTTTGCCTTCTAATTAGATCTATAATAGATGTCTGTGATGGCATCAACTTCCAAAAAGGATTTAACTTTTTTTTTTCAACTTTCAAAAGGAGCTTATCCTAGGATCAGATTTCATTCTCAGCTAGTAATCTCAGAAGCTTCTGCATCTAAAAATAAAAGCCAAAATTGATTTAGGAAGTTAGGATTTTGGAAGATATCGTTAGGATTGATTAGGAAGAAAAATCACTTCCTTTACACTTATACAAATGATCTTCTGTCCTGCTTCAGTTAGGTTGTTGGGTGTTTTTTTTTTTTTTTGTGTGGGGGATGGCATACCAGGTGAGGAGAGGTTTCCTCACTTCCACATTTGCCATCTTTATGTTTAATGTCTCTGTTGTCTTTTCCTGGAGCACTTCTTTTCAACTCTCTCTCTTTCCAGGGTGCCTCCCTCATACTCTAGGTTTGCTGCTAGCCATCCTTTCATTCATGCCTTTACCCTCTTAAATCCTTCTGAAGAGCTTTTTTCCTATTATTCTTTTCAGAACTTCCTTCCTTTCTAGTTCATGTTTTATGTTTTCCTTGCCTGGACCATTTTTTCCTTTCTAGGTTTTGGCTGCGAGGAGGCAGGTGAATGAGGAGAGCATGGAATTTAGCATTACAAAACAGGTTAAACTAGGGGTACAGTGAACATTTAAATTTAGTAAATAGAGGAGCTACTGCAGAGGGGAGGCATTTTCTCTGGTTTGTGCTGCCTGAGGAGAGGAATGGGAAAACAGCACGGCTTCCTCTTGTCTGTACTGGAGGAGGGGAGGCTGTGGATAAGGCAGAGGGGGATGGAAACAGGGCAGGAGGGAAGCCTGCATTCTATCATTCATCAGCAATTTATCCAGGTAAAGAAACTGTATAAGTGGCTACACTAAGCCAGCCAACTGGCCTGGTTCCTGGCTCAACTGAAATAGCACAGGTCTTTGTTGTTGTTGTTGTTTTTTTTTTAAAGCAGAAAAAAACGGACTTTAATCCTAGGGCTTTAGCAGTTTCTATTAGGAAACTCATTTGGCAGGTTTTGCTCTAGCAATGAATTGTCCCAGTACAAACAGGAAGATCCTCTTCTGCAGTGGGAATCCCTGGGCCTGGAGAATGTAAGCCAAGAGCTGAGTGGCTTTCTATATACAGACTTAGCAGCCCTGGATAGAAGGGCTAAATACAGACATTCAAAAAGCCTGGGGCAGAATCAATCTAAGTTATGTGGTTTTCTGTGAGTGGCGTACTTTGTAGGCTTCCCATATTTCCAGGGTCAAAAAAGAGGACACCTCGGGGGGAAGGGAGGGGGAGAGGAGCCAGCGGTGATGGGAAGGGGGAAGAGGGGAAGGCATATATGATTTGGGGGGTGGGCAGTGATATGCCTGTGCCCTGCCTCTGCCCCTAACTCCTAAGCCTCTACCCCGCCTCCCCAGCCCTGCTGGTGCCCTTCACTCCT
The DNA here is from genome assembly GCF_000455745.1 of Alligator sinensis. NCBI lineage: Eukaryota > Metazoa > Chordata > Crocodylia > Alligatoridae > Alligator > Alligator sinensis. Next base: position 1,495,334 of record NW_005841930.1, on the reverse strand, counting down.
GACCTGCAGCCCTGCCCCACAGTGCTGCCAGTGCCCCTCACTCTCAACCCACAGCCCTCTGCCCCCCAGCCCCACTGGTGTTTCTCACTCCCAACCCACAGCTCCCTGTTCCCCCCAGTGCCTCTCACTCCTGACTCGCAGCCCCAGAGGTGGATTAATGCGTATTGGGGCTCTGGGCAAGCACAAACTTGGAGGTCCCCTTCCCACATGGGAGCTGGGCTGCTGGAGTGGGAGAGGGGCCCCTTCCCCTCGTAGTGTTGGGGGAGGACACTGGGTAGATCCCACCAGGCTGGGGGCCACATGCCCGCATCTTCTGCCTGCTCCCCACCCCTTCTACGGCCAAACGTACACACATACATGCACACACACACACACACACGGGTACGCACAGACACAGGAGTGCGCACTCTACTCTCACTCTGCACATGGGCAGACGCATGCGTGCAGGTACAGACAGGCAGACAGACAGACAGATGCACGTGCACACACACACACACACACACACACACACACACACACACACACAAACTTTCCCCTACAGGACCTCCCTACTCTTGATCACATGGAGGCAGCCCTCTGCCCCCTGCTGTGAGCCACCTGTGGCTCAGTCTCGCTCCCTGCCCAGTCCGTTACACTTACCTGCAGGGAGCTGTTGCCCGGCTGGCCCATACAGCCCTGCAGATGCAGAGGGCTGGGCTGGGAGTGCGGCACCATGTCTCTGCAGGTGGGCAGTAGCACTGGGAGGGTGGGGTTAAGATGTATTTTGGGAGGCTGTAGCCCCCAAGGTCCTCCCAGTGTCAAGCCCACAAAGACAGGGTGCGGTGCGACGCTCCTGGCCTGACCGTGACCCCCCGCCCCTGCCAGGTGGGACACAGCTCTCCCAGCCCAACTTGGTCCCCTTCCCACGAGACACAGTGCCATCCGGCCCGCCCTCCTCCCCCTAATGTGGTGTGGCTCTCCTGGCCCAACTCCACCCTATTGGTGGAGGGGCCACACTTCCAGCTCCCAGGGGAGCAAAGGTGAAAGCCACAGTTTTAAACTTGGCACCAAAAATCAGTGCCAAGTTTAAAACTGCGGCTTTCACTTCCCTGCTGACGGGGATCCCGGGGCCAGGGTCTCAAATTGGCAGGAGCCCTTGGGCTCATGCCCAGTTTGCGCATTCATTAATCCACCTATTTGCAGCCTCTTGCCCCCCCCAGCCCTGCTGGTGTCCTGCACTCCTGGCCTATAGCTCCCTGCCTCCCAGTGCTGTCAGTGCCCCGCATTTGTGACTTGCAGCACCCTGTTCCCTCCCAACCCTGCTGCCCAAGCAGCTTGCGCACACGCGCGCGCACACACATCTTCCAGCAGCTGCCCAGGCCCAGACACAGAGCATGTGAACTCCTGACAGCTGATCAGCTTCCCCACTGCCCCGAGCCCCAAGCAAATGTGGAGGCAAAGCAAAAACCTGCACATTTACTTGCATTTTTAAAAACCTGCCCGGACGGAGGACAAGGCATGTCCAGGAAACCCCAGACATATGGTAACCCCAATTAGGTTGGTAGCAAACAATACACATTTGCCCTTTGGTTGTGGTGGAGGGAGAGGATAAATCTTAGACCGGGTTCCACCATTTTTACATCAGTCTGTGTGACGAACTTCTGTTCCGTTACAGGTATAGACCAGTTTCTAGTTACTTATACTGGTAAAAGTGTAATGTTGGTACTTGGTCAAAGTGTCTTGTACCCACGAAATGGACAGTCTCTGCCTAGCTCAGGATCTGGGACTGGAGAGTAGCATCCTATTTGTGTTAAGACAATGTGTATTGTGATACAACTTGGTGCGTCTCCCAGGGCAGGCTGTAAATTCCAGGATATAAATTTGGTGTAAAATACCAGATTCTGTTTCTAGTTAAACTAGAACAAAGGTTGAAAAATGACATTTGGAGAAGCTTAATTTACTTGGAAGTGATTATTTTCCTGATAAATGGGAAATAAGGGGATGGAGATAAATTTTTCTCTAAGTTATGCTAATATAAACCCTGAGTAACTCCACTGCAGTTATTGTACAAATCTAAATCCACAATCTACAGCAGAATCTGACTCCTAGTGACCATAAATGTAACAAACACCAGATTGTAGCATGGCAAGTCTAAAATCCTCTTTTTTCCGTGATGTCTACTGCCTGACCTGGTTTTGATCAACAGCAATTTGCTCCTGGGTCAGCATCTACATGTGCATTAATGTGAACTGCCATTGGCTAGTACCTGTATCTGTTGGTACCAGCAAATGGCACTTTACATTTATCTACTGCTTAATAATTGTCGCATATGTGTAGATGGTGATGCTTTGCTGCACATTAATTAGTCTAATTAATGTGCATGATGCATGCATCATGTGTTTGTTTACTCAGAGGGGGAATCTTAACTTCCAATGAGAGACAGCTTGCCTATTCCCTAGAGAGTGTCAACACCATTTAGGAACACCATATACAGAATGAAATGAGGACAAAATCCCAAATCACTGCTTTGAGTTCATTTAAAACATTGCTGCTTGAACCATATTCCTGGCTTGTTACTCTGACCAACTTTCCTCCTCTCTGTATTCTGCAGCTGTCTTCCCATTCTGTACCTCATCAAATGTGAACTTCTTGGCTTGACCTTTTAAGTTCTGTGTGCATTTTAGCCATGCTCTATCTATAAGATCTATTGCCTTGCCACCCTGTGGAGTCCCGCTTTTGCTCTGTCAAAGATCCTAACCTCTGTCTTCCATTAGTCCCCTCCTGCCATGAGTGCCTCCTAGCTGAGCAAGGGAGGATCATTGTTTGTTGTCATTTTGAGTCATGGTTGGTGGACTGAAACCTATTCATTTTATTATTACCTTGTCCTCCCACTTTAACCACTCCTCATTTGGCCGTGTTCTTCTTCTGTCACATCTGCTCCTGAACCTAGCATCCCAGCGTGAGGACTATGCCTTTGTTATCTGTCATGCTAAAGTAATAAAGACAAGATCCTTGACTGGGCTACTGAAGGCTAACGCAGTACAAAAAGATAATAGCAATAACAACAAACAATGACCCAAAATGATAGTGGAAAATAGGTGAAGCCCTTGTTAGTTGAACAAGGAATTAAAGAGCCTTATTCTCTAACGTGAGAAGAATTGCCTCCTTGATTATGTGGAGATTATACTGGTGACCACCCATAATTGTGGGTAGAGTAGACCATTGTGACTAATACCTCTTGCAGACATGCCTGTTACATTGTCTGTTCTGTCACTGGTTATTTTATTTCCTTATGGTGTATTGCCTGACTCTTAGGTTGCACATAATCTGGGGCCAGGACCATCTGTGTCACTTATTTACATAGTGTAGTACAATGGGTCCTTGATCTCCTCCAAGAGATCCTTAGATTTAACTAAATACTAATTACCACCAGTATTATGTAGCAAGGCACCCTTGGTAGCATGAATAAATTTTGGTTTCTAGAACCAAGAGCATATTCATGTAAAATTTTCTGAAATGGATAAATTGAGGTCCAAACAAGATGGCTTTCAGATAAAGTAGATATTATAGTATCAGTGTCGCATTTATGGGTTACGAGATTTTCTTTTCTTTCTTTCTTTCTTTTTTTTTGTTTTTTTGGGGTCTTTTGCTAACAATTCTCCTTTTTGTACAATCCATCATTTCAACACATCATACAAAGACAGTAACAACCTTTTCAGTAACTTTGTGGTGTTTTATTAATATGATGTTCTCTGGGAATGCTTCACAATCAAAGAGTCTGCAATTTTCTTTTCCATAAAGAGACTCCTAGGGTTTGCTACTGGGTAAGTCATGGGACTTTAGAATGTTTCAGTGGTTGGCTTTGGTTTTCTGATGATAATCTTCTTCATATCTTTTCACTACCAGTTGCCTTATGCAAGATGCTACAAAGTCTAAGCCCTCCAGAGTGTACATATGTAATCACCAGCTAGTGATTTAAATTCCTGGAAAGCATTATATAGATCCACTTTATGTGGATGTCACCAAGTTCTGTGCACACAGATTTGTTTCCATAGTAACTAATGTACTTCAATGGATGGGGAAAAAATCATAGAGGAATTTAAATGACAGAAGAACAAAAACCTGAATAAAGTAAGTGATATAAACAAAATACGTGATAATCTGGAATGCTCTAGAGTTTTTATTAGATTTGTTTAGAAAGCCTTCTGTTATTCATAAATGACACCATCCCTCATAAGAAAAACAGTATCCTAAACTCTTGGCAATGGAAACTAAAATGTTATCCTACATTATTTCACGCATACAAATAATACACCATTTTATATATTCACACACAAACACACATGCATGTACACATGGAAGCAAGAAGACAAAGATTTTTCGTTATGTATTTTGTAATAGACTTTCATAAATAGGGACCTACTGAATTCACGGTGGAAGTGGGATGCATGGAAGCTCCTTTAATCTTGCAGGTTCCCTTGTACATCCCCCCACTGATTGGTGGAGGTGTGCCACCAGTCACTCCTGATCAGCAGGGAGGCAAAAACCACGATTTTAAATATAGCACTGTGCTTGCCTTCTGGCCAGGCAGCAGCAAGCCGCAGGGCCACCAGGGCCCCTCATTCAATCAGCAATGGTTGGGGGCGGGACCTGTAAGATTAAAGGAACTGCTGCACAGGCTCCTTCCACCATGAATTTGGTAGGTCCCTATTCATTTAAAAAAAATCTTCATTTATAAACCTGTGTGGGTGAAAAAATATGCATTTTTCCTATGTTCCCTCTGTGTCTCTGCTGCAATTTCATGAACAATGGAAGAATGCCACATATTCAAAAGGAACAGAATTCAGACGGTACCACTCCAGAGTCTTCTAGTTTGCTTAAATCTGTCAGAAGTGCCAATCTCAATAGGTATAAAAAACAGGCTGGTGCTAGCTTAGTTATTCTTAAATGTTCATTTTGGATAGAATTGCTATCGGACATCCTTCTAAACTTGAACTGGAGAGGCTTGAATCCAAGAGAACACATAAATGAGGGAGAGATCTAGATTTTTCCATATACTGTGAGCAACTCAGGGAACAAATAAAGTGATCAGAAATGCATAATAGATTTCAAACTAGTAATAAAATGAATTTATCACACATATCACCTTCACTTATCACATTATATATAATGAGTATATTACATAGGGAAAAAGGTCAGCAGTATATTATGACTGTTCATTTAAACACTCAGAAGTCAGGAATTATCAGTGCCAAGGATATGAAGGGTATGAAACTTTGAATCTGGTGTTTGTACTAACAATGAAAATGTATGTAAAGTCTAACTAGTTACTGAGCACATGAACTGCTTGATTGCAGGGTAAAATCATGGAACAAGAGCTGAGAACCCTAATTTTGTACTCATGATTCATTTTTCATATGCAGAAACCAGGACAGTTTTTTAAGGAGAAAGTTGCCCTCCTAAAAGGAGAGGATGGGCCTCAGCGTATCCCAAAATGTGCAAGATGACATAGAAAAGCATAACTGCAATGGACATGTTTAGTCAATAAAGAAATTACCAGGAAATTTGCTGTAGATTGTACAGTCAGAACATGGCATTTGAAAGATAAGAGAGTCAAAATACCCAGTAAGGCTGCATCCAGATGAGCATGGATGCGTGGTATGCCAAGTACCACACATGCAGGTGTTCCCCACACTGCTACTTTGATCTCCCAGGGTCAAAAAAACCCAAGCTGAAAAAAGGTGGGGTGGTGCACATGGGAGCAGTGCACATCACCCAAAACTGGAGCCTGGCTAGTTGAAGCCATGCTCTGGCTGTCGACCAGGCTTCCTGCTGCAGGAGTGCCATGGCTGCAGGTCACACAGGACCCCAAGTAAGGCTGGTAGGGCCACCACAGTTGCTGGCCCCAGGCTCCCCTACTCTACCTGGGGTAACCTGCCACGCATCAGAGCGCACGTGGCATGGTGTTTCCCGAGAAAACTGGCAGAGCACAAGGTGTGCCACTGCGACTTGTCCCTGGGGAAACACACATTCATTGACTATATTGGGCCTAGTTTGATTAAGGCATACTGGGCGCATCTACACGTGCAGTTGACTGTGCTGTTATTACAGAGCAGTCATTTAGTACTTGCTTAACCAAGTACTAAATGACTGCACAGTAACCGGTGGTTATTGCTGCATGGTTATTTTTAGATGCTACTGTGCAGTAGTGTTGCCATCATGGTTTGTGGCCAGCAGTGCTACGGCGCTGTAACAAAAAGCTACAGCATCTTATATAGACATGCCCACTGAAACCTCATCTACAGCCTGATTCATTTATCTTGTGGGGAGGGTACGTGTATATGTGTGTATGCGCACACACAGACAAAATAAATAATAATCAGATAGCTTACATACATACCCCTTTCCAACTGTAATATCCAAACAAGTACAAACAGTAAATTAGAAAAATGGCACAATATAATTAATCAGCAAAATTATTTTTCCTTCAGGAATAAACATTTATAACAAAAATCAAAATAATTTAATGCAAGCAGAATCAACTCCCTTAAAAGTTTCAGGTCAGGTGCTGGATATGGAGCCCTTGTGCAATACCAAGATAATTCTCTCCAGCTTGTGTCTACCAGC
>NW_005841930.1:1475280-1488697 GCF_000455745.1 Alligator sinensis | reverse complement strand
TTCCCTAAGCAAGAGAAGAGGTGCAAATTGAAGTGGAATTAATGTCTCATCTAACAGGGACTGCATGCCCTTGCAGTCCTGCACTGCTGGAACCCCAACAGGCAAAAGAAAAAAAAAACAAAATATCAACACACAAAAAAGATTATGTGGATCATAAAAACCATGTGGAGTGCAGTTGTCACTGCTTTCTGGTAGTAACAGTGGCTTCCAGAGACAAACCAGTACGAAGCACACATCATGCTAACTCCCAGGAGGTAGAAAAATAATGTATTTGGCTCTTGAAAGCTATGAGACAGAAATTACACAGATCCCACTGAATATGGAAAATATGATTCAGTCAGTCTCCAGTGCATGGGTTCCTCCGTTCATCAGGCCTCAAAGCTGCAGATCATTATATGTAACCACGCCGTTACTAAAACGGTCGACTTTGGGCTAATTGTGTTGTGTCTCCCAGGAGCGATTCAGTAGGCTCCATCTCTTTCTGATCTGTCTGCATTTTTCTAAACAATGATGACAGAATCCTGTGCATGTTAATCCTCAGATGTCACAGAGCTAAATTTTTAAAAGCTTTACATTGAAGAGGAAATGCAGCAGTTCTGTTTTGTGGATAGGACTCAGCTGTCATACTGGAGCTCCCCCTGCTGCCTCTGCCCTTCCCAACTACTACAGGAAAAAACATGAGATTTTATTTCTCCTCCAGTCCTGAGTCTGTCCTGCCATTTCCTTCCAGCATTATTGTGTAATAATGATGTTTATGCTGCTGTCCCTGAGAAACCCAAGCATGCTGCTATTCCTTGATAAAAATAAGTTCCTGGTCTCATATTCTAAGCATTATCAAGAGGAGGTAAAGTATACCAGATGTGTAAGAGGAACTATAAACTGCTCTGTTGGCAAGACATCATGGGTGCACCCCCACAAGCATGCACATGCAGTTTGTGGCGCCTCAAAGTGGTATGAGGCACTACATTCCTTACATGGCGCACATGCACCCATTTGCTGTGCTGCTAATTTGCAGTGAGGAAGGGTTGTTTTTTTTTTGACACCAGGAGACCCCAGTGTAAAAAACAAAACAAAACAACAAAACTGCCACTGAAAAAAGCAGTGTAGTGCATGCAGCAGCAGCATGTGCCACCAGAAAGGGAGCCTGGTCAGCCAGACCCAAAATGTAGCTGCTGGCCAGGCTCTGAGTAGCTGGGTCACTGCTGTTGATGTATGTGCATGCCATGCCAGTGCCATGCAAAGGGCAGGACAGAATACTAAGGGATCTTAGTTCCCTTCTCTCAGGTTACAAATGAGTGTTAGGTAACAAAGAAAGCTGTATTTAAGCTACTGTTCTAGCAGCTGGGCAAGTATGCCAGAGCAAAGGGGTTTAGTTGGAGAGAGGAATGAGTAAAGCCATCTAATATTTAATACACAACCTTGCCTTGTAGTCACATAAGTCATAAGCAGTGAATTACTGTGAAAGCAGATAATCTGCCTTTTCTCATGCTGTTTCTCAAGTGAAAGTTAGCATGGGTGCAAGGTTGTGGGCTGAAGAACAATTAGATTGCTTTAAAGTAGTGTGGGGGACTTATCACTTGTGAGGCTGTCAGCTGCTCTCTTATTACTGTAGGGTCTGTTTGCGCTCATAGTACATGAAGCTAAACTGAAAATGGTTTACTTTGAAATGAAACAGGCGGTAAATTATTGTGTTTTAAGTCCCATTTGCTGCAGGAAAGAGCAGAGTAAAAACAGTTGCAACAGAATCAGAGAAGATAAGGTTCTTCATCCTTCGACCAGTAAAATTATTTTACCTGTCTTCCACTGCACCCTAGGTCTACAAGAAAACAGCATGGTTTTATTTGGTACAGTAAGGTATCTGTAGCTCATTGTTCAGATGTGAATCTCAGAAGATAACTTAAGTGATATGGAGGACGCACAGTCATGTGGTTAAAGTATTATAATAGTATTCAGGGGACTGGGTTCTGTTTCCAAGTGCCACAGGGTGGTTTTGTGACTTTGGGCAAAGTACTTAATGCCAGAATTCTGGGGCGATGAGTTTGTTCCCACTGATGTAAATGGGAATCTGGGAGTTAAAACCTAACCATGGGGTTTTAAGCAAGATTTTCTGAGGACCTTGTGATACATTACATTTAGCATGTGGTAACTGCACTTACAACACTTGTGTCTTGAGCATTCGAGCAGCGAAGACTTTGCTAAGTGTCTTTGAACTGCAATAAAGTTAGGCCTTTTTCTGTGAGGAGTACCCCAGATCATATTATCTAACACGTTGAGCGAATGTGGGATTGCACCACGGAAGTAATATGATCAGAAGACTTGGGTGTGGTGGGTAGGGGAAGGAGGAGACCAACAAAGCTGTTTGCCAGGCTTCCAGCCACCTTACCACATCTGAGCCTTGCTAGTTCAGGGCTCCAATACAGTGAGAGGGGATGGGAGTGACAGGGGCAACCAGCCACCATGCTGCATGGGAGCTGGTTCAAGGCTCTGGTGGGTGTGGGGGCTGGGACTGGTGCCTGTGCTGTGTAGTCTTGCTCCCAGTCCCTGTACCAGTCTTGAACTAGCTCTGGTATGGTACAACAGCTGGGATTAAAGATTTGGTTTCAGCCCTGGGATCACACCAGAGCCAGTTCAAGTCTCCATGTGGTACTACAATCTATATTTAGATCATAGTAAGCTTTGATGTGTGACTGCTCAGAAAACTTTCTAAGTCATTAATGCTTACTATGATCTAAATACAACATGCTAACTGTAATGTGTAACAATGAGTACCTTCTTGAGCTGAAGTTCACCTGGGAATTGTCTACTTACAGCTGATGAAGTCAAGGTGCGGTTGAGGCATAAGTAGTTCCTTTCAGGGCATTTAGGAAAAGGATAGGAGGAGATATTTAGGAGAAACTAAATAATGGGAGCCCTGGAGACTTAAGATTTAACCACGTTATACTGCTTTGCTTCAGTGTGAAAATGTGTGAAAGGATTTACACTTTAACACTGCCCACCCCAAATCAACTTTGCAGCCTCATAACATTTGCAAAAGTATACACCAACGTCAACGCAGAAGATTAATAAGAGATTGTTGGGAACAGAGCTCTTGAATAAGAGCAGTCCCTGTTATTTTGACCTTTCAGTGTGTTTTTGTAAGTCTTATTCTGAGGCAATGTTGTTTGGGTTGGAGATGTACAAGCCTGTGGGATGGCAGTCAGTGGTGAAGTATCACACGGCAGTGGGGACCTGGCCAGATGCATTAACCACACAGAACAGGCTTTTATTAACAAGCTCTCTAGACACGCTCTGGTCTCAGCAGCTCAGTTCAGCACACATGTGGAGAGAGACCAAGAAGCATTCTTTTAGGGCAGTAAAGGGTCAAGCTTTTTGGTAGACATGCCACAACTTAGCCCTGCACCCTCCCCAAGTGCCACTCTGATCCCCTTCCCTTATCCAATCTGCTGCTCTGCTTTCCGCTCCCATCCCTATGCTCCCTGTATTATCTGCTGCTCTGCTTTTTTCTTCCTTCCCTGAATTCCCTGTCTGATCAGCTGCTTTGCTTTTTGCTTTCTGCCCTATCTTTTGCTGTGCTGCCTGTCCCCTCCCTGATCTGCCATGTGTCATATGCAGAGGTTGCATGGGCCAATTGTGGCACTCATGCTGCAGCTGGCTAGCTCTATCTTGGGGTATGGGAATCAGGGGATGATCAGGAGGTGGCCAGCTGGCACCTGATCCTAGAGATTAAGCCAGGGAATCAGGATCATAGACAAGGTCAGGAGCCAGAAACAGGGTCCAGACTGGAGCAAGGCGTCAGGTTACCAGCAAATCAGAATAAAGGGGGCCAGACTAGAGATGGGAACAAGGAGCAAGAAGTCAAGAAGCTGGAACCAAGAGACTAGGAACAAGAAGCCATATATTCAGGGTCAATTAGCTAAATATATGGCTTCTTGTTCCAAACCCTGGATTCAGGCAAGGTCAAGGACCCAAGCAGAGAAACATCTATCCTGTTGAATAACCTTATGGGCACTGAAAGGGCTGCTGCTTGTAAAAAGGCAACCATGCCTATGTGGGTAACTGCTAACAACTGGGTTTAGTTAGTTCACTGGCAACCAGGCCCGCTTGTCATCAGAGACAGTTTGGGGGCTAAGGCCTATCTGCAGCCCTGACTCCTGATAATGGGCGTACAAACAAGTTACCTCGGAGAAGCACACAGGATGTTGCTACTTGGATAACTGCCTTAGAACATGCAAAGTGGCTTACTTATTAATGAAAGTGGTTAGACTATGCATGTGGGCAGTTACCGCAGAATAGCTGAAGCTTGGGAAGTTCACACCCCAGATAACCTTGCGGTAAACTTGTTTGTGCTCTGACACTTTTAAAGTGTGCTGTGCTGCGCTTAAAGGAATGATACACTAGCTATTAATTTGAGTGTACTCCTGCAAATAAAGCTCATTTGGCAATGTCATTGTTAATGGTTGTTGCCTAATATCAGCATTAAGATCACAGTCTTCTACTTTTTCAGTTTAAATCGTCTCCCGTATCTGGAATGTGTGTTGCTTCTCGTAGGTACAGTTGTAGTGCCAGCTGTAATGGTGTTTGGATTGGCTGCAATTGTGACGTCTACTGTCTCTACTCCATGAATTATTTGGAGAGTAAATGGTGATATTCCTCACAACAGATTGCACTTCTGTCATCAGCTGGGGTTGCAGTAACAGAAACAATCCTCAGGTGTGTGTGATTTTTTGCCTAGATAACTGTCCATTCCCTGTCCATATTATATATGACCTGTTTTTTCTGCTTGTTCAGTTACTATGCCAGGGAGTCATTGACTATGGGGGCTTCACATCATTGCAGCCAGCAACAACGGCAAATAACATTTCTCTTCCATTTGAGCATAATTTTGTTGCATGAGTGTCTGTATTTTCAGTCAAGAATGCCACTAGAGCACATTCTTGAAGAAATGTAACTTCAGTTTGTGAAGCATCTATGTGCAGTAGTGTTATTTCACTGTTTTGCCACAGTATTTTAGTCTCAGTTTGAAGGTGATGATATCCTTGTGTTATGGCAGGTCTTGTCCAGTCTCCTGTTACAGTTCTACTCACTCCCCTCCTCAACTTTCTTCCCCCCGATCCACTTCTTGTAGAAGAGCTCTGATTTGGTAATTTCTGTCTAAATCTTGGTAAGTAGGTCACTGCCTAGGTATGGTTTCCAGTTCTTGGGAGTTTGATGCTTTTAGCTGCTTTATTATTTTGTATTATTTGGTCGGATACGATTCCCCTCTTTGGCTATATATGACCAGAGTAGCTTACTTGTTCAATACTGGTTTGCATTCTGCTGTGATTCTGTATTTGGTTACACTCCATGGGCACGTCCAGATGAGCATGCACGTGCATCTTGCAGCATCTCAAAACCCTTTGAGATGCTGCAACAGGCACATGTGGGAATGAGAAAACATTCCCTGCACTCAAATTTGCACTGCTTCTATTTGAGCTGCTGCAAGCACATGTGCTTGAATGTGTGGACGTTTCCCTTGAGTCTTCCTGGTACTGCCATTAGATTTTTCATAAGCTTCACTCTGATACTGCCACATACTAGAATGCCACCAATGAGAACTTTGACTTCTGCTAGTTCTTGTATTTCATGCACTGTTGTCTGCTGTGTATCTTGTGCAGGTGATACAGAAAATGACATTCTCCAAGCAGATCATTGAAAGTGGTTATCTTCCTGATCCTTTTATCTGGTCAGTTCTGCTAGTATTGGGATAAAACACCCAGCACACAGTACAAATGTTGTGAATGATTTCACATTAAGAATGTGAATGCATACTTTAATGCACATTTTTGCCATATTTGAAGGTTATATTTATATATGTAATGCACCTGGGTTTTTTCCTAATACAACCATTGAGCTAAACTATTATGATGATGCCTACACCTTTTTTAGTTAGCTTTAATTGTGCCGTATATTGGAGTTTCTTCTCCATTTTCAGCCTTATTGTTAATGGTGGTCATCATGAGACCTGTACACCAGCATTGCATTTATAGATAGCTTGGTTATGCAGTATCTTGATAGAATTCCTATGCCTTCAGACACAGCAGGATTCTTTATTTAATTTCCTCTGCTTTTATGGCTTTCAAGTTTGACTTGAACAGTTGCAGTCCCACAACGGACTTTGCTGGCTTGTCCATTGCACAGGACTTGAGAATTTAATGTTCTTCCTTGTGCTAGTAGTCAACATTGCACATCTCTGTGATGGTATGGGGATATGGCCATATCCTGCTAGATTTGCTGATACAGGGTATGTTGCTATCATGGCACAACCTAAACTTTTTTTCTTTCTGAGGGACGTAGCATGCAGGTGTCAATTTTGATTTTTAAGGGTATTTCTTCTGGATGTACTAAAATAGTTACATGCATCTCATAATTATCTTTTTCCTTAGTCTATGCTGCTTTCTTTGGTGGGGATCTCCAATTGCATTCAAACTACCCTTGGTTTTCTGTTGTGTGCATGGCATGCCCATGCAAAATGCTTTGTTTTGTGGTACTCTCTTCATATAGGCATTCCTATTCCTCTGCATGTTGCAATCCACATCTGCAAATCTGCTTTGTCACTTTCAGCTAGGTGCCTCTCTCAATCCAAATGTGGCTTCCCTGTGCCACCCTTATGTCTTTGTTAAGTATGATTAATTGTGGTCAAACCCCATTTTTATCATAAGTATTCCATGACCAGTGATTTCCTTTATCTGTTCTTTGGTTGCCTCCTGTGCTCTAGTTATTCTAATGGATTTTTCTAATATCTTTCATTAGTCCTTTTTTTTTGTATTTCTTTTAAATGTGATCTTGTTAAGATCCTGTCCTTCAACATACCACCTTCATCTGGGAAATGAGTCTTTTATTGTCTGTTATAGATGTACTAATCATTCAGCAATTGTCGCAGTAGGCTCTAGATTTCTTATATGCCCCCCCGGAGAGTTTTTTTCTTTGAAAAACAATAGGCCTCGACTAGCAAAAGTCTAATTTTTAGTGTCTGATTTTTTTTCTTATCTCTACCAGTTATCTTTTCACAAGAGACCCATACACTCAGATTTCCCTACCCTTTTGCCCAATGTATTTTAGAGAATGAGCTGCTTTCTTGCTTTAGTTGCTGCAAAGATCACCTTCATTAATACGTTCCACATAGTGCAATTTTTGTGCAACACTTCTGTTTTCAGAATCTGCCTGTGGCATATTTCTGGCATTATGCTGCATAAAAACCATTGTTAGTCAATTTTTCTTCCAACACTGTATACAGTCTTTGTTCAGGCTGGTCATAGAAAAGGGAATCTATACATGATAAAGCATACTAAACATGGCTTTCATTAACCAGGTTTCTTGAGCACATTCTGCTCAGTAAGAGCTTAGCTCAGCAATTGCAGAGAAAAACCAAGCAGCAGTATTTCAGCCTAGAATTAGACATTGTCAAGTGAAGTGGATCAGCTGTGCCAGGATGTATCCAGGAACCCAGACAGGTGCTCCTGGGCCTTCCATGGCCTAATTCTGTACGCCCCAACAATAGGAATTTCCAGGACCTGCAGGATTGGGCCCCTAAAGTCCTGGAAGTGCCTGTCTGGGATGACTGGAGAGCATGGGCAATTGTAGACTACCTGCACTCTCCTGCCATCAACCTAACAGAAATCTGCCATAATAAAGAGCACATATTGTTACTACCAATGTTGTAGGCATACATATTGGACATTTGTTGTGCAACCTGGGGTATGGATATCCGTTTGCTAGGCCTTTAAGTGGCTATAAAATTTTTTATGGTGGCACAAAGGCAATATCTGCTTCTACCCTTGGGGAGGCTTCCTGCACCTCTCAAAAGGGTCAAGGCATCAGTTACCCAGCTGTGCATAAATACAATACAGAAAGGAGAGTCCTGTGGTGAAAACCCTGGGTTGGGACTCCAGAGTTCTGGGTGCAGTTGCTTCAAATTTACCCATGGTCTTGGAGAAAAAAAAATCATATAATTTTTTTTTGTCTCGGTTCCCAGTTTGCAAAATAGGGGCACTAGCATTTCCTTTCCACACCGTTTTTCTGTCCTATCAAATTTTTTGGGGGGTGGGAGCTGTCTCTTATAAAGCTCCATATAATGTTTAGCATGTTGGAACCCCAGTTACAACTGGGGCTTTGAGATGCTACTGTAATGCAAATAATTAATAGTAATATAGGTTGTCTTTTAAAGAGGGGATTTTTTTGTATACAAAGTGCAATGCTGGGCTTATGCATTGGGTGAACTCCCCGCCAACCTAAATTTCTTTGTTTACTAATTTCCTGTCAGAGAAAGGAGGGGAATGGCAGAGGCAAGTTCTGTAAGTTTAGGCCAGCAGTAGAAGTCTGAGTTGATCATCTACTGCTCCAACATCCTCCTGGGCTGAACAGCTGGGAATCCGGGAGTTGCAGCCAGTTGCCTGTGGCTGCTGCTTGGATATAGTGAAGGACCGGGGCCTGGAACTCTAAACAACTATGTAACAAGTGCCAAATGCATCTATCAGGTGATGTAATATCCTGTCATAATGGAGTCCATTTGGGAATAATAACTACTTGTGAAATAATTCATTTCCCTCTTTTTTACACTCCATATTACACAGGCACAGGGAATAACCAACACTGTGCACCTTTCACTTCCATCATAAATACTACACTTTTATGCTTTCAGACGGGCAAAAAAAAAAGGACGAGGGGGAACAAAACAGTACCACCACGTATGTGGAAAATGATCATGCACATAGCTGCCAGAACCTTAGAAAGAAAGAACCCTATTACCAGCAGATCATCAGTTAATGGCAAATTCTCCTACTGCATTATTTTAACTGAGAACCTATTTTGAAATTTAATTTCTTTATTTTCTATCAAGATGAGAACAGGATTAATCTTTCAGAAAGAGTAACTAATGATCCTGTACTGGGTTAGCAAATAGTTCTTTCTATGCTAAACACTTCACAAACATTAAGTAATGAATCCTAGGAGACAAGTAAGCATTATATTGCTCTTCTGCAGATGTCAGAACAATGGCAAGGTTAGCAGCTAGACTCTTCCCTATGTAAAGAGCAACTATCCACTGCAGAGGAGAAACAGTAACAGAAAACAAAAGTAAAGTTTTCAAGAAAAAGTGCAATGTGAAGCTCTTTTGTAGCATACTTCACAAAATGGCAGCTCTGCCTACAGCAGGGGTGGGCAATTATTTTGGGCAGAGGGCCGCTTACTGAGTTTTGGCAAGTCATCGAGGGCTGCATGACAGGCAGCCCAGGGCAGATTAATATTAATTTTCTAAAATTTTTAGGGGCCCCGCAGGCCAGATAAAATGGCCAGGTGGGCCGCACCTGGCCCTCAGGCCCCGTTTTGCCCACCCCTGGCCTACAGCTATTAGACTCCTTTGAAAACTCAAGGCAAAGTGCAGAGAGAAATTATTTGAACATGGCCGTAAATCCCACAGCAACGTGCCCAAAAAGAGCGGGTATTGGAAATTAGGATTAGTATTTGATGAATTTTCTGGTATCTAATCCTGTATTAGGTACTCTTCTGGTCTCTTAAAGGGATTTAAAGTGAATGAAAATGGGTCTCTGACGTAAGGTAGGCTAAGGCACTCAAAGCCTCCAGCATAGGGTTCTTTGGTTGTGGTCATAGTGCACTGCTGAAAAGTGCACTGCTTGCCCTCTGCTTTTTATGGGCTATAGGGAGCTAAGGAGCTGCCTTTACCATGACAGGGAAGCAGACACCTAAACAGTCCCAGATTATAAGGAGAACAAAGGTGGCTTAATGTTTCCAGCCCAGAGTACAGGGACAAAGAGTGAATTTCAGGGTTTCTGGGACTGGATCAAAGAATTTGGAACAGTCTTAGAATTTATTTTGAAGCTACTATCAAAGCCAGACATAAAAAAAAGAACAGCACTCAGGCTGATGCTGAGCCCCTTCCATGATGAAAAACCCACATGAGTAAAATAAGCCAAATAATTGACCCTAAATATATATAATTGCACCACACCAAGCTCCTTTACTTTTTCAACTAAATAATCACAATGCAGCCTTTCATATTCCTACGGCCACAGTTTATGCAATATCCAAAAATCGGTCATGTCTCCACCCCAACAAGTAACATGCAGTCAAGGGATGTGTCAAAACTTCTAGCAGTTGGGAGTTCAGTCCCTCAGCTTTACATCACTTCCCAGCAATGAAAATCTTTATAAATACAAGGCCTGATTTGGAGCATGACCTCACTTGGGGAAAATCCTAAAGCAAGCAAAATCATTCTTTATGAAACTGGGAAGAAACAGATGTGAGAACATGGGCCTGGAAGGGACCTCCAGGGCCACAGAATCTAATCTTCTGCTGTTGCTATGGCAACTTCGTCATACAATCCCCCTCCTAAACCAGATAAACTGCATTTGAAAACTAGTTAGGTTTTTGGCTCCTACTACTCCAATTGGCAGACTACTCCCAAACCTCATTGCTCAGATGGTTTGGAACCTCATAATTTGCAGCCTACATTTTTTTCATCTAGTCATGGCAAATTCTTGACAATGCTGCCCACATTTTAGGGCTGTTTATTCTCCTCTTCATGCGCATGTGTAATTTCCACAAAGGTAAATGGGAGAGATGGCACAACACTGTCAGAACCCAGTAGTTGAGTGCCCATGTCACAGTGGAATATTTCATTGATTTGATGCCTATAACGCAGTGGAATTTCTTGCCACAGTGGAATTTTCCGCTACGGTAGAAAACCCCGGTGCAGTGAAAAGTTCCCGCCGACTTTATGCAAATACCCCCCCCACCATTGGCCGGTTATAAATTATTCACACTTGGTGACTAGTAATTGGCTCACTAGCCATATAAAAGTTAGAGCAGTTTCCACCCAAGTTGGAGAACTCCGCGCACATCTCGGAGTGAACTTGGCGGACTGATCACCCACCAACGACTCCCCGTCACCGACCGTCCCAACATACCCCGTGCCCTGCAGGCCCGATAAGCCGTTCATGTCATTTCGTCTTACTCGAAGAGCTCACGTTTGCAACTGTAATCTAAGTCAGTTCTTCTTCCTGCGCTGTATACACCGACGGCGTAAGTAAATTATCTCTTTGTTCAACCAATATGCTTCAGTGCCTAATTCCACTCCATCGGTCAAAAGTACCCCCCTGCCGTTTCGGGGCTACTGGCCACAGCCCAGCCTACCACTCGACCGCCACAAACACAAGGAGAATACCAGATCATAGGAAAGCAGGGCTGAAGGAGGGACCTCATGAAGTCATCTCATCCAGTTCCCTCCTCAAAGCAGAATCAACCCAGCTAAACCAGTGCTGCCCAACTTCTAAGCCCCCAGGGCTCATGTGCCCCAGGGGTTACACTAGCAGGGGTGTCAATAGGCAAGACAGACCACTGGGCTACATGCCTTGTGGAAGCTCCCCCTATCCCGCACTACACACCCATGTGCACACCCCTTCCACTGCTGCACTGTGCCCCCTCACCTCTGCATCATGTGGGTACAACGTCCTTCCCCCATGCCCCCAGACTCACCCTATGCTGCTTGCACAGCATACCACATTGCTCCACCCTCTGGGGTTGAGGCAGGAAGCAGTAGCTAGAGGAGGGAGAGGGAGCTCAGCAGCTCCCTGGTGGGAGTGGTGGCCAGGTGACACCAGGACTTGGTGGCCCACTGGGAGCATGCAGCCTATGGTGGCGTTATTTGGACAGCCCTAAACTAAAACATCCTAGCCACATGTTTATCCAATCTGCTCTTTAAACTTTCCAGGGATGCAGATCCCAAGTAGCCTGTGGCAGTGCCTGACTACCCTCATCATTATATTACAAATAATAAAGCCATTTTTCAGTCTTTTTTGATTCTTTCAATTTGGCTGTTAGGACTAAGTACAGATAGGCAAAAAGCCTGAGGCTGAATTGATTCAGTCTTCACAGGTTAGTCTAAGCTGAATAGATTGAACTAATAAGCAAGTGAACAGACATTCACTTTTGATTCCAGAAATGCAGCCACATGCCTGCAGTGGTGCAGGCCAGAAGCCATGGGGTGCTAGAGCACACCTCCCTGCTGGGCTGGAGCAGACAGCTTGGGCCAAGGCTAGCCCACCCGCCCTGCAAGGGCGGGGAGGGGTGTTGTAGGGGAGGTGTAAAATATCCTGGGATGCTTGGGGACTGTGAGTTAACTTGAATCTGGAGGGGATCTGGGTCATAAACCAATTTAATGTAAATCAGTTAAGTCTAATACTACATCCATCCAGGTTTATCTTAAACCAATTTTGGCCACTTTGAAAGTGGTTTAAGTACACTGAACTTCTGTTGTGTTACATATTTGACCTGGTTTCCAATCACTTATACCAGTTTGTGTAACTTCCATCCCTAGCCTAGTAGAACAAATCATTATGTGCTAGAGAAGTGAAGGATAGTGCTATGCTCTCATCTGGTTGTTTGCTTTTGAAGCCTGTTTTAAGAATGGATGTGGAGAAGACAGTGAGGTAACTTGGTGGCTAGTTATGAAAGAAACTTTCCACAAAAAGGATATAGTACAAGGGAAAACACAAAGGTACTTGTTGGAAAAAATCTACGTCAGTTATTCTCAACCTCATTAGACTCAAAGAACCCCTCAGAAAATGCTTAGCTTTCACTCCTTTTTGACTACAGTAAAATAGTAGAGCAGTTTGTCTGCTGTAATGAACTCAAAAAGATCATAACAAATCAGAATGTTTTTGACTTTATGAATTCCTATTTGAAATCTCTGGATGAGTCCAGACGAGCGTGCATGTGCCTCTTGCCCCATCTCAAACCCCTTTGAGGCGGGGCAAGAGGCATGTGCAGGAACAAAAACTGTTCCCTGTGCAGCAAGTTTACAGTGTGGGGAGAAAATTAGACCCCTGGATATCCAGGGGTCTAAAAAAACCGCTCCGCAGAAGAGCGGAGCAAGGCACGGTCCCAGACCATGCCAGGGAGTCAGTCCTCCAAAAAAGACACACTGGTGTCAGCCAGAGTATCTCTTTCATTCCCCTTCTGCCTCCGGTCACTGGAGTGGGTTGCAGGGCTCTGGGAGGCACGCACAGGACCTGTGCCTCCCAGAGCTGTGTGACCCTCTCTGGTGCAAAGCCAGACTAGCAAGCCACATGGGGATGGCCCAGGTCCCGCCGCATGCCACCACTGCCCCCGCCCCCCCCAGGCACAGCGGGACAAAGGCAGGACTTGGTGCAACGTGTGGGGACTCCTAGCCCTGGGGCCCCTCTGCCACCCAGCCATGCCATTCCCATGGCGGCAGGACCTGGTGTGGCACGTGGGGACCATGCGCCATGTCCAGATGGGTCCTGCCAGCCCTGGGGCTGCTCCTGCCACCTGGCCACCCCAGCTAGGTGGCAGGAGCAGCCCCAGGGCTGGCAGGAGCCATCTGGGCACAGCGCCTGGGCCC
>NW_005841930.1:1469110-1474998 GCF_000455745.1 Alligator sinensis | reverse complement strand
GTGGGGGGGGCGGTTGGGGGGGGGGGGCATTCCATATGCTCAGGAGGGGGCCCCCATCCCTCCTGAGAAGCCCCCCCACAAAGTCCCCCACACCCACAGTCCCCCCCGCAATCACCCCACACCTACCCACACACCAACCCACATCCCTCCACACACGCACACACACCCACCCACCTTCCCACCCCCTTCCTGCAAATACCACATCCCCCCATCACACACCCATCATGTGCAAAGAAAAACCAAAAATACAGATCAAGACATATAGGTATTTAGAATCTATTTTATCATGATGATAGAGACACTGGTAGACTTCCACATTGCTTTAACATTGTAAATATACCAATAAAGCATTGCCCAACTGATTGCGCTCTCTCTCTCTCTCTAGATATATATGTGTGTGTGTGCGTGTGTGTGTGTGTGTAGAGTGGTCTTCTGTTTTAATTGTGGAAAAACATAGATTTTGGGGTATTTTAAAAAATGGATTGGGGATCCCTTCCAGCCCTTACAATCTATGAACCCTATAGACAACATCCAATGTTCATGCTCCCTTATAGGGGACCCCTGTGCCCCATGGGAGCCGCACTGCCTATAGGGTTTCCCTGCCCCTCGTGGGGCCCCTAACCCCGAGAATAATGGTGAGGATCCATTAAATGAGGATTTTAGTCTATGAGGCTTAGTGTAGTCCAGATCCAGGTTTAGCGAAAGGGGGAGGCGGGACCAAAGCAGCGCACTCACACACCAAAGCGATGTGCTCACGGACCGAAGCAGTGCGCTCACAGATCGCTACACCTTAGAAGGAAAATTGGGCAGTGGTGCTGTACAGAGGCCAACTCTGCAACCACAGCTCACTGGCAGCTGGCCCAGAGGGGCAGATGCCTCATCCCGGTTTGGCAGGGGCACAGCAGGTCACAGCCCCCACTGCCAGACTGCTGCAGTGGGTAGAGGGTGCAGGGAACTCTCAGGGCTGCTTCACCAGTCCAGCTGGCACAAGGGGTAGTGTCCCCAGGTATGAATTGGCTGGGCCCCAGAAGTTCCTGAGAGCGAGTAGCCCTGAGCTACTTGCCAGGGCAGCTTTTTATACTGCTGGGGACAGCACAGGTGCTGGTCC
Organism: Alligator sinensis; assembly: GCF_000455745.1. Lineage (NCBI taxonomy): Eukaryota > Metazoa > Chordata > Crocodylia > Alligatoridae > Alligator > Alligator sinensis. The sequence continues at coordinate 1,473,890 of NW_005841930.1, read as the reverse complement.
CAGGCTCTAGCTCCCCCTGGAGGCAGATCCGGGAGAAGCCAGGCAGGGTTATTTTGCCCCAGGTGGCACAATTTGCTCCACAACAAAGTGCATGTCCAAGCATGTGTGCTGAAGCAAAAAGCCCCGGCTCAACTTTGCAATGCTGCTGTTTGAGCTGCTGCAAGCTCATGTGATTGCATGTGTGGATGCACCCTCTGGGTTTATCTTGTGAATAACGTGAAGTTTTTTCATGATTAGCAGTGCTGCTAATATCATTTGATGCCCTGTGGCATCCTTAAAAGGATTTCATGGGAAACTGGTTAAGAATTATTGATTTACACAGTTACGGTAAACTTCTATTTTACTGTGTGCTTAAGTGGCAATTTTTAGACCATGTATTTGAGCATTTTCAGCTCTCCTTGTTGTGGACCTGCTACATACTGGCTGGGTAAGTATGCAGCTCTGTACACATGTACCTGAGCACAGTCTGGGGAAAAATGGGGATAGAGGGCAGTGTGGAAGGGGGAAGGGGAGGGAAATGACCCTTTCATGTTTTAGTCTGAATGGCTAAGTGGTTAGGTACTTGTCTAGGAATCTAGAGACCTGGAGAAGGACATCTAACCAAGATTCAGTTTAGAAATGATCTACACGACCATTTCTGGGGAAATATCTGAAAATTTATACCCAAGGCGAGGAAAAAGCCTCGGGAAACAGTAATTCTGAAAAGAAGCTAGTAGCAACAACAGACATAGGATAAACTAGATACAAAATTATAACATAAGATAGCTATAAAAACTCCAATGAAATTCAGCTGCTTGTGAAAATACTGAGCTAATGGATGATGGAAGTGGGGAAAGGAGAAAATAATGTACAAATAGTAAAATGGTGTTGATGCTAGAGATGATGAAGAACTTCTTAGGGTGATCAGAGAGGTGGGAGGAGGAGATGGAATATCTAGGGATAATGGGTTTCTCTCTCTGGTCTCACAGGCCTCAAGAGGCTACAACTGTCTTAACTAAAGAATAATCTCTTCCTGTCTTGCTCAATCTCCTTCCACCTTGGCGCATCTTTGCCTATCCCTTCCAGATCAGTTTTTATGTTATCGTCCCATTGTTGCCTTGGTTTACCTTGCAGTCTGATTCAGCTTCCAAAATCTGCCTCACATGCCTTCTCTTATCAGTTCTTGCAATATAACCTTCCCATTTCATTCTCTACTCTTTTATCTTGCTCAAGAAATAAGGTCTTTCATAAAGGTCCACACTGTTGATCATGTCTTCTCCATACTCTGTTTTCTTGTACTGCATCAAATATTTTCCTTAGGACTTTGTTTTCACACACTTGCAGCCTCTTTACCATTTGCCTTTGTCAGAATCCAGAATGCACATCTATAAAAGGACAGGTTTAACAATTGGATTATAAAACTGGATTACCATAGATCGTAGAAAATTAGGGTTGGAAGGGACCTCAGGAGGTCATCTAGCTCAACCCTGAGCTCAAAGCAAGACCATCCCCAACTAAGTCATCTCAGCCAAAGCTTTTTCTAGCCAGGTCTTGAAAACTTCCAAGGATGGAGTTTCAAACACCTCTCTGGGTAACCTGTTCCATGGTTTTACTACCTTCCTAGCGAGAAAGTTCTTCTTAATATCTAACCTTAACTTCCCCCTACAACTTGAGACCATTGCTCCTTGTTCTGCCATTTGCCACCATTGAGAAGAATCTAGCTCTATTCTCTTTGGAACCACCCTTCAGGTAGTTGAAGGATGATATTAAATCCCCCCATCGGTCTTCTTTTTTCTAGACTAAATAAGCCCAGTTCCCTCAGCCTCTTCTCCTAAGTCATGTGCCCCTGTCCCCAAACAATTCTTGTTGCCCTCTGCTGGAGTCTCTCCAATTTGTCCACATCATTTCTGTAGTGGGGGGCCCAAAACTGAACACAGTACTCCAGATGTGGCCTCACCAGTGCTGAACAGAGGGGAATAATCACTTCCCTTGACCTTCTGGCAACACACCTACCAATGCAGCCCAGTATGCTGTTAGCTTTCTTGCCAACCAGGGCACACAGCTGGCTCATATTCAGCTTATTGTCCACTGTAACCCCCAGGTTCTTTTCTGCAGAACTCCTGTCCAGCCAGTCATCCCCCAACCTGTGATGATTCATAGGATTGTTCTGTCCTCAGTATAGGACTTTGCACCTGTCCTTGTTGAACCTCATGAGATTCTTTTTGGCCCAATCCTCCAAATTGTGTAGGTCACTCTGAATCCTGGCCCTAACCTTCAGTGTATCTACTACTTCCCCCAGTTTGGTTTCATCTGCAAACTTGCTGAGGGTGCACTCTATGCCATCTTCCAGGTCGTTGATGAAGACAAAGAACAAAACCAGCCCTTGGACCAATCCCTGGGGCACTCCACTTGATACCAGCTGCTAATTAGATATTGAGCCATTGATTACTACTCTCTGAGTCTGATGCTCCAGCCTGTTTTCTCTCTAACAGTGCATTCATCCAACCCATACTTCCTTATCGTACCTGTGAGAACGTTGTGGGAGACTGTATCTATAAAAGGACAGGTTTAACAATTGGATTATAAAGCTGGATTTTCATAGAATCATAGATCATAGAAAATTAGGGTTGGAAGGGACCTCAGGAGGTCATCTAGCTCAACCCTCAGCTCAAAGCTGGAGATTGGGGCCTTGATTTGCTAAAATCAAGGTACACCAGATCCACCAGTCTCCCCACATCCGCAGAGCCAGTCACCTTATCACAGGCAATCATAGATTCATAGATGTTAGGGTCGAAAGGGACCTCAATAGATCATCGAGTCCGACCCCCTGCGTGCTGGGTCTAGATGACCCCAGCTAGATACTCATGTAACCTCCTCTTGAAGACCCCCAGGGTAGGGGAGAGCACCACCTCCCTTGGGAGCCCATTCCAGACCCTGGCTACTCTAACTGTGAAGTTCTTCCTAATGTCCAATCTAAATCTGCTCTCTGCTAGCTTGTGGCCATTATTTCTTGTAACCCCCAGGGGCGCCTTGATGAATAAATACTCACCAATCCCCTTCTGTGCCCCCGTGATGAACTTATAGGCAGCCACAAGGTCGCCTCTCAACCTTCTCTTGTGGAGGCTGAATAGATCCAGTTTCTCTAGTCTCTCCTCATAGGGCTTGGTCTGTAGGCCCTTAACCATATGAGTGGCCCTTCTCTGAACCCTCTCCAGGTTATCCACATCCCTCTTGAAGTGCGGCGCCCAGAATTGCACGCAGTACTCCAACTGCGGTCTGACCAGCGCCCGATAGAGGGGAAGTATCACCTCCTTGGACCTATTCGTCATGCATCTGCTGATACATGATAAAGTGCCATTGGCTTTTTTGATGGCTTCGTCACACTGCCGACTCATGTTCACCTTGGAGTCCACTAGGACTCCAAGATCCCTTTCCACTTCCGTGCCACCCAGCAGGTCATTCCCTAGGCTGTAGGTGTGCTGGACATTTTTCCTCCCTAGGTGCAGCACTTTGCATTTCTCCTTGTTGAACTGCATTCTGTTGTTTTCTGCCCACTTGTCCAACCTGTCCAGATCTGCTTGCAGCTGTTCCCTGCCCTCCGGCGTGTCCACATCTCCCCATAGCTTTGTGTCATCTGCAAACTTGGACAGAGTACATTTCACTCCCCCGTCCAAGTCGCTGATGAAGACATTAAAGACCTTGTATAGGAGAGATCGAGTGGACAAAAGGGGCAGAGGTGTAGCTCTCTATGTCAAGGAAAGCTATGCATCCCTGAAAGCTGACATTGGCACCCAGGGTGGACAACTAGAGACCCTCTGGGTTAAAATCCATGGGAACACAGCACAGGGGACACAATGGTGGGAGTCTACTACAGACATCTGACCCAGGATCAAGAGCTTGACCAAGAGTTCACCAGGGAATTGGCTGAGGCTGCATGCTCCCGGTGCATGGTTGTCATGGGAGACTTCAATCACCCTGACATCTTGTGGGAAGAGCACTCGGCCAAATCCGAATGGTCTCAAAGCTTTCTCATATGTGTGGATGAGCTCTATATTTCTCAAAAAGTCTTCAGGCTGATGAGAGGTAAAGTGCTGCTCGACCTCGTACTGGCAATGGGGGATGACCTAATCAGTGACCTAACAATTGAAGGGAAGCTGGGTGACAGCGACCATGAGCTGATTACCTTCACCATCCACCATAAAGCTGGCAAGTCAGTCAGCAATACAGAAGTCCTCAACTTCAGGAAAGCTGACTTTAACAAGCTCAGGAGGTTTGTCAGTGAGTCCCTAAGAGATCACGGCCCAAAGGGGAGGGAAGTTCAGGATGAGTGGTTGCTCCTTAAGGGAGCTATCTTGGATGCATAAGCAGAGTCGATCCCATCTTGGAGAAAAGGCAGCAAAAGGGCACAGCAGCCTCCTTGGCTCAGCAAGGAATTAGCAGACCTCCTGCATCTAAAAACAAATACCTACAAAGGATGGAGGATGGGATCCACCTCCAAGGAGGAATATTCCGGACTGGTCCAGACCTGTAGGGTGTGAACCAGGAAAGCCAAGGCTGCGACTGAACTCCAACTAGCTAAAAGTATCAAGGACAATAAAAAGTCCTTTTTTAGATATGTGGGGAGCCAGAGGAAAAGCAAGGACAACATTGGACTCCTGCTAAACCAGATGGGACAACTGACAACCAACGCCCAGGAAAAAGCCAACTTGCTAAATCTGTACTTTGCATCATTTTTTCACCAGTTCCAAGGGACGCCCCTGCCCATTACAGGATGGGAAGGCCTGGGTGAGGGAGATTCCTT
>NW_005841930.1:1458279-1468108 GCF_000455745.1 Alligator sinensis | reverse complement strand
GTTCTCATGCCGTCTTCCGCGTCCGTTCACTGGTAGGATGGAAGAGAATACCACCTGTGCACCGAACTCCTTCAGCACGCCGCCCAGAGCACTGTAGTCCGCCATCAGGTGATCAGGGGTTCTCCTGGCCGCATCATTAGTACCCACATGGACTAGGACCATGGGGTAGTAATCGGTGGGCTTGATCCTGGCCTGGATTACCTCCGTCACATCCCGAATCTTTGCTCCAGGGAGGCAGCATACCTCTCGTGCTGAGGGGTCCTGGCGACAGATGGGCCCCTCCATACCTCTCAGGATGGAGTCCCCTATGACGAGCACTCGTCGCCTCCTCCTCTGGGTCCTCTTGGATCTCTTGACCTGTTCGGAGTGTGAAGAATGTGGTGTTTCTTCCTGCCCAAGGGTTTCCTTGGTTGGTCAGGTATGACTTGCCATTGGTGAATCCATGCTGACTGTTCATAATCACCTTTTTCTCCTCCAACTGCTTAGAAATGGATTCCTTGAGGATCTTCTCCATGATTTTTCCAGGCACTGAGGTGAGGCTGATTAGTCTATAGTTCCCTGCATTCTCCTTTTTACCTTTCTTAAATATGGGCACTGTTTGCCCTTTTCTAGTAATTTGGGACCTCTCCTGATCACCATGCGCTTTCAAACATGATGGCCAGTGGTTCTGCAATCACATCAGCCCATTCCCTCAGCATCCTTGGGTGCATCCCATCTGGCCCCATGGACTTGTACACATCCAGCTTTTCTAAATAGTCCCTAACCTGTTCTTTCACCACTGAGGGCTGCTCCCCTCATCCACAAACTGTGCTGCCCAGTGCAGTATTCTGGGAGCTGACGTTTCCTGTGAAGACTGTGGCAAAAAAGCATTGAACACTTCAGCCTTTTCTGCATCCTGTCACAAGGTTGCCTTCCCCGTTCAGTAAGGGAACCACACTTTCCCTGATCCTCCTCTTGGTATCAACATACTTGTAGAAACCCTTCTTGTTACCCTTCACATCCCTTGCTAGCTGCAACTCCAATTGTGCGTTGGCCTTCCCGACTTCATCCCTGCAAGCCTGGGCAATGCTCTTATATTCTTCCCTAGTTATTTGTCTAAGTTTCCACTTCCACTTCTTGTAAATTTCCTTTTTGTGGTTTAGTTTACTGAAATAAATGACCCCCTCTTTGGCTCCCCTGTGCTGCACCCCTGGATGAGCTGCTGGGCTCTGGTTGCCTCACAACCCGGCCCGGCCAGGGCCCCATTCACAGTGAATGGGGCACTGACTGGGCCAGGTCGTGGGACAATTGGAGCCCGGCGCCTCCTGCAAAGGCATGGTCCCAGGGAGCCAAGGGGGGGGCGGGGCATGTGGCCCCACGATGTGTGCATGGGGCAAGGGTGGGCTGCAGCTGTGGGCTGGGTCTGCCTGTTCTCTGCCTGTGCGCCTCACTTCCGCCTTTGAAAGCAATGCGGCGCAGTACCTTGTGCCTCACTGCTCAGCCCGCTCAGTGGCCGGACGCAAATGGAGCCGCGCCGCTTTCAAAGGTAGCAGCGAGGTATGCAGGCAGGGAGCAGGCAGATCCCAGCCTGCAGCTGCAGCCTGCCCTTGCTCCCTGCACACATCAGGGGGCCATGTGCCTCCCCGCTTGGTTCCCCAGTGCTGCACCTCTGGAGGAGCCGTCTGGCTGCGCTGGGCTTTTGCGGGGGATGATGCGAGGTGCACACTCTCTCCTGCTTCCCTACTTACCACAGGGCTTTGGTCTCCACCCTCTGGCAAACCTAGTTTAAAGCCCTCCTCACTAGGTCAGTGAGCCTATCCACAACTAGGTTAGTGAGTCTATCTGCAAAGATGCTCTTCACTTTCTTCATCAGGTGGATCCCATCTCTTCCCAACAATCTCTTCCCAACAATCCTTCTTCTTGGAAGTATATCCCAGGTCAAAGAAGCCCTGCTGGCAACACCACCTGTGGAAGTATCTTGAGATTTTTACTTGATGCTATTATTTTATCCAGGCTCACCAGGCATATAGAAGCACAGTAATCCTTGCCTTGATTTCTTTAGTGATTGAATATTCTTTAGTGAATAATTACTATTCTTAGTGATTATTGTTTCTAAATATTTAAACTTTCCTACTTTTTCCACATTGTCATTCCCTATCTTTATCTTCCTGTGATCTTGAGGTTTATTTTTGGATGTGATCATGTGTCTGGTCTTGCTGACATTGATAGCAAAACCAGCTTCTTTGGTGTTTAATTCTATGATCTCTGTATTCTTTTGTGCCGTTTCCACTTCTTCTCCTCTCTTCTCTTCTTCTAGGTAGGTATCATCTACATACTTAAATACCTGGCGCAGTCCATTCAGCTGCAAACCTTTTCATCCTTCTTCAATGGCTCTTTTAATCTTCTCAAGTATCAAGCTAAGTGGCTCTTTTAATCTTCTCAAGCATTGGTGACAATGCGTCCCCTTGTTTGAGCCTGCTGTTGATTTCCATTGGGTCTGATAGCATTCTGTCAATTCTCGCATAACTCCCTGATCTTTCAATTCACATCTTAGTAAGGTGTACCAATTTTTGGGAATTCCAAACCTCACCATAATTGACCACAGTGACTCTCTTCTAATATTATAACAAGGTTTGACAGTGTCTATGTAAAATTCCTGTACATCTTTTGCAACTTCCCATTTCTTTTCCAGCAACAACCTCATTGAAAATATCTGATCTCAAATTGATCTATCTTTTTTTGAATCCACACTAGTACTCTCCCACAATTTCTTGCACGCATGGAAGCATTTGCTTTAGCAGCAGTTGAGAAAGTCTGTGCACAATAAGGAGATACCTCAATAGTTATTACACTCTTCGATCACCTTTCTTGTGAATTGGGCACATTATTGCCTGTTTCCAATGCCAGGACATTCTTTCTCTTCTCCAGATCTTTTAAATTATCTTGTGAAGATGGTGTTTTAATTAAAGAGATAATGGGCTTATAGTTACAAAAGAAAAAACTGTAGGTCAAAAATCCTGGAAATCCTATTAGGCTTTAGGATGGTCTCTGAAGTGGCAAAGTCTCTGTCACTTGCAATATTAAAGTTGGCCTGAATAAAACAACTAGGAAATATACAAGAAGAAGCAAATATGCACAGGCATGAAGGTAAAAGAAAATATAACAGGTCTTTCTACGTCTAGCTTCTAAGATTCTTCAGTGTGTACCTGGCTTGTAGTCCTGCCTTCCAGAAAAATAATTTTCCAGTTTACTTCCTCGTGTGCCACTTGACCCAGTGAAAGAAAGAAATGAGGAAGCTTAAGGGAATGGCATAAAATAATGCCATACAGCAAAGAATGTGAAAGATGTGTCTTTGGCTGGAAATAAAACACAATGAGGAGGTGCAGCTGACAAAATATGCTGTTGACTGTTCTGATAAGAAACCCCTGGGCAGGATGTACCATGTGAAGATGTGCAGAATCATCAGGAACCATGAAGCTATAAAGGAAACAAAACAGGAAACATGTCATGAATCATCAGAAAGCAGGCCCTAGACAGATTACATTGCTGAATCAGGAATTAAATGTATCATCTAATTCAGGGCAGTGGTTTTCAACCTTTTTCATTTGCGGACCCCTAAAACATTTTGAATGGAGGTGTGGACCCTCTTGAATTGTAATGTGGGTATTGACATACTTTTGATTGAACATAGTCATCTTTTGCGGTCCCCTTACGCATGGCACGACCAAAGGTTGAAAACCACTGATTATGGGTATGGGAGAGAATAGATTTAAATGCTATCATATGTGGCCCTTCTACCAGGCACTGGGGACAGATTCAGGGGCTTAACACTAACTTCTTAAATCTGGCTCAAGCCCCTACCCAAAAACCTGGGAAAACTAAAACAAAACTACTCAACTAAAACAAGGTTTATTACAGGGGCAAAGGGAACAAATACACAACCTTAAAGAAAACCTTAACTACTGAACATTAACTGAGTCTCCAAAGAGTTTAAAGAGTGTCTTATTCATGGGCAAACCAATCCAGGGGAGCTATCACCTAGCCCACTTAGCTGGGAAGGGAGACTCACTCAGGACTGCTGTCTGGAGGCACTACCACTTATGCCAGCCAACGCTGGCAGGTGCTGGGTATGGAGACCCAGCCCAGAGGACTCTGCTGTTTCTTGCTGTCAGGGGTTGCCACTCTGCTCTGGTGATCTACCACCTATGCCAGACAAAGTAGCAAGTCCTGGGCAGGGAGGCCTGTTGCTGCCATTCTGTTACTAGGGATTGCTGCTAGGGGTCACTGCCACTCTTCCATGCTGCTGCCAGGGATTGCTGCCACCCAATTGCTGATGCTCTTTGGGGTACCTATGCAACCCCAGCTCTTTTAGACCCTGACCTACTTCATCAGCAAGTTCAGAGATTTTCAGCCATCATGAGTATCAGGTTTTATCTGAACCCACTATATGGACCTGCGCTCACAATCGCTTCTCACTGAGAAATAGATAACGTACAAGATTATCCAAGGAATAACTACAGTCCAGAGCCTCTTCTGCTCCTCACACACCCACCTGACTCTGCACTAAAATTGAGGGCCACCCCACTGCAGATCTCATAGTGAACACTGACCTTTTGGTGATCTTTCTTGTAGCAAAGTTTATGTGTCTATAGTCTTCACAGTTTTGGAAGGGCAGGCCTATAGGGACACAGGCTAAATACAGAGATTCATGGGGTTTAGGGGAAGGTTAGATCACATTAAAAATGGCCACCCGATTTAACTTAATTCACCCAGATGCAGACCTGACATTTAGATCCGATTTCAGTGATCAGAAATCAATCTAAACCTGTAACTGTAAAGAGGTACTGCACAGACAGACCAGTCTAAAAATGGTGGAACCCAGTCTAAGATAGACCTGGATTGATATACAACCAGACTTAATTGATCTAGGTTAGACTGGCACATTGAACTTCAGTACAATTACCTGTGCAGTCCCAGGGCTGTGTTTTTCCTACCTGCCCCCCCCAAGCACTGGGCTATTTTTAGTGTCTCCAGCCCCTTGCTCCTGCCCCCCACTGTGGACCAGCCAGCCCCCCGCCCCAAATCTCCATGCCACAAGCTGCTCAGGGTGTCAGTTTTATCATTGTTCACTGCTGCTGGGAGCTAAGGAGGTAAGTATCAGTGGGAAGAGAGGCAGGAGGGATGGGAGGTAAGTTTGCTGGGGGGAGTTTGAGGGCTAAAAATAGCCTCTGATCCCCCTCAAGCCCTCCTGCAAATCCCACAAGCCCCCCCGCCCCATCCCACCAAACCCTGCTGGACCCCATCAACCCTCTTCAGACACTGCCTGCCTCCCAGTCGCTCCCATAAATTATGCCTGCCCCCCCATTCCCCTGCAGATTGTACCCCCCTATCCTCCCATCTCCCCACAGACACTGCCTGCCTCCCCATCACTCCTGTGGATCGTGCCTGTCCCTCCAATCCCCCCGCCCAGCCTGCTTGCCCTCCAATCCCCAACCCCCTCCCTGCTACCTCCCACATCCCAAGTTACCTTAAATCAGATGGCCATTTTTAGACTGATCTATGTGCATGGAATTTTTATACAGTTACGAGTTGCTAACCTGCCCCTAACCCCACTGAATGTCTGCACTCAGCCCCAGTCTAATCCACTGACCCTTTGCAATTGCACACTTTAACCCCAAACAGTAAAACCCAAGTCCACAAACAATAAAAATAGGTGTGAGGACCCCCCGAACCTCTGAACATGCATACTAACAAGGGTATGAGAAGGAATGCACAGAGTTGCTGTTACAGAACATAGCCAGGGTTTGAATTATGGGGGAACTCTGGAGGGCTGAGCCCCTCTATAAGAGACAAGAATGCACCCTGGCCTATCCTGTGCCTTAGGTTGTGGCAGCAACTCCTTGTGGCTTCCGGCTTCCACCATTGCAGACCCCCCCAAAAGTTGCAATGTAATTCAAACTCTGAACATAGCTATAGCCAAACATGTATAACATTAGCATGGTTACTTATAATATTGTGATATAAATATCAAGAGACAGGTTGACATGCAATCTTTGTCCCTGCATCATCATGCTGAAGAGAAGAGGGAAAAATACAATAGTACAACACATGCTCAAGAGCAGGACACCATATTAAACAGGCACAGTTTGTAATTAATGAATGCTGTTGCCAGTTCCCTCCCCTCCCCTTGCACTCCCCAAACAGTGTTGGGAGGGATTGAGGAAGCCACTGTGCAAAGTTAAATGGGAAGCAGTTTTAGGCAACAAATTGGCAGTGACATCTGTGCATACTTCTGATCCACTGGTTTCCCAATTGGGATTTCCCAGCTACTAAAGTTGACTGCAGACTTTGGGCATTTGTACACATCACATTTATGATTAAAGAGAACAAAGTTGTTCACTTTACAGTGTGGTCACAACCTCTAATGGCAGGGCACAACATTATTGTACTCTGCCTCCCACATCCCACCCTACCCGCCTTGCTTGGCTCTTCTGTGTTCATTATGGGTTGGAAGATGTGAAGCACAGATTGTTTGGAGAGGATACTGATGATATTCTGGTAACTGAGCCTTGGTTAATAGATGGGACAGTTGCAAAATGTGAATTGTATTTGGCAAAAAAACTGTTGAGTTTTCAGAATAGCCCAGCAGCTAGGATGCTTACCTGGATGCAGGGGATTCAGGTTCACTCCCTGCTCTACTTGATTGTTTCTAGGTAAGCAAATATTAAGCAATGGCTCTGCCTGATTCAGAGCAGAGTCCAGAACATGGGCCTCTCACAACCCAAGTAATCGCTGTGCTAGAGATGCATACATTATAAAAGATGAGATCTATTCAAACAAAAATGAATTCAGGGAGGCCCTATCACTTGCATTATTTGGGAGGTCAGATTGCATAACAGCCATGGTCCTATCCTGGCCTCATCAGCTATAAATCAGGCAGAGCAGGGACTTGAAAATAGTTCTCCCACATCCAAGGTCAGAAACCTGCCCAAGAAAAGTTGTGTCAAAACCAACAAGTTTCTGCAGGAGTTCCCAATTCCCCTCCCCCATTTTGTTGAAAAGTCACCAATCAGTTCAGGTTAATCAGGAATAGTGATGTGTTGTTCAGCAAATCCTGGCTCTGCTAGGTCAAAAGAGCACATTGCATAGTGAGATTCACTGATTTGGGATATGTTTACTACAGTTAACATTTAAGCTGCTCCTTTGTTTTTTTAACTTGACTTCATGCGTACTGTGCTAACAGCTCAGTGAAAAACCTGAGGTCCATTTATTCCTCTTGACCTGAAGTAGAACTCCTGCAGAGTTGCCTTGAGGAAGAGGCCAGAAGGCAGTATTTATCTCTGTATCTGGGACCTGGTCAAGAGTGGCTCAGGTGGGTCCATGTTTTGGGAAGATCAGCCCACCTACTTCTATACTAAAGAAAGAGAAATGAAAGTAGTACACAAAACAGAAGTCTACTGAAGATGGCAGTGTGTTTCAGATCCAGTTAAACTGAAGGAAGTGAAGAGGTCATTAGAAATAAGTGATTTTTCCTACTCACCCATATTTTCTAAGCCTTTTTATGGGACTTAATTTTCTGTTAATCATGTAGCCTGTATTTAACATATTTTACATGGAATTAAGTAAATTATAATTTAAATCGCTGGTGCTATTCATTTAGAATCACAGGTACACATTAGATCTTGGCTTGCCTGCTTGTTAGCATTTAAAAAAAATTATTATAGTGACCCCTAGTGTATAGTACTTAGGGTGTAGGCCAGGTATTCAGTGCAAATATATGGCAATTTCTAGCTCATGGCCTTTCTGTCTGTTTTGGATTTCATTAAAAGAAGATATTGTCCTAAAACCTTCACGACTTATTTGATTTATTCCTGAAACTAGAATAACCCCGATGCATATAATTGTGATTTTAACTTTGTTTTGGTTTTGGGAGCAAATTAATAATGAAGAGAGAATCTAACTGATACCATTCATTTATTTTTTTTTTACTTTGGATCTGGATTATATATAAATTAATAAGTCTGCACTGGAAACCCAAGACTCTACTGCATTTAAGTTGTGTTTGTGTCCATTCATGTCGGTAAGTACTTTGCTTTAAACATAAATGCTTATAAATGCTTATAAAGAGGAATTATAACATGTGCAGTCAGGAGTTGTACTGGTAGGTGGCAGGTTGATGCCATGTAGTAAATGAGCAAATCTTAACTTTATATTGGTTTCTAGAGAGTGGCTTTATAGAAATTCATAGAAGAGGGGGCTGGGCGCAGTGTGAAGCAAACAGAGTTCAATGTAGCCTACTTCTAGCTGAAAAACATCTAGTATTAACTCTGCTGAAGTGTTCCAAAAATAGACGTGCTTCCTCATTAGCCTTCTGAGTATTCAAACAGGAGAGGCATCATTACACAAATTATAACTCTTAAAAGGGACTTTCACACTGGGGCAAACTTAAAAAAAGAACATTTAAACAGAAAGCAATTTTCTCTGCTTGTAATTTTCTGTATTCCCTGAACTCTCTTTGAAATAAAAGCTTTCCTCCCTTTTTTTTTTTTTCTTAATTCGACTGTGAAATCATAAAACATGGTGTTTATAACAATAGGTTGTTACCATGGAGAAAATTATGTCATCAAAAATTTAACCTGACGATGTGACCTCTGGCTGGAGGAGAAAACAGGAAAAGAAGATATGTTGGGAGGAAGACCTCATTTAACCAGAAATGTCTATATTAGAAATCTGTTGGTTGGCACATGTAATAGCGCTTCAATAGCAGGACCTTTGATATTACACTTTTGCCAGTAAAAGTGATCGGAAACTGGTCTATACCCATAACAGAACAGAAGTTCAGTGCACATAGACTGGTTTTAAAATGACAGAACCTGGTCTAAAATACACCTGAATTGATGTGCACTCAAACTTAATCAATTTAGGTTAGTTCAGAATTGAACTTCTGTACCAGATCCCCTATTGATGCATGTTAGGTTGCTGTCTGCCAGCATCCCAGGCTCCTTTGTGGCCACCTGCTAGCCCCACATTGCAGGGAGGCATGCTAGCACTTGCCTCACACTCAGGTTCTCTGGCCAAGCATGTAGACCCTTTACAGCACAAACCCTTTCCATAGCCAGGCCTCTGGCAGGTGGCGTGCAGGGGAAGGGAGTCATGTGTCCCTGCATGACCCCTGTCATGAAGCACCCTACGATGTATGTGCAGACCTGACACTGAGCCCAGGAGAACCCCCATGAGCAGGCACAGTACCGCGGAGCCCAACTGGGCTTCAGAGCACAGGTGAGCTTTCTCTCCTCCCCTGCCACGTCATCTGTCAGCCACAGGCACCTGTCAGCTGCAGGCAGGCAGTGCGGGGGAGGAATGCTTGCTTGTGTCCGGCAGCCTGGTCAGGCCCCATGGTGCTGTGCCCATTTATGGGGGTTCTCCTGGGCTCAGTGTCAGGTCTGTGCGTACATCATGGGGTGTTTCGTGATGGGGTTTGTGCAGGGATGCCTCCCTTCACCCCCCCAGCACTGCCTACCTGCAGCTGACAGATGCCAGTGGCTGACAGATGATGCATCAGGGGGAGTGAGGCTTGCTTGCCCTTGCCCCAGGGTTCGAATTATGGGGGACTTTGGGAGGACTGAGCCCCCCAAAAGAGATGAGATCCCCCTGTACAATTTGAAAATCATAACTGGGGGGGTGAGGGGTTCTGATTTTATTAGGGCATCGTGATAGGCAGCCCAATTTTTTTGCAACCCCCTCTCCAACAGCAGCCAATCAGGGGTGGCTGGGTGCTCAGCTGTACTCAGCAGTCTCCAGCAGCCTGGGGAGCCCTCAGGACACACTGGGAGGGATGCAGGGATGGCCC
>NW_005841930.1:1440417-1458248 GCF_000455745.1 Alligator sinensis | reverse complement strand
GGCCTTAGCCAGTGCAGGCAGCCTGCATGCCCTCCCCCACCAAAGGGTGAATATGTGTTTTGTTCACTACTGATCTAACCTACATTGCTTACAAAAAAACTGTGTAACTTAAGACTGACTCTACCTGGGGCTTTTTGAATGTCTGTACTTAGGCATATTGTAAAACTGCTTTATTAAGTACTGCTTTATTATGCTATTTCAACTGTTTTGAATGCCACCTTTGACAACAAGCTGTCTTTGTATTGCTGAACTTTTTGAATCCCCGGCATTCTAAAAGTACAATTTCAGACCACTGTCCTCCTGTGCAATTCATTGTGTCTTGTGGTTTGTTTAGTAATGGAAGACTCAAAAAAATAAAACAACTAAAAAAAAGAGAAAGATTTACTATGGTGCAGATGCTAGAGTGAATCCTATTAGGATTCTAGGACATCTGCAGTCATGTGAAGCAGACGTCTCTACAGTCTTCTAATTATCTGTGTATTGCTGAAGGTTCTTTTGTGAAGTAGTATAGCTGGATGTTTGAAATGTGAACACATACTGACTGATCTCTTTTTCTTCAAACCTGCTAGGACTTCTAATACAGAAGGCACCGTTAGTTATAAAGACTAGTTGTAAAGCAAATGGGCCAATGAAAAGTGCTAACAAATTCTCCAGCGAGTAGCAGAAGATAGAAAATCTCATGCAGTTAAAAGTCAGATAGTGGCTTACATATCTAAATGCCTTCCCTCTTGGTCCCTGACTTTTGAGTCTGTGAAAGTTCTCCTGTCGGCACCTCTTTCCAAGGGTTTAATTCTTATACCCTATGTGCATACAAATTCCATTGACTTCAAAGGGCAACTTGTATATGGAGTATTTACAAGATTGTATTCCAAGATTTTACAGGAAAACAATTGTTAAAGGCAGAGATAGCCGTGTATCCTAAACTTCATTTAGACTAAAATATGTTTAAGAGCAGGGCTGGACAAAATATGGCCTGTGGGCCAGATCTGGTCCACCAGGCCATTCTATCCAGCCTGTGGGGGCCCCTCCAAAAAACAATTTTTGCTGGCCCACGGCTGCCTCTCTCAAAGTGGGCAGGAGACGGGCTTTCAGCAGTCATGCATCATTGGACTGGGCAGCCTTTGTGCCTCCACCTCCGCGAGGCTCCCAGAACTCCATCTGGGAGCCCCATGTGGAGGCACCAAGTGTGATGGCATGTGACTGGACAGCTGATGGTGGGGAGGGGAGCTCCTGCCTGCAGGAGGGGTGAGGTGAGGGGTGGGGTTTGTGAGTGGGGGGTGGGGATGGAGTTGGTGAGCGGGTGTAGGTTCCCTCACCATAGCGCACAGCCCCCACCATTGGGGGCAGTAGTAGCAGAAGGCAGCAAGCTCTTAGGACACACCTGGGCGGTGGCAGGTAGAACCCCCTGGTGGTGCATGGCTCCAGCTGAATCCCAGGAGCTACATGTGGCAGCACAAAGCCAGCCCAGCCTGCTGGTATGCACCTTCAAACTGGACTGGGCTGGCTCCATGGGGCTCCTGGCACTGCAGGTGGGATCTGTGCACCATTGGGCCAGGCTGACCCAGCTCTGAGCCTCCACATGGGGCTTCTAGCACTCCAGTGGGGCGCCATATGTGGAGGCATGGAGGCTGCCCACCCTGATGGCATGCAACTCCTCGTGGCTCCTGGTCCGTGTGCCATCAGGCCAGGTGGGCTCCATGTCTCCATGTATAGCTCCCTACTAGAGTGCTGGAAGCCCCATGTGAAGGTATGGAGCCAGCCTAGCCTAGTCCAATGGTACTCAGCTTCCACCTCCAGTGCCAGGAGCCCCATGTAGTGACACAGAGCCAACCCGGTCTGGCTTGAAGATTGTGCCAGCAGGCTGGGCCAGCTCCATGCCACCATGTGCAGATCCTAGGATTCAGCCAGAGGTGTGGGCTGCTGGGAGGCTCTACCTGCCACGGGCCAGGAGCGCTCCAAGGGCCTGCCACCTGCTGCTCCCACCAGTGGTGAAGGCTGTGCACTATGGGAGGGGGGCATGTGGCAGGGGAGCCCACCCCCCCACACTCTCCCCGCAACAAACCTCATATCCCCACAACACCCTTTTACAAAACGCGCCCCCCAAACATGCCCCACACAATATACAAGAGTAAGACTTTATTTTGAGCTCTTAAGCAATCACCTCTATATACACTATGCAAACACATGTAAATCAAGACAAAATATTTTTTGAAATTAAATTAATATATGTTATTTTAACATATTAACTGGATGTTTGAGTTTTAGTATATTATTTGTACTTTTTTCTGGTTCCAAGATGGTAAAGCCCGCTCCCAAAAGGAATACTTCTGGGGGTAAGGGGGGCATAGACCTCAGGGGTTAGGGGGTGGGACTACCAGTTCCAAGATGGTGATCAGGGGGCAGGGGACCTGTCAAGGGGTGGGGCTACCCTTGCAGCCCTTGACAGTTCATCAGAAGTCATTAAGTGGCCCTCTAGCCAAAATAATTTCCCACCCCTGTTTTAGAGGGTCCAGATTATATAATTTAGAGAGGGTAGGAACCCACAAAAATTCCTCCATCCAGGAAAAGGATAACAAATTTCTCTACAGCATTTCTAACAGCCTATAAATGTTATGCTGATAAAAGAAGTGCATAGTCAGTTAAATGCATGCAGTTTCTCACATGACATTTCCTGTAAATTTTTTCCAATCACTCTATCCACGTTTCCTCCATTCTGGCCTTAGTATGTGACTTTTCATTTTGTCCTTGGTGACTGGTTAGAATAATGACCCATGTAATTATTGTAAAGTCCCTTTACATATTTGGCGACAGCTATATCTCTCTTTAGACCTCTCTCCTCACCAGCTGAATGTGCTCAGTTTTATTAATCTTGCCTCATATGTCATATTTTCCAATTCTTTTATCATTTTTCATGCTCTCCTTTGAACTACCTTCTGTTTTTTCTATGTCTCTTTGAATTATGGTGCCCTAAAATGAATGTAATAGTCAGACTTATGCCTAATCAGTGCAGTCTTACCTAAAAAAATACCCTGCCTGTTTTACATGCGACAGTTCAAGAAATATTCCTACTCATAAAATCCTATATAGTACTTGCCTTTGTGTGTGACAATGTCACACTGATGACTCTAAAACAATTTATAATCCGTTACAGTTCTATACCAAGTTGTTCCCACAGTCTGTATTCATGCATTTGATTTTTTCTTTAGATAGGGGTCATTTCACATTTGTCTTTTTTTAATCTCATTTTATTGATTGTACTCCATTTCTGCAATTTATCAACCTCATGCTGTATTTTAAGTCTGTTCCCAACAGTATCTGTGATTACTCCTCTATTTTCTACCATCCTCAAATGTTATTTGTGTACCTGCCCCCCCAGTAATGAAAGCAGTGTCAGAATTGACTCTTAGATCCTTCCAATGTCCTTCTGCTCAGTACCTCTACTCAATGAGACACTAATAGTTATTGTGTCTGCATGGTGTTTCAGTCAAGCATAGACAATAGAAGCAGGGAAAAATCAGTTTTTCAGTGTTATTCTGTAAGTCCTGGCTATGGCCTTAATGTCATTTGAAATGACCTAGAGCCCCAAGTACTATCTGCCTCTTGCACTTCCTGGAAAAGGGAAGCATTTGGTAGCAGAGGAGCAAGTTCATTCTTTCTTTCTTTTTAAATGATTTCAGTGAAATGTTTTTGCTTTGGGGCAACAAGTGTTTAGGTATATACATTGAATGAAATTTTATTAAGTGGGAGATGCACAAGACATGTATTTAATACATGTGAAACTTTCAGCCATCAAGCTGGTCAGTCGTTTGGAGTTTCTCTGCCAGGATTGTATGTGCATGTTTTTAGATAATGTGAGAGCTGCTAACTGAAATCATAAAAGCAAAAACCTTCTGATCATTGAGCAGTGTGAGTCTGTGAAGACAGTCTGGCAAGAGTTATTAGTCCTACCCTTGCAACTGATACTGTAGTATTGCAGTGATCAATAAGGCAAGATAAATGGAGAGACTGATCTTGTAACCCTTCCGCCGGGTACTGGTTGGCAGCAAAACGGGCCAGCTTCACATCTGGGGATACCTCAATATATTTTACCTTGGCTCGAGCCCCCACCCAGGCCACCTGGGAAACACTAAATGAATTACTAGGGTGTCCTGCATAAACAAAACCCTCTTCTTGCAAGCAGTATAAATACAAACACCCAAATTTATTACAGAAAATAAAACAAAACAAAAGAAAAAAATAAATATAATTTTAAAACACTATTAATTAAAACGCAAAGTCTACAGGTGGCACCCTTTTGGGGGAGGCTTCACCCATACCCTGGCAGCCTGGGACTTGGGGCTCCCCAATGGGTAGTTTGGGGGGCCTGCACCCCTATACCTGCCTGTCAGCAATGGGCTGAAGAGGGGCCCACACCAGAGAGTCCCGAGTTGCTCCTTGGGTTCATTGTGCCACGGGGAGCTGCTTGAGAGCGTGGGTCCTTCTGCATTGCAAGGAGCCCTGTTGCTTCTGGAGATGTAGTGACCTCTACTTCCATATGGCAGCTTTGAGGGGTTAACTGCAGCTTTTGTCATCATACCGCACCCCAAATTTCCTAGTCCCAATCCCAGCTCTGCTGGGCAGAAAACTGCAAAATAACTTGAAGAACAGGTCAGGCCTACCTTGGCTTGGGCCTGAACTACAATTAGTGCCCAACCACACTGCTTGGTTGGGACATAAAATACAAAAAGGACAAAAGGGAGGCCTGGGCCTATTGCACTGGGCCTGAACTGGGCAGCTGGACCAGGCCTATATCACACTGAGGGCTGGATCAACTACAAGAAGTACTAGGTCTCACCCTGGCTCAAACTGTGCCAGGCTTTACCCTGGCCCAAATCTGCCAGCCTAAATCTGAGCTTCAGTTGTACAGCTAGGCTGAAATGCAATAGCTGTGAAACAGCAAAAAGGGCCCAGGTCTATGGCTGTAGCCTGGACATCTAGTCTCAACTATGCCACTGTGCGCAGACACTACAATTCCCAAATCCTGGGGCCAGTAACTGCCAGGACCTGTTCCTGGTCAGTCTGCTCCAGGTGTTAATACCCCCATGGCATTAACCCACTTAAGAAAAAAAAGGGGGAAAGAGGGGTCTCAAACTCCAAGACAGACTTTCTCTCCCTGTACCTGAGGCTTTTCAGTGTCATAGCTTTTGCTTGCCTATCCAGTCACCAAGGCGGAGAGACCCCCCCCTCCTATGGGAAGCAGGTATTCTGGCTCCCAGTTCAGTTGTGCAGCTCTAAAAACCCTAGGAGAGAGAGAGAGAGAAAGCTTTATTGAATTGTTCTTATATACCTGGTGTGATATCACCCAAGACTTGTCCAATTAGGGAGTGCCTTGAAGATCTTCTGCTGCTTCTGGCTAATGAGGCCAGAGGGTTTTACATATTTTGCTTAGGTACAGGCCTCAGCTTGCCATGTGCTGAGCACATGGCCAGAACAACAGGGCCTACCTTGCCCACATAAAAATACACACACAC
Organism: Alligator sinensis; assembly: GCF_000455745.1. Taxonomy (NCBI): domain Eukaryota; kingdom Metazoa; phylum Chordata; order Crocodylia; family Alligatoridae; genus Alligator; species Alligator sinensis. The sequence continues at coordinate 1,452,738 of NW_005841930.1, read as the reverse complement.
AAAAAATACAATATACAACAACTAAAAGCACCACTTTACCATACACAACCCCAAGTGTGTGTGGGTGTTACAGTCTGGTGCAATTATAGTCACAGTAGTGCCTTTCTTTACTACTTTTGAGTTAGACAGTTTCCTTTAATACCTGAAAATACCTCACTGATGTAATCCTTTAACACAGGGATGGTCAACCACATCCCTGTGACATGAGTAACACAAGTGGTGTGAGCAACCTGGGTTGCATGCAGCCCATCCAGGAGTGGGCAGGCAGCACAGCTACAGAAAGGTCAGGAAGCAGAAAGCAGAGCAGGAGGTCATGCAGGAGGCACCAGCAAGAAACAGACAGCAGAGCAGAAGTTTGGGCAGGGTACACAGGGTAGGGAGCAGAAAGCAGAGCAACAGATTGGGCACAGGAAGAGGATCAAAGTGACATTTGGGGAGGATGCAGGGCGAATTTGCGGCATGGCTGCCCAAAAAGTTGGCCCCACTATGTGCTAACAATTATGAAATTAATTAAATGAAAATAAATTAATTCCATGTCATTAATTAATGAAACAATTAGCATAAGAGGAGGGAAATCATAACACCAACTTATTTTCCTTGTTACAAATCTTGGTCATGTTTAGCTATTTTTGTTCTGTTTCTACTACCAGCCTTTAAATAAGGAATCTGATTAAATGGCTTTTTCCAGCTCATTAAATTTAAGTTTCCTTATGAATCTCTACCACACATACTCTTCTTTCTTTTATAGTCTTTTTTGGGGGGGAATGGGGGGAGTACAGATTACCTAACCCTGTAAAGGTATTTCAGATGCAAGAACATCAGTGAAAGGAAGAGAAAGAAGTCTTTATGTTAGTGTATCTAATCAGCTATTTGCTAATGAGCAAGAGAGCTCAGGTAGGTGGTTTTCTCAACAAAATAAAGAGGGCTTGTTTGTAGCATCAAAGACATTTTGAGCTTGACAGGTATCTTCACTTGCTAGAAAGCAGTGCAACGCTTCTAGGCAAGATTGGCTGGTCTCTAATGCAGCAGCTTTTTTCCTGTCATAGTCTGAAGCAAACAAAAGGATAAGGAGTTGAAGAATTTGAATTTCTGGAGAAAGATTTTAGTGCCATAGGAAAATATGTAAATCTCTGTAAAACAGGGGTTTTAGCAGATTTTATAATGCAAGCTGATGAATTTATAAAATGTCATGTTAAGTTTCCTGCGGTTAGGTGACTAGTTCCACATGAATCTAAGATCCGGATACTCATCATTAGACTAACACAGAAAGGATGGACCTTTTTAAAAAATTGGCAGCGTCAGTGTAAGGACATATAATTAAACCAATAATTTTGCATAGTATGGTACATTGTCAGGCCTTGTCCAAAGACTTTGATTGGGAAGAAGCTGCTCCAAAATGCTCAAATTTCTGATGTTTCATTTGGAACACGAGGCCAGGATCCATTCAAAACAACACGATAGAGCAGAGTTCTTCTGTTTGACAAATGTCTTGGATCACCAGGCCCCAAAATGAGCACTCTCAATTAATGTGCCATCAATAGCAATCTTACTGCCTTAACATGAATTTATTTATAGTGCAGAAGATAAATGGGTTACTGGGTACAGGTTGCTGCAGCTGCCCCCATGTAGTGTAGAAGGTCAGAACATTGGGCTGCTTATGCCCCTCATCACGTGAAGCTGAGCAGAGAAAACAAGATTTGGCTGTCACTGTAAGTAGCTCAAGAAGGTGCTTTAGCTGTGAGGCCAGCCATGGTAAGTGCTGATGGGTAGCCATTGCATCACAGATGTCAATAGAGTATTTAAACCAGTGGCTCCCAACCCCGGGTCACGACCCAAATGAGGGTCACGGGGGCAATGCCGGCAGTATCACACAGAAAACACGAGTTGCGCCACATGCCATGAGCTCCCCCACCTCCAGACCACCGCCACCACCGGACTCCACTCCCAGCAGCAGGGCGTGGAAAAAAAAAAAGGTTGGGAACCACTGATTTAAACTATACATTGGATTCCCAGAATCAAAAGAAACCTATAAGAGAAAATAAAAGTATTACATAATTTTTAAATAATTCAAATCAGAAGTGCAGTGATAGAAATTATAACTCAGGCTCCCTAACAGGAGGCTGAGGGATTCAGGAATTGGGAGATGGTCCCTCACTTAATTGGCTAGTCAGTCAGGGTACCTGTATATGAGCACGGAGGCTGCTCCGACGTGCTGGAATTCCAGAGTATTGGAGCAGACTCGATTGAGTCTGTTGGAGCGTGGCAATTGCTGTGCTCCAGCAGCCTCCTGTGTCTCATGTACCAGCATCCCTGCGCTTAAAAATGGTGGTGGGGTACTTGAACTGAAGCTCGTCGAACAAGCTTTAGTTAGCGCTCCCATTGCCATTTTTAAGCGCAGGGATGCTGATACAGGAGATGCAGCAATGCTTTAATTAGAACGGCTATTGGAGCTGCTGTAATTAAAGCACCTGCCTCTGCCCTCACACCTGAAGCATGTATAAAAGTGCCCTCAATTAGTGAAAGACAGGCTAAGGGTCTCAGATGTTGTGTATTGCTCCACAACTTAAAGTGCATTGTTTTTCTCATTCATATATGCCTGTGTTTATTGAACTCAGTGATCACAAGCGGTCTCAAACATACGTACTGCTGCCATGGTGGCTACAGCCACAACTACTGCCCTGTGTCGTAGGGCAGGTGGGCTAGATCTGGCCCATGAGAAGGCCCATGTTCCAGATCCAGCCCAGGGCCCGAGGTAGTTTGACACCACTGACAAATCTTTGTAATCCTGACAGAGCCCATCATAGTGGTCTTTTGGTAAAGGGGAATAGTAGAGAGATCATCACCTGAAAGCTATGGATGTTAAGAACTTGTTGCAAAGACTGTAGCTGCTGTGGGTAAGAGATCACTTATTCCTTTCTTGATGTAGGCAGTAGCTTAAACTGCTAAGCAAACATTACTCTGTTCAGCTTTGAGCACCATTTTCATGGAAATTTAGGCCCCTGATACCCCACCCCCACCTCCCCTAAACACACACTTTCTAGTGGTGTAATCTTTATTGTAAATGAAGATACACCTACCTTAAGCTGGTGTGTGAGGATAATCAGGCCTAGGCATACTGAATTTAGATTCTTACATCGCATGCCTTGCTGTAGTACTGGGTACTCTGTTGGGGTCAAAACACCAAAGATGAGATAGGCAGCAAAATTTGAGGCTAGAAGCAGACGTCACCAAATGCAACAGATGAGCTGTGTTGGGATGTGTTCTGGCACTTTATTGCCCACTTATTGGGCAAAACACATATCACCTATTGTCCTGTCTGTTAATCTTGCGGGATAGTGTTCCCCACTTATAAAGACATGCCCTGGATATTGCCATCGCCGTTGGCACAGAGGTATGTATGCAGTGGGTGGGGGAGAGAATGGCTCTGCTCACCCTCCCCTTACCCGAGCCAAAGCTGAGATTCACCTGGGTTGCTGCCAGTATTTGCGGCATGCCACATGTGGTGGTGCCGAAACAGCTACAAGTGTTGGACTGGCAGGAAGCAGAGGGAAAGTCCCCGTGGCTCCCAGAGAAGGAAGCTCTGATTGGGGATCCTGGGCATGCTGCCTGCCTGCCTGGGGCCCCAGGCTTCTGGGTCATATCCCACTCACAGAGCTTCCCCTCACCTGCAGGATGCAGAGATGACCTGCAGAAGATGCTGATGCTGATTGGCTGGAATGCCTGAGGAACCAAAATAAGAGAGACATTGGAGTGAACAAAAGAAGCCTCAGCCAGAAGACACAGGGATGGATGCCAGAGAAGAGTGAGGGGCAGAGCTGTGCACGGGTTGGGGGGGTACGTCTCCCCCGGGCCTCTGCCAGAGTGTGTGTGGCGGCAGGGACCCCCCCACGTGCCTGGGTAAGATGCCCAGGCTCCAGTCCTCCTACCGCCTGGCCTGGCCAGGGCCCCACTTATCCCAGCCCCTGCCCCAGACCCTACCCCTGCCCCACTCCATCCCTCACCACTGGCACCTCGATCTGCCCCCGCCCTTTCCTCCCTCACAGACTTCCCATCCGGGCTGTTCATGCTGGGTGCTGGGTGGGGGTTGGGGGATGCACGATGAATCCTGGGTTGCACTTTAATTCAGAAAGTGCTCTGATGCTTAAAAAGGTTGGAGACCACTGGGCTAGGTGAACCAAAGCACCCCAAGAGAAAACCAAGAGCAACAATCATAAACTCCTAGAAGAAGGTTTCAGACTGGATATAAGGAAAAACTTCTTCATGGTCCATGTGACCAGACTCTGGAATAGACTCCCAGTGGGGGTGGTGCAGGAACCTACCCTGGAGATCTTCAAAAAAAGACTGGATGTACACCTCATTGGGGTTATTTGACCCCAGCAGTGTTTGCTGCCGAGAGCAGGGGGGCTGGACACGATGATCTCATGAGGTCCCTTCTAGTCCTAAACTTCTGTGAATCTGTAAAACGCTTTCCGTATTTTTGTTTACTGATTCCAGATGGACTTGTAGGAATCCCGGATGGGAAGTCTGGAATCTGTGTGTGAGGGACTGACCCAGGCCAGCAATGAGTAGCCAGATGGCCTGTACTCATTCCTAGCCCTGTTCAGAGGGCTCTGGGCATTTTGAGACTATATGGAGGCTTGTGGTGTGACTGTAGGGGCGGCAGAGCTCCCAATCCTAACCCTATACCCCTGCACCAGCAAACGTGGGGTAAGTGTTCACAGACAGTGTTTGGGGTGTCCATATGGGGTACCCCATGGGTGCCTATGGTGCACAAGCCAGAACCAGATGAAACTCTGGGGACACTGAAGAGTTTGGCCTGAGACGCCCTCCAGGCCAGCTGGGGCATCCCACTAATGCAAATTCTATAATTTCCATGAAGTTGTAGCAGGCGAGGCAAAAGATGGGATCAAACCCATTGCCAGAAGCAGGTAGCTGGCAAGGAAGTAGGGGCCTAATGGGGACTTACTACAGCATAAACCAGCATAACAGCTATATACTCCTTTTCCTCTGTTTTACAACCTTTTATAGAAATAGATGTGGGGGTTGCCAGGGATGCCAGTGTTATGAAAGTATTCTTAGCTACTCTTGGTCCTATAAACAGTTTAGTGTAAGTTAGAGCAGCCAGAAACTACTCACATTTTTCTGGGAGCTTTGTTGGCTTTTGACCAGTGCCACAATCAGGGAAATGCAAATATGACTTCAGTTGAGTTGCTGAAAGCTTTAGTTCAAACACCCTCACCACCATTTTGAAGCATGGGGATGTTGATACACAAGACCCTAAAGCACTTTAATTAGAGCAGCTCTCGGAGCGTCTGTAAAAGTGCCCCACGAGACTTCAGGAATAAACAGTACAATGCAATCATTGTCATTCTGGGGTTGTAGCAGCATCACAGGGTGCAAGAAAGTATACTTGTGTGAAGTTTGGATAAGGTATTGCATGTTTTTGTAGAGCAGGTTGACAAATTATTCAAAAAGTGAGTTCATCTACTTACTAGCAGAAGCACTATTTAATAGGGATTTTTTATGGAAGTGGGTGAAATCTTCCAGAATCCTAGTTTGATAAAATGATGGTTACATGTAATAATAAAAACTCATTTTCTATGCAGGGGTTGTATAATGTTTTCAAGTAAACAATAGTACAAAACAAACTGTTCCATGGATGCTGAGAAGAGCAGATATCTGATATGACCACAACAAATGAAGCAGGCTCTTCTCATTTAAAAAAAGATCTCTTTTACATGTGTAAAGGGGAATTTATAGAAAGACTTTTGCTATACATGTGCTTAATAAACACATCTTGGAGTCTGTAATATAGAAAAGGCAATCAGGACTTGTAATAGAGATGATATCTTTTATTAGACCAACAAGATTTTTGCAAAAAAAGTCTTTAAAAAAAAGATTTTTTTTTTGTGCAAAAAACTAGTTGGTCTAATAAAAGATATCATCTCTACTACAAGCCCTGATTGCCTTTTCCTCTAGACCAGTATGGCTACAACCTGGATACCTGTAATATAGAAAGAACTTTAAATGATTTAGCTTTGAAAATCTTTTATGAAATTGTATCAACACTTTTCTCTGGATAAACTCATATTTCTACAGTGTCTTAGTAAGCTCTATAAGGACCTACCATTATTTATACTGGCTCCAAACATTTATAGCTATATGGTGCATATCCTGCTAGAACTGCTGCATTCCCTCAGGATTTAAATATCTCATGAGAGACTACTTATAGATATGTAGAAGCAAAATCAACCATTCAAATCGAAAAATAGCTGCAGCCTATTACTGCTTTAGTCAGAGACACATTGTGCTGTTTCTTCATAGGAGATCTGAAGAAGTAGGCTGCTGCTTATGAAAACTTATGCATCTCCAATTCAGTTAGTTTATAAGATGCAAATCTACCCTGCCTTCTTCATAGATCATTTATACACCCAAGCAACATGATCCGATTGGAGATATGCAGTTTGCTGCTGCTAAGGTTGTTGTTTCTTTCTATATTGGGAAAAAGTTTCAAATCTTAACCAAAATATCTAATCTAGGGGTTGGCAAAACATCTAACCTATGGGTGGGCAAAATACAGCCTGTGGGCTGGATTAGGCCTGCAGAGGGACTTTGTTCAGCCCACAGTGGGTCCCTGGGTCCCACCTGGCTCAGGCACTGTCTGGCCTGTGGTGCATCCCACCCCCTGCGGGCACGCAGTGGGGCTATGGCAGCTCCATGGATGGACGACATTTTCCAGCAGCCCCAGCAACAGCGGCTCCTTCTGGCTGCTGTCACTGCCAGCCGTGGCTGCATGGAGACAAGCCAGGACCTGTGCAGGGTGGGCCTGAGCCCTGGGCTCAGTGCATAGCCCAGGCCTCAGCCCTGGCCTGCCCCACACTGGGGATTAGAGTCCCTGCAGCCCCCGCTGTGGATCTGCCCACCTCAGTCATGATGAGTGGCGGTGGCTGGGCAGAAGCTGATGCTGGGTGTGGGAGAAAAGTAGGACCTGGCGGTGGGCACAGTCTCCTTCCCCCTCATCGCTGCCAGGTCCTTCTCATTGTCTCTGCCCAGAGCCTGCACTGGGGCTGCCTTGTGGCTCCTCCCTGCCACTGGGGCCCTGCTGGGCATGGGGCCCTAGAGCAGCCTGGAGGTGGCACTGGTGGTGGTGGGGGTGGTGGGGAGGAGAGCCCCAGAATGGGCTCTGGGTAGCCACAGTGACAAGGCCCCAGCAATATCAATGGGGAAGTGGCCGCGGCCGCTGCCAGGTCTCACTTTTCCTGGCACCCAGGAGCAGCTTCTGCCTGACCGCTGCCTCCACACCCAGGGCTACCAAAGCCAGACAGCAGCTTCAGCCCTGCCTTGGGGAAAAGGGGAGCCCAGAGGTGGCACTGGTGGTGATCCTACTGAAGCTGCCACTCGCCCGCATCCATGCCAGTTCCCTGTCTGCCCACCCATCTGCAACGCCATCCCACATAGGGAGGTTTGGGGAGCTGGTGTGTGTGTGTGTGTATTTGTGTGTGTGGAGTGCTAACCCAGCCCACGACAGCTCCCCAAAACTCTGCATGTGGCCCATGGGCCCAAATATTTGCCCACCACTGAAGTAACCTGTGTGAGTCTTACACAACACTGCAAATTGGAAAAGTACCTTGTCAACAATCTGCTCCTTTCTGAAATACAATTTAAGAAGAGCATTTCCTCCAATGCACAATTCATTGGGCGCATCTACATGAGATGCTTAATGCCCATTGGATTAATTCTACTGTGCACTAGCGCAGCTGGCAAAAACCATGCTAATGCGTGGTAGATTGGTCCAAAGGACATTAAGAATCACACAAAAAATGTTTATCTGTACTAATGCACAGTCACACTGATTATAGTACTTTAAGTTAATATCTGTTTATTACAGGTACTAAACCTAATATGCTGTAATAATGGTGCACTAATGAACATGTAGACGTGCCCATTGAGACAAATGTAAGTTATTTGAGGAAATGTAAGTCATTTAAGCCCAGATACACAACAACATTTAGGCATAACAATACCTGGTGTTGTCACACACAACTTCCAGATGCCCTGCTCTAGAAGTCAAATTTATAAACACCTGAGTTAGGCACTGAAGTCCCTTATACAGTGAATGAGGAGAGTTCAAGGTCTTGGACTGGAAGTCACAACATTCAGCAGGTGAAGCAGCCAGAGGCCTAAGCCAGCCAACAGGAAATGCTGGAGATGGGTTGAAATCATGACCCTCTCCAAGACTTCACTGCTCCTGTGAGCTGTGATTCCCAACTCCTTTCTAGGCCTAGGTGTCTAAGTTATCTGAAGGTGTCTAAGAAATGGGAAGCTGCACTAGAAGCTATTAAATAATAGCACTGTGGTCAAAGCTCTTATCTAGGAGATGTCGGTTCTAAGTTTGCTTCTGATATTTCCCAGAAGAGTGCCATAAAAACCAGATATGTACACAAGGTTGGGATGAGGGCACTCTCAACTCTGTCCTTTGAAGCTATGGCACTGTGCAATCAATAATACAAGATTAATGCAGCCATAGAGTGAGCAAGTAAGTAGCAGCCTTTCTCTGTAGTACTAATGATGAAGACACTCTCTCCTGGGAGAGAGGAGCCCAAAGGTCTGGTCCCCACTTTGAACACTGTTTACACATTTTGTCCAGATAGAAGGCAAAACTTAAGCAGTCCAAGAAGCAGGGACTTGAACTGAATTCTCACCTTTTCTGGGTACATATTTTGGTTGCTGAACTACAGAGTTATATTCCTTTCTGTGCTCTCTCCTTCCGGCCCCATGACTCTGGAAATATTTGCTTCACAGCATCAAAACTTCAACATGAAGGATGAAGAGTGCTCTTCCCATAGTTTATGGCTCTTGTTTATAGCCTGGAACTCTCCTGGGGTTTGTGACAGGTTTAAAACCAGTAAGGTGGAGGCAGGAGGAATCTTACTTCTTGGGTGAATATTCTAACCATCATATATATATATATATATATATATATATAAATAGAATGTGGATATCTCTTTCTCTTCCTCCTTCAGTCATGCTTTTTAATTAAAGTGGCTAAGGCTACTCTGCTTTGTGCTCAACTCATTCCATGACTACTCTCTCAGGACCTAGGGATAAGACACCTAGTTTTCCAATCCCAGATTGGCTTATGTATGAGCTGGGCATGGAGATGCCTAGCTCAGCCAAGAAAGCTATACCCCTGTGCAGTAGTTGAACTTTAGGTGCCCAAGTATGTTTTCTGGTGAAAACTTGGGTGCACAAATACCCTCAGGTACCCAACATGTCAGCTAAGGAACACTTTTGATGCCCAGCGTGCTTTTTTGATCAATTCCTAGTACATCCCTTTACCAGTGTTCTGTTAGTACATTCTGCAGCTCTTTGTTCACACTAGTTTTAATGAGCTAAAGCCATTGGAGCTTTTAAGATCTGACCACTCCTGAAATACATGAATACATATGTAATTGCAGTTCTTCAAGGCCCTGGCATTGAATATCCCTTAGTATTCTTCAGACACAACAACTTAAATATTAAAAACTAGCATTTCTCCTTCTTTCAATAAAGCATATTTTCTCCCCAGTGTATAACTGAATAATGCCTAGCCACAGATTAAAAACACAAGGTAGAACATGACTAACAAAGAGTGCAGTAGAGCATTTCCAAGCTGCAAGAGCTGTATTAAATTTACATTGAAAGTGGTAATATTTCTCAGATCAAGTCATGGGAATTTTAGGCAAGGTCCTTTGCACTAGTCAATTTTCAGGTGATCAGATCTGCTATAAAAAGGGTCCTGTTCTGCACAGTAAATTATTTACCATTAATTTGTATGTATGTACTTCCCTTCGTAACCAGTCTCCTGTTAATGCCTTTCCTTGTGGCAGTTAGTAGCATAACCAGGTCCCAGAAGTGGCTGTGACACCCCCGGGGGGGCACATGACTCCTGCCCTACTCCTGTCCCACTCCACTTGGGTACCCTCTCTCTTCTTCTTTCCTGCCATGCCTTGATGGAATTATTTTTTAGCTATAAAAAGAGAGGCTGCCCCAGGGTCCCAGAGCAAGCCTGTGGCAGGGCAGCTTTGATGCCTGCCATTTTAAGAGCAGCAAACAGGCAGCAGCCAGGTGCCTGATGAGGATAGCCATTTTGGCCCAGGGATATAAACTGGGCTGCAGGTTGCTGCAGGGAGGGAGGAGGAAACATCAGGCTAAGAGGCTGCTCTGGCCAGAGTCAGGAGGTAAGGGCAGGGGCTATAGGGAGGAGGTGACCCCTTGTCCTGGGTAAGATGTAAAAATGCACCCTGCTGGGGAAGGGTGGTCTGGTGGGGCTCCTAGTGGCATGGGAGCCCCCAGGAAATGCCAGGCCAGAAATACTTCCCTGGTGAAAGGCAGGTTGGGGCTCTTTAACCCCAACCTCACATCTCTGGTGGTGTTCTAGCAAGGAGGGGGAGCCCAGGGCTCAGTTAAGGAGCCCAGAGGCAGAGCTCAGGCCGGAGGTAGGACCTGGGGCTGTGCCCAGGAGGTAGGATTAAGCCTGGTGATGATCAGTGAGACCCTGTGTGAGTGGGGCAATGAACAGAGTGGCCCCATGAATGTGGGTGAGTGAGGAGGCCCAGTGGGGGCATAGTGGCCTGGTGAGGGGCTAGGAGTGAAATAGGCCTACAGTTGTACAATTGCTCAGTCAACGCAGATGAGGGTAGTGGGAGATACCCAACAGACTGTGCTGGGGCTGACCAAGGAGAGGAGAGCTAAGCCTGAAGCCGGGTGAGGCTGGGCGACATGATTGTGGCCCCTGAGAGAGGACAGTGTGAAAGAGGCAGAGTGAGTGGGACCCCAGTGAGAGAGGGGTGGCATGTGAGTGGCACTCTGGGGCTGTAGAGAAAAGCTACAACTGTGTGCCCAGTTTGTTCCAGCCATAGGCCAGAGTAGTAACACCAGAGTAACATCTGTGAGGCATGGGACCTGTGAAGGGAAGGTCGGAGTGGGTATTAGGCCCTTGTCAGCAGGGTGAGTAATGGGTAGCCTCCCATCTTAGTAACAAGTCTTATATTTTTCCATCAAGTTGTGGCAGATGAGTGAAGTGGGTGGTTACCCCAGGAGCAGGGTGGCTGGTGAAGACCTGATGAGGAGGCCACACTGTTACTAAGCCCTAGCCTGCTTTTTGCCATTGGGTTCTTCTTGTACTCAGCTGACCCCAGTCTTGCCCTTCAAGTCTTAAGTGGGGGCCCGCTTGGCCCCATCAGTGCTTCATGGTATTAGTTGCCTTAAGGGCTTTTGTGGTCTCCTTCCACTCCAATGGCCATGGCCATGGCCATGGCCATGCCTTGCAGACGTCGTTTAATTTTTTTGTTATTTAATCAACCAATATACCCATTCCACTGGGCCCCTGGCCCTGGCAAAGCTCTCCTCTCCCTGGGCCCCTGGCCCTAGTCTAGCTTCCACCTATCTGCCTGCTACTGAGTGCCTGACCAGGCACCCCTGCCTAGTCCTTCTTTTGCAGCCGTCTTGCATAGGAGCTCCTCTCCCTGCTGCCTGCCTGGTCTCAGACACTGGCTTTATGTGTCTCCAAAGCCCCACCTCTTCCTGCCTATTTGCTTTCCACTTTGGACCTGATGACTAGCCTGCCTCAGCTTAGCTGCTTGCAGCTTCCACTTCTGGGCTCCTGTTTGCTGGAAGCTAGCTCTCCAGAAGCTATCCTGCTTCCTGCTGGCCTGCAGGCAGAATTCAACTTGCATCAGAAAAAGGTAAGGGTGTTGTCAAAGACTGGGCAGGAGCCTGCAGAGACTTTATATAGATAAATAGTTTTATTGAAGTCAATGTGACTTCTCACATAGATTAAGATGCTCATGTGGTTAAGTTGTGGCAGCATAAGGTGATTAGATTTAGAGGCACTATTTAATTACTGGCACCACCAATCTAACATGTACTGTGTTCTACCTTATTTTTTTACAAAGAGTTTCTTATACAGTAAAAGCTTTGTTATCTGGCATGAGTGGGGTAAGAGGGGTGCCAGTTATCTAAAAATTCTGGTTATCTGGGCTTGCATGCAGTGGTGGTGGCAGCAGCAGCAGCAGAGGATGGTGGATGGCGGCGGTGGCTGCCTCATGCAAACTCCCTGCCTTGGTGTCGGCTGGCCGGGCACGGACCCCCACACCAAGGGGAAGAAATAGATTCGGGGCTCCTGAGGCAGCTCTCAGAGACCATAAAAGCTAAAGAGGCGGTAGTCATGGGGGACCTAAACTACCCAGATATCTGCTGGGAGACACAGACGGCAAAGTCCCACCGTTCACGCAGGTTTCTAACCTGTGTACAGGACCTCCACCTGACACAGGAGGTACA
>NW_005841930.1:1432582-1438655 GCF_000455745.1 Alligator sinensis | reverse complement strand
AAGGGCCACTCGTATGGTTAAGGGCTTGCAGACCAAGCCCTACGAGGAGAGACTGGGGCACCTGGACCTCTTCAGCCTCCGCAAGAGAAGGTTGAGAGGCAACCTTGTGGCTGCCTATAAGTTCATCACGGGGGCAGAGAAGGGAATTGGTGAGGTTTTATTCAGTCGCTCCCGGGGGTTACAAGAAATAATGGCCACAAGCTAGCAGAGAGCAGATTTAGACTGGACATTAGGAAGAACTTCTTCACAGTTAGAGTGGCCAAGGTCTGGAACGGGCTCCCAGGGGAGGTGGTGCTCTCCCCTACCCTGGGGGTCTTCAAGAGGAGGTTAGATAGGCATCTAGCTGGGGTCATCTAGACCCAGCACTCTTTCCTGCCTATGCAGGGGGTCGGACTCGATGATCTGTTGAGGTCCCTTCCAACCCTAACGTCTATGAATGTATGAATCTATGGAGGGGAGCTGCTGCCCTCGCCTCCGCCATTGGCCCTGCTCAAGAAATACTTGATGCGCATGCCGGAAATTTTGGTTAATAGAATATTCCAGTTAGTAAAATGCTGGTTAACACAGCTCTTACTGTAATTTAATAGCTGTTTTAATAAATTAGTTATTTGTTTTTTGCTTCCTTATTTGTTTTTTGGAAGCTTTATTTTTTTAATAGGTAGGCTGGTAGGTTGCTATGATCATGGAGTAGAAGCATCTGTAACACTTACTACTGATGCAGTTAGTTCCATCAACATCTCATACTACTTGTATTGGAATTAGGAGAGATGCAAACAATGTCACACATCATTGAGGAGAGTCCCCTCTACGAGGTGGATTAATAACACTGAACTCAGTTAACGAGGAAGCTATTGCTTGGCTTTGTATATTTGCATTCACTAAATAAATAAACAAACAAACTACTCATATCTGTAACATACCTATAAACATCCAGTAGGTAGGCAACTGTTAGTCCTTCTGGATCATGGCATATGCATAAGAGGTTACTCAGACGTTCAACATATATACCCAGGCAGGAGCTTTGGAGTGGAGGCTGTCCAGATCTTCTATCCCCGCTTTAGACCATGGAGACAGAATCCAACGGCCAGATTTCATCCAGTCATTTGTTACCTCGATGGCTGTAGTATTGTGCACAGATACTCAAAATATAAAGTGTAACTATATACTCTTGGGAAGGCTAGGAGCTTCTGTTTATTTCTAACAGCTAGTTGTGGTATATCATGGGCATGAATATTGTGAAAACTCATCCCTGTTCTCTGCAAACAGTGACAAGAAGAAAATGGACAGTTGGCACTGCTGGATTTCAGATAATCAAAAGTGAGTTCCAAATAGAAAGAAATAGAATCTCTCAGCCAGAAGTGTCTTAGGTGTGCAAATATCAGTAATACACTCCCATGCAAGGGGCTTCCATAACAGTTGCAAGTCTTGGGGCTCTTGCATTAATGAGGGAAGTGCTGTCTTCTTGATAGCTGAAGTTTAAAACGCAATGAATTTGGGAAGGATATTATATAACATTCAATACATTCTGTTACAATACACATGAGGGTGTGGAGGTGGATCCAGAGGGGGTGCATTGGCACAGCTGCACCCCCCTTTCAGACTAGACCATGCTGCTGGAGCCTCTGGGGACTTTAAAAAAGCCCCCAAAGTGGAAGAGAATCCCCACTTGCCCTCACTACTTAGAGGTATGCGCCATCCCTTCCCCTTCCTCTGTCTTCCACCTGCTGTTCCTGCTTTCCCTGCTTTCCTGCCTGCTCCAGCTTGGCTGCATAGGGGCTGGGCTCACCTAGGGCAGTGGCAATATTTTCCCATGCCTGCTCCTAGGGGAACTGGGAAGTGTGGGAGAACTCACCTCCTCTCCATTGCTGCTGCTGTTCCCAGCTAAGCCCAGCCCAACGCAGGAACAGTTCTGAAGCTTCCCTCATCCCTGGGAAAGCAGCAGGGACTGGAGGAGGAAATGATTGAAGGGAAAGGTATAGAGCTGTGCCTTTGAGCATGGATGGGAAGGTGGGGATGCTTACCTGCCTTGGGAACCTTACAAAGTCCCCAAAGGGTCCTGCTGTGTAGTTTGCTTGCACTGGTGGGTTGCAGAAAAGAGGCTGGGAGTGGGGGTTCATCCACTTCTGCAGCACAGGTTGCTGCTCCCGCACCTCTCTGCTAAATCCTGGGTGTGCCCCTGCCAGAGCGCATCTATAGCTCTGAAGGAGGAACACTCACTCATTGATTATGTGTTATAATGCTGGTCTCTTATTTCACCTTCACCTTTTCTATGAGAATGAAGTGGAGACAAATCTCAAGTATGCCAACACTGGTTAATAAAATGCAGCAGCAGTTTTCTAACAAAAATATTAATATCTTCATTCATTTCAGCATATGTTTATGCAATCCATGCACTACCTGTATCATTATTCCTGTGATGGAGCCTTGTAGGTAGCTTTGGCATATTGTTCATTTTCCAGAAAAAATAAAGCACTCTGCCATGGGAGGCTCCCAACATATGATCAGGGGATGTTAAACTGAGAAACAGTAGGAAATCTAAGAAGCTTTTTGGTTGATGGTGTTAGGCAGGAATCTGGAGACAGAATATTCTGCAGTCTCCAGAGCCATGTTTATTCTCAGAGATATTCACATGAGCAATTTTAACTAGTTTAAAACAAATGCTTAGAGAACATATTTAAAATTAAGGGGGGCAGCAGTCACTGCAGGAAGTTGCAGGTACATTAACAGAACATTTAGGGGCCCTAAAAATACAAGGCAGGAGGGAGGAGAGCAAAAGTGAAAGAGGAATCATTTCACAAGCCTCAGGTCTAGATTAGGTTTTGTTTTGTTTTGTTTTGTTTTGTTTTTTGTAGTTCAGTAAGCCTTGAGCTTACAAGAGCTAGGTCTACCATAACTTTCCATTTGGAAATCAGAAGTTTGCAATATCTGATCATGGTAGCTGAGGTGCAAATTCTGATTTTTAGCTTACAAGGGGCATACATGAGATGCTGACTGCACAAGCAATTCTGTGAAGTATGTTTGCCTAGAGAGGATAGAGAAAAGACTTTAAAGTCTGGAACAGGAATATATGCCAGGGTTATGTGCCTATGAAATACTTTAGATACATAAATGTAGAATGGCACTCTGTGGGGTGAGAGAGGTGCACAGAATTACACAGAAGATATCATCATGAAATACGCAGACTGCAGTGCAGAGTGGTGGTTAACCTTGAGCAAACACTGTGTTCTGCTGCAAAGATAAATATCATGCAGGCTTTAACTAATTTCATTTCAGCCGAGATATAAGCAGAACTGCAATGATAAAATTTTACTTCCATTTTTGATTAACAGAAGTGGACTTACTATTAATGGACTTTTCCATATGTACTTAACTGGTGAGTGATAGTGGAATCTCATATTACAAGACCATATTCCTGAAGGGTATATTTTAGTGTGCACATCCTACATGCTGCTTCTTGTGGGGGATCATTGTGCTAAAACTATTTACAGGCACTAGCTTTAATGGGACTACACACTCACATAAATGTCCAAAAGCAACTTGCTGACCAGGATCTTGGATAATACAATGGCATTAGGATGGGTGAACCTTTTAGATGATCAACTTGAAGTGTCTGTATGAAGGAAGCAGGTCCACCACCCTTTTAGAAGAAGAAAAAAGTGCCTCTGTTAGGTCCGGTAAAAAGAGCACAGGGCATGTAACTGAGTTGTAACTTGAAAAGTTTACTAAGGAGTTCTTTTTATTACTAAATACATTGTCAACTTTAACTCTGTGGTGCTCAGCTTTTCTCACTAAGGTAAATTCAGCTGGGTATCAGTGAGCTATGTACAATATAATTATATACAAACTTATACAACCTTAACAGAATTTCAAATAAAAATATTTCACAACTTTCTGAATACAGTTTCCTTGCAATACAAGAATTTCCTTCTTGATTTCACTGTGGTAGGGGCTCTATTTGTTTTCTGTGACATATTTTGTTTCCATTTTAGTTTGTCTTGTACAATTTATTAATGAGCTAATGCTTTACAGTTGTGGAGAACAATTTAGTATTTGATCCTTTCATGCTCTGCCAGCTGCTATACTGGAGGTTTCTATTCCCCCCCCTCCCTCCAAATCAAGAAGTAATGCTGTAAATGGGACTCAAACTTTTCTAAATTGTGTGCTGCATAATATCACTGTTGTGCCAATTGTCACATACCATGCAGAATACATCTTCATGCTGTCTGAT
This sequence comes from Alligator sinensis, assembly GCF_000455745.1. Classification (NCBI taxonomy): domain Eukaryota; kingdom Metazoa; phylum Chordata; order Crocodylia; family Alligatoridae; genus Alligator; species Alligator sinensis. Next base: position 1,434,427 of record NW_005841930.1, on the reverse strand, counting down.
ATGGATCAAAACCTTAAATGGTAAGCTAGCTAAGTTCTGCAGGCAGCAAGATAATGCAAAGTGATTAGGAGATAGTCTTCTTTCCTTGTTTTTATGAAAATGTGTAGAGTTTTTTTTTTCATGAACTGTACATTTCCATGAACTAATATGACCATTTATCAGTACTGGCAAGTCTTGAAATGTCATGAGTCTTGTGATAGTTCATGTTTTTCTTAAAGAGTCAGCTCTTGGAATCAAATAATTATGTGAGATTCTTGGCTTTCAGAAAAAAAAAAAAAGTTTCTAGCCCACTGGTTGCAGAAAAATCCTGAAAAAATGACTCAGTGCACCCTCTAGGCTTAGAAATAATTTTCTTTTTGCAGAGATTTTGTATCCTGCTGCCCTCTTGTGTTGTCTCTGGTGGATGCATAATTTGCCCATCTGTTGCATTTGTGGGGCTACCAGGCAAAGCCCTTGATATCCTAAAACTTTGAATGTTTTTTTTTCAGCAGTGATTGGCAGCACAAGTCCAAAATCTGTGGTTGGCTGGAGGCGGGAAGACCTGCCCTCTGGAATTCCTTCTGGACCAACTTTAAGATGGGGTGCTGTGGATGCCTACAGGAGACTGGATGACAGACCAATGGGCTTTTCCTGGGGAAGAGGAATGTCACTTCCAAACAGAGACAAGGGATCGGTTGCCAGTATCTTGGCTTTCATTCGAGGAGTTCACTCCAGACCAAAAAGGGAGACTGAATGGAGTCTTCTGCATGACTTGAGGCCTGTTATTGGCTTTGTTGAAAAGGCCAGAAAGGATATGGCTGAAGCACTGGGGATTTGTGTGCTGAGAAGCTAGACTAGCTGGGAGCTGTGGTGGGGTGGATTGATCCAGACAGTGGTTGGACTCTGTTTAGAGATCCAAAGCAAACCAACAGCAATGGGAACCCAGACACCCAGGCAACAGCCTTCAGTTTACAACACCTGTGAATGTCAGCTATTGTAGGGTTTCACCACAGTAACCAGGAAAGGGTTACTTGAAGGGCAAAGGTTGGGTCTCTCATTGGCAAGTAGAAAAGTTCTCAGCAACAAAGCACTGGGTAAGGTGATACACTAAAGCATTAATCTATATGATGGGACTAAAGTATTTCTTACAGCATGCATTGTTTGCACATGACCAGGGAACACCAAAGCATATTTTCTGGCACATAATATGCAACATTTCCCCAAAATTCAGCTGATAGAAATTGTGGTGTGAGTTATGTGAGGAAATACAGTAATGGCAGTTTTCTGCCTTGGCCAGGGAAAATGAAAATAACACTGCAGTACTGCCGTATTGCGCTGGGGCTCCCCAGCTGCCAGCTGTGGACACTTTCTCTTTCCGCTGGTGCGCTGCAGAAGCTGCTACTCAACTACTGACTGCCTCTTACCAGCATTTTCGAGGAAAGATCTTCTTTTCTTCATTTTGCCTTTCAAAAACAAGATGCATATTTTATTTGGTAGCATATTTTATGCATGAAAATATAGAAGGAATGAGAATCATAAGTAATTAGGGTTTTCATTTTAAGGACTTTGTTTTATTACATCTCAGATAGGATAAAGGTATTTAGATATCACAGGGATGGACATTTTACACAGATATGTTTAGGTTTATAGAGTTTTATCCATCATTCATATCAATCTAAATAAATGTAAAGAATTATCAAATTTACACACTTTGCTATGTATATTCTTTTCCAAATCACTGCCATTATGGGTGACATCACTTGTCACCTGGGCAGCCTCTGATTAACTTCTCTGTATTCTGAGAGCTGGCCATTTTTCATTAATCTGTTTTCTGTCTCTCAACCAGCCTGGATTTGATCCCTTTGC
>NW_005841930.1:1412446-1432572 GCF_000455745.1 Alligator sinensis | reverse complement strand
AGAATCCTTTTCAGACTCCATATGAAAGTCTATCTTCTCCTTTGCTTATCTGTGATAGAGCAATTTACTTTGTTAAGCCAACGTGTTGTTTTCTTCTGTAGTCCCCAAAGGCGGATGATAAAGGGCTATCAGGAAATTTGACAGGCAAAGAACTGAGTTGTTTTCCATGGCTGTGTTTTTTTTTTGGTTTGTGTCAAGGAATCCCTGAGAGCAGAGCTCAGCAAAGGAAAGTACCTTATTTCATAATGTATAGGTCAACAAGGGATATAGGTTGACCCCTGGCTTTCTGATCTGAAAGGTAAGGATTTTCATAGCCACAGTATATAAGTCAGGGCCAGGCTCAGTGCTTGGCTGATGTGGCCCCATTCCCTGCAAGTGGCTCTGCCATGGTCTATAAGTTGAGTTTGATTTTTCAGACACAAAAATTGTGCTTCAAAACCCAACTGGTAGACCATGAAATACAGTAGTTCTCCACCTCATCTGCCCTGGCTTTGTTTGGGTTCTTCCTTAATTTAATAATAAATAATGCCCATCACATTGGGAACCATTTCTATATCAAGTTTTGTGGAAACAAGGCTTTGTCTACATTGGAAATTTGTACTAGTGCAAACCTGGCTGCGTCGAGGTAAAGTCTGAATCCCTACAGTGGAACTCCTTACATTTGTGCTATTGGAAAATGGCTCAGGATCAGGGATAATTTTATGTCAGAGCAAGTTATATTGCAGCAATGTTCATGGGGTCATGTCTGGGCTCTGGAGCATTTTGGTGGTCTTCAGGTGTCTTCCCTATTCACTTGCTCTGGCCACCCACTCTCTCTGCTTGTGTGGCTCTACTTCAGACTCACAGCAACCAGATGTCCCTTTTCTATTCCAACACATAATGGACAACCAGGTTTTGCCTTTCTGTGCTTACATGATGTGGGATCCACCACACTGAGAAGTGTTCTCAGCATATTTTTCTAGTTATTTTGTGGCAGCCTCCAAAAAGAATCATCCAGATGTCCTGGAATTCTCTGTCCACTAGGTAGAGGGGAAGGTGCAGGGAGTCTTCAAGTCAAAGGAACTACAATATTTTTGACATCCCACACAGATGGCCCTGGACACCCAAGTCCCATATCTATGTTACTAGTCAACTTTCTGCCCCCGAGAGCACTCAGGCTGCCAGAAGCACCCCAGAGGAGTCTAGTAAGCCATTTGCGAAAACATACCTCATATTGGATGCTGACATCTTGGGTAAATATAAGCTAATACTTTTTCTGAGTCCTGCTTCCCTGCCTTCCAAGTTACAGCCTCCCTCCTCAAAAGGGAACTTCACTGCTGTAGGAAAAACACCAGAGCTGGGGCACCCACCTTGCAACAGCCAGCCTGCCAGCCACAGTCCTGCTTAAATCGTGCTTAACCCTGCTACCCTGCTCCAGATGGCTGCCCCTTCTTTGTGCTGCTCACCCAGTCTTTCCATCTGTTTTGCCACATGCTCAACTTCCACCTGTGCCAGATAAAAAACCTGATACTTTTCCATCTAACTTTATTTGATGGAGAGCTGAGCAGTCGCTAGCATTATTAGAAAGCACATGCTCTGTTTTGCTTACACAGGGAATCAATTCAGAAAAATCAGTGCAAGTTTGTTATCAAAACAAGGCATTTTCTTTTCAGGACAAAGCTCATCAAGGCAACTCTTTCCTTACAATCTGAGTAAGTCATTTTATTTTAAATCAACATAAATCTTAGAGAACCTTCCCTAAAGGAAAAAGTCAGCAAAACCTTTATGCATTTTTCTCAAAACTATATTCCAAAAATTGTATTTGCAACAAACTACAAGGACATAATCCATTGCTAAAGGCAATTTACAAAGGACAAGCACTGTAACTCCCCAAATATCTAAAACTTAATTCAAAACAGCATTAAGGGAACAGCAAACTTTGAGATTGACCAGAGGCAACAGAAATGGAATTATATATAAGTGCTAGTAGCACTTTAGCATTGCGAGGCAGGGTTTCAGAATAGCTGGCTGTACTCTATTCATGATGCAGAATAGCAGTAGGTACCAGTTGGGTGAATGACAACTATGCACATCTTACCAGATTCCCTTTCGCCTTTCCAAATAGGTAGGTGTTGTCACACAGATCAGTGATGTTTCTCCAGTATTAGAACTGGCTGTAGAAGTACAAATGCAATCACTCTTCTGGCCTCATCAGGATCCCTTTCATTTCCTATACTATACCCCAAATCAACACCGTACCGAGACTCCTGGCTGCCCCAGGCCAACTTTTAGTATCTGGCCCCCCTTTGCCAGAGACAATGATAATAATAATTGGACAATGGAAAAAACCCCCCATTTTCAGCCCCCATTTCTGTCTGGGCCCTGGGCGGCCGCCCAGTTCACCCATGTCTGTGTCTGGCCCTGCTCTAAATATGCTATTAATTGGAAACCTGTCCCTCTGGCTTTGCTCCCCTGGCTGCCCCCACAGGATATCCCTAATGAGAAATGAAATGAGGCACAACAGCAGACTAACATGCCCTTTGTAGGTAGCAATCTACTCATTGTCTCTAACTTTCTCAGAGCTACATATATTCCATGAAAAACATGGAAGGAAATGTGGAAAAGAATATACCATCCCTAGGGTCTCTCAAGACTGGGTCAAGGCTCAGGGGACAGCATCACAAAATTGCCCATAATGATGCAGCTTGGGTCAGAGGTGGCTAGGCAGGCATTAGAATTCAGCTGCCCCCACAACTTCTCTGCACACTGGCACAGGGAGAGCTTCCTTCAGTGCTGCTTCTTCTCATGGTGGCACAGGGAAATCTCTCATTACCAAAGCCCCACGTCCATGAGTGAGATGGCTCTGCAGGCTGGATCCAGTTTGTGGGTTATAGGTTGGCAAACCCTGCCTTACAAGATCAGCACCTCCAAAAGTGGAGTCAAGTGATTCACCGGTGTTAACCACTGCTCAGCATCTAGCAAACTTGAAAAATACAAAGAGGAAATAATCAAGGAACTAACAAAAATCTCTGCAACAGGGAGAGAAGCCCAAGGGTAGTTATGAAGAGGGAAAAGGACAGAGAAGCCAAGTTAGAGAATGTTTCAGTAACCAAGGAGCTGATGGAGCAGTACATTTTGACCTGGGAGCTAGTTGGGAATGACTTATGCACGATGGCCTGAAGCCTGGCTGTAATTGGGAAGGCAACACAAATGCATGAAGAGGAAGAGGCAGACAAGGTTCTTTGGGTAAATCTGATATCTTTTATTAGACCAACTCAAATAGTTGGAAAAATTCTTCTTGGCAAGCAATTCTTCTTCTCAGGTTTAAATAACCTCTATCAGGCTGAGGAAGCACCTACAGTTGGTGCGTGCTGTTCCTGGATGGAATGAATAGTAGGGCTGTGCAAAATTTCGCTGACCATTTCATTTCAACACTGTTTCGACCAATTTTGAGGTCGAAACAGCAAAATTGGAATGAAACAAAGGCTGTTGAAATAGCTTTGAAACAAAATGAGGCTGGTTGAAATGTTTCAGGTGGGCTGCTTCCCCATCCCCGCTGCTATATCACGCCAGGGCCAGCTCGGCAGCTCAGCTGGGCTGCTTTCCTATCCCCGGTGCTAGATCACATTGGGGGTGGCGAGGCAGCCCAGCTGGGCTGGTTTCCCATCCCCGGTGCTAGATCGCTCCAGGGGCTGCCTCCTGCCCCCCGCATGATCTAGCACGGGGGATGGGAAAGCAGCCCAGCTGGGCTTCCTCCCGCCTCTGGTGCAATCTAATGGTGGGGATGGGAAAGCAGCTCAGCTGGGCTGCCTCCTGTCCTGGTGTGATCTGGTGTGAAATGTTGAAACAGCATTGAAACTGCCTTTCTGTTTCAATGGAATGGAACAGAACAGCTGTTCCGATTCGATATGAAATTAAAAATGGAACACTGTTCCGTGGAACCGTCGAAACTCAAGGTGAAATAGAACGGTGCCGTTTCACACAGCCCTAATGAATAGTAGAACTTCTTTGTACTGTGTTCTTATGTTTCCCTCTAGATCCACCTGAAGTTTATTTAAGAGAGGCTGCATACCAGATAAAGCTGCTGGGCAAGCCTCACATGGTGGAGAAATGCCTTATCTCTAACGATCCACTAGGGGTTTGAAAATGGTGCTGGTTACCTGAACAGAGAGGAGCTGTGGGACCTTTAGGCTAGGGACAGATATTACACCAGTTTAAGTGATCAGAAACTGGTTTAAACCTGTAACATAACAGATGTTCAGTACACATAAACCAGTTTGAAAATGGCTGAAACTGGATTGAGATAAACCTGGTTGAATGTAATATTAGACTTAACTGATTTGGCTCAAACCAGTTTATGCAATGTCTGTCCCAGACCCCTTGCTGGTTTAAGATGAATCAGAGTCCCCCAGCATCCTGGCCTGCTTTCTGGCTGGGTGGGGCTTTCTGTTCCACAGCACAGATGGACCCTCCCCTCTACTGCCTTGCCAGAGCTCGGTAGTCTCTGCAGGCATCTGCCTGGCTTTTGCTTCCCCCCTCCCCTCCCCACTCTGTGCTAAGCAGGCATTCCTCCATTCCTCACAGACACCTCAGCATTAGCTAGCAGACCACATGCTGGTTACAGTCCATGGTGTGGGAGACAACAGAGGCAGACAGGCTTTTTGGAGCTATTCAACAGCTAGCTTAATGTCCTTCCTGGGAAAAAACTGTTTAAGAGCTGTTTGCTCCCCTCCTCCCCCTCACCACTCCCTGCTAAGCAGAAATTCCCCATTCCCCTCTGCCTTGCGGAGAAGGTATCTGTGTACTAGGTAGCAGACCACATGATGGGTCCACGCTGAATCAACAGGCAGAATCAACAGGTAGCTGGTAATGTCCCTCTGTTTTCTCAATGGGGCAATAAACACTGAGATAGGGGTGACACTGTTATAACCCTCCCCACCCCTGACTTGCTTGCCTGTCAGTTTGCTGCAGTATACAGAAGCAGGGAGGGAGGTTGAAAAGCTCTGCATCATCAATAGATGCATGCACTGTACACACCCCCTTTGCCTCAGTGCTAGCTGGTGGCTGGGGGCTGAGTGTGAGGGAGCCACGATGAGCGCGTGATTAAATAGCCTCAGCAAATCAGGGGCTACATGAGGCGTGTGACCGCACGGCCGGCAGTCACAGCCTCCTGACTGAAAGTCAGCAGATACACGGGGAACATTTTGATTGGCTCTGTAGCTTACAAAAAGGGGCAGAATACAGGCACCAGGGGGATCCACGCGTCAGTTTGGAGAGGCCTGATCACCCTTTCCAGGATCCTGCGTCCTCAATATCCTCCCCCTTGGACGCCCCAACTCGAACATATCACTCGACCGTACTACTCGAACGTACTGAGCTCACGTGTTGTTGTTGTTGTTCCTGTCATTGTCTGTGCTGTTGTCGTTGCTTACAACTGTAACATCACGAATAGCTGTTAAAAAGTTTTCCTGCGTAAACTGTAAGTAAAGCTTCAAGTTATTACATCATTTCAATTCGAGTCCGCGTCCCTTTCGTCCCCGGCCTGTTCGTATCTGAGGGTTAGCCATCCACCTCACGCCCCGCAAGGCGACAACACCCTTCCCTAATCAGAGCCTCCTGCTGAGACCTGGCCCCACTCGCCTCAGCTCAGCTCTGCAAGGGAAGGAAGGACTGCTGTAACACACCCTAGCTTCCAGCCTGAGCCACTGCAGGCATGTTCCTGAATTTCCTCAATCCAGAGGGATTTTCTGTATGGTTGGAAACTGGTTCAGCCTAGCCAGGTTAGACTAACATGCAAAGTTTGAATCAGTTCAGGCTCAGGCTTTTTGAATGGTTGTCCCTATCCTTTAAGTTTAATGCTTCATATAGAAGACATTGGCTTCTGTGGTCTGGTGAGTGCACTCCAAGAGTGATTTCGCAAGGCTTAGGAGCTGGCATCAGTGTAGAGGTTTTTTAGGGTGCTAACCACAATACTGAGTGCATTTTTTGAAGGAAGTGCCCCAGGTGGAAGCAGTGACTAGAAGTGAATTAGAAACTGGTTGTGCATTTGGGTGTTGCTACAATGTATGAGTGAATTTGAAGCAGCTACACCAAAAAATCCCACTTGGATGCTAATCCTTTTGTGAAGAAATAAAAGAGCACGAAAGATGCTTAACCAGTCTCTTTTCTGAAAACCGCAGCACTCTGCATTTTAGTTCATCTACACACACACTCACACCCCCATACCTTTTTCTATCCTCCCCTGTGCTACATGGCAAATAAATGGTAAGTTTTCTTTCCCTAGTGTGATCCTGAGAAGTCTTGGATCAGTGAAGCAGTTAGCTGTACTGCCATTAGACCTCGGCCAGCCCAGCTGGAGCCAATTTAGTGGCTCTCTAGTGTGGCAATCAGCAGCTGGCTGAAACTAAGGCAATAAAGTAACATTGCTGCTGCATAAAGTACTAGAAGCAGCAGCCTGTCCAGCATTTTATGGTTCACTTCTGCTCAGGGCTCTTGGGAAGTCAGTTAAAGGGAGAAAAGGCTCTAGTGTATTTTGAGGAGCAGAGGTTATTATCTGGGGCACTGGCTTGAAGTAACGACAAAGCATTTTGTTCTTTTATTGTTTTTACTGATAAATTTTTTGTTGTTTTGAGACCTAAAAGAAAGGTTGTCAGGCTCATCTGTGGCAAGCACTCCCCAGGCATTCAGCCTGCTGACACCACCATTTCACCAACTTGCTCAAAATTACTGAAGCGTCCCAACAAAGGAAGAAAAAGAGCTAAGGAAGAAACACAAGTACATTCAGCTCCTCCTGAGGAAAGCGAGTGTGTTTCTCTTCTAAGAAAAATAGCACTTCTCAAATGCTTGCATTGTGGACATGAAATGGGAACAAGAGGTCACTCAACGAAAGTGGTGGCTGTGGAGTTTGGTACAAAATACTTCATGCAACATAGGGCTGTCCTGTGAAATTCATTGCAGCAGTTGATTGCTATCAAAGAGTAAGTTGGTGGGGGAGGGTGTCCTAAAAAGGCCAAGATAATAGAGCACAAGCAATAGGAGACTTTATGGGTAAGTACTGCAAAAAAAGAGCAATAGAATCTCAGGAAAGAAGATGAAGAGGAGACTTCATCTTGGTCTATTAAAGCTCTCGGCGGGGAATTCTGAAAGATGGAGTTAATAAATTAAGATCAGGTATACCACACAGAGAGGTTGATTAAACATTGAAACTACTTAGCAACTCCTTACTTACTTACCTCTGGCAGGGGTGGATTCTGCAAATCTAGACAGGATCCATTTTAGAACTGCTCCAGGTCCTTGAGAAATCATGAGCTGCATACAAGGGTGACTGGCTGAAATTAAATACCTGTATACTGCAGGATATCAGACTATACTTCTATAGGATTTAAACTCTGAGTGATGCTTTAAGGCATAAATCCAGAGACCTACACAACTACTTGGATGCGATATAGCAATGTGATGATGGTAGTGGAGTTTCCATCTTCTGAATCACCAAGACGCAGAGAGATACTAAAGTCTATCGGTCTAGTAGGGTTGGAGTGTTGTTTGTACTTGAAAGTTTGTCAAAAATCTCTTCAAATTATACACGTGATCCAATAACAACTATCACAGAAACCCCCCTTGCTTCTATATTGGTCTTTATGGCAAAGTAAGGGTCCCTACTTCACAGGGGTAGAATTTACTTAAACGGCTTTCAGGCACTGTTGAATCCCTAGCTTCATTTTCTTACCTAATCAAAATCTAATTTCTCCATGATTACTTCCAGTTACTATAGCAAATTAGGCCCCAATTCTGCAAAAATTTTGGTAATGGCTTAACTGTGAGTGGTGCCTATGACCAATAGGATTATGCAGAGTGCATAAAACAAAGCACAGGCCTAAGTCCCTGCTGAATTTGAGTAACAGATTGTGTATGTGTGTGTGTGTATATCAGGGTTAGCAACGTTTTGGCTAGAGTGCCAAAAAAACCTGCAATGTCTACCTTTTAAGGTACGGGGTACATGGCAGGACAAAATGCATATTAATATAGTTAATAATCATAAATGTTGCTCTTTTTTTTTTTTTTTTTTTTTTTACAGTAAATAACAGGTGTTCTAAAAATTCCAAACCTGGTGACAATAAATAAAACTTCATATACTACCTTTGTTCTTGCGTATTCTTTTTTTGTTAAGCAGGTTGAAATGAGAGAGAGAGAGAGAAAAAAAAAGAGAAAGAAAAGAAAAAGAGAGGGAAAGAAAGGAAAAAGGGAGAGAATAGAGAAAAAAGAAAGGTAAAAGAGAAGAGAAAAAGGAAGAAATAGAAAAGTGAAAAAAGAGCAGAAGAGAAAAAGAAGAGAGGAGAGAAAAAAGAGGGAAAGGGGAAGAGGAGAGAGAAAAAGAGGGAAAGAAAAAACAGAAAAGAAGGGAGAGAGCAAAAAGAGAGAAGACAAAAGAGAAGGAAAAAAGGAGAGAAAGAAGAGAAAAAGAGAAGAAAAGAAAAAAGAGAGAGAAAAAGAGGAAGAGGGTATGTTCCTCACTGCCCATGTCTCCCACCACTACTGGCTGCAGCTCAGGCCTGCTGGTCCATGGCAGTGTCCAGCAGAGGGAGGCAGCAACACCCCAGCAGCAGTCACCAGGGCTGGGACGCTCAGGCCTCCCTGATGGTCCTGGAGCAGGGGGAGCCCGGGCCCAGGGTTGGGAGGGAGGGCCTGGCCAGGGTTTGGGCAGACAGATGCCCCATCCCACCCAGGCAGCAGCAGCAGCACGGGGACACTGGGTGCCAGGGCTAGGTGGTTGGGGCAGGATCTGGGTGGTGCAGGGAGAAGCAGGTACAGGGGAAGGTGCTGCAGGCAGGCTGGCCCAACCCGGCCCTTGTGAAGGTGGCAGCTGTAGAGCAGGGGCTGGGCAGGAAGCAGGGGCTGCCCCAGGGCTCCACAGATTCAGGCCGCGGCAGGTGGTAGGGGGTGCCCAGCGGCACCCGAGGTGGGGTCCAGCCTGGCCCAGTCTGTGCAGCTCCGTGGGGATGGGCCAAAGCTGCCCCACTCAAAGACCTGCGATCACAACTATGATATATCTGACTGTTGCTATATAATTTAAAACTGACAATTGTGATAGCCAGGCCTGGTGGCATGAGGCAGCCACAAAAGAAGACCAGAAAACAAAGCTACTGCTTTCTAGAGGAACTATTGCTGCTGCCTATATGGAGCTCATAATGGTGGGAGGGAACTGCCTCCCTCTCGGACAGGGGTTCTCAATCCCTAGGCTGTAGCCCAGTGCCGGGCCACGGTCGGTCAGCTGCCAGTCCGCAGCAGGCGGTTGCCGGACCGGAAGTGGTCGCGGACCAGCAAACTGTGGCCCCCCAGAGCCAGGCACAGAGGCTGTGGCTCCTTCTGCAGGGCCCATGGCAGTGCTGGGTTTAGCCCGCTGGAAATTTCGGCCGCGGTCGACTGTGACTGCTGGGCCATGGTTTGCTGAGCCGCAGCCACTTCTGGGCTGCGGTTTGCTGGGCCACAGCATAAAAACTTTGGGAACCCCTGCTCTAGGACACTACAGCATTGGGGGGAGGTCCCAGTTAGAGCAGTCTCCCAGGGATGCCCTGAAACACTCATCAGTTTTTAAAATGTATCCTGTGAAATGCTAGAAGAAAACGTTGTGAAAGTACACCAGTTCCCTAAAGAAATCTCCCATCCCCTTACTCCTGTTACTGGGCTTTGAAACCCGTATTGAGCTCCTTGTTGCTACAATCACCTGGCCAGCAAGACTTGAAGTCAGGGGTCTTAGCGGAGCATGGGCAGCTGGGGCTTGACCTTGAGTGTCACAACCCAGGGGACCAAATAAGGTCCCAAGTAAAGTCAGGAGACAGAAGAGGAGGAACAGGCAGGTCAGGAGGCTGAGATGTGTAAGGGACTAAGACATGGGTAAAGACACTGGCCAGGGGGGTCTGGAACAGGATGCAGGGATCCAGACCAGGCTCACTAGCTGAAGGGGGTTCAGAGTTTGCAGCTGTATGTAGCTGTAAGGACTGGGGCTTGGATTATCACCACACTAAAGCCACAGGAGCCAGCCATAAAAAAAACAGGGGTCTGACCTGGAGTCAGGAGTATAAAAGCTTCAGGCTGGACCAAGGAATCAGCATGTGGGCACTGAGAGGCTAAGAATAAGGAGCCAGAAGCCCAGCACCAGCCAGAGAGGCATCTGTCCTGGTGAGTAGCCTGCTGGGTATTAAAGGAGCAGCTGCTGATAAGCAGGTAGCCATGTCCAGGCAGACAACTGGGGCCAGCTGGAAGCAGTTAGGCTCTTGACAGCCAGGCTCATTCAGGTAATCTGGGCCAACAGGGCCAATTTAGCCTGCTTGATGCCCTGACACCTGAGCTAACTAGTTTGAACTTAAATTTCCATTGGCTATAGCTCATTTCTGGACTCATCTGTGCTATGGGCATTGGCAGTGCAAAGGGCAGCCTCAATGGCTAGGTCACCCCTGACTGGAGCAAGTCTGGCAGTGCAGCAGTTGCTGTTTTTTCTCCCCTCTTCTTCCACCCACTCAGCACCTGGAGCTGTTGCCCTGGTTGACCTCCCTTCCCCTCCTTAGTTATAGTGTAGACATATTCTGTGACTGCCGTGTAGCATGCTTCTGATGTATATCTGAGAGCAGGAGCTGACACACAGCACTAGAAAGCACAGCTTGCATATTTGCATCAGATCCTGACTATCTGTGTCAGAAATCAACAAGAGTCGAGCACTGTAACAAGGTTCTTTGAGCTATTTTGAAACAGTTCTTCAAACCTGTGGTAGAGAAATCTTTTTTGGAGTGTGGTATTTTTTTTGTTGGTTTTTTTTTTGGAACAGCAAAAAATCTTTCAAATGTAGACTAGATAAGCGGCTTTCCTGTCATTTCTGATATGGCACAGAAAACACATGGCTTTATCAGCCGTAGCTTCCTTTCGTTCCCTGCTGATTTTTTCACAGAAGAAATCTAAGTTTTGACGCAGAAATGAGAGTTGTGATATGAAATTGGATGTGTGCACTGAAAGCTCTCCACTGTGAATTTATTATCATTTCTAAAATTCAAGTTCTGCTGGCATATTTAAGGAAGCTATTTTTTTTTCATTTTGTAATTATCTTTAACTGCAAGACCCATCATGAGCAAGCACTTTTTAAAACTTGCATTTTCATAGCTTCATAAATGTGAAATAATGGGTTTGTCTAATCTTAAATATGTCCTGCATCAATGACTGCGTTTGTTATGGTTTATAATTTTATCTGCTAAATGTGGCTTAGAGAACTATCTGTTTCCTTCTGTTCAAGGCAGCCTACATAACGTAAGTGCATTCAGAATAGTCATAGGGGTTGAATCGGAGAAATCAATCATTTTTATGTTTTTCTGAGGTTAGGCTTGTCCCCATTTCCCTAGTATTGAGGGTTTCTCTGATACGCCTCTGTATGGGTTTGCTGTTTAAAGATTTCTGAGGGTGCTGCCTATTATAAGGGACCAACATCACCAGCTAGGGCTGTGCACAATGTTGATAGGCATGGTACTTTTTGCTTTGTAATCCTATCTACAGCACTTGTGCTATGTCATTGCCAGGTTCATGGGGTATATCTCTAATGGTGCAAAGCAGCAGTGTGCAGAGATACCTCATGCTAACTCTGGAAGCAGAAGCAGTGTAGCTATATTAGTGAAATGTCACACCAATGTATTCATACTGCTTCCACCTCAAGATATAGTATGTGCAGAGCCAGCTTGAGGTATATTTACTAGATCAATGCTGCACAGCACCATGTGGACATATCCACAGATTTATAGTTCAAGACCAAAACAGACCATCAGATTGTTTAGTTTAATCTCTGCATAATACAGGCAATACAATTCACCCAGTTATCCCAGTACTGAGTCCAATAACTTATCTGTGTCTAGCTAAAGCATATCTCCCAGAAGAGTATTCAGTCGTGATTTAAAGACATCAATAGACTGACAATCCACCACATCCCTTGATATTTTCCCCCATGGCTAATCAACCTCACTGTTGAAAATTTGTGTGTATTTTGAATTTGTTTGGCTTCAGCTGCCAGCCACTGGTTCTTGTTATGCCTTTCTACTAGATTAAAAAAATTGCTTAGTACCCTCCATTTTTTTTTCTCTGTAAAGGTCTTCAGAGCACAGGCAAACAGGCATTGCTGAATTGCCTACTGGTTTTAGGTGAAAGAGTACTACCACTTTAAGCTGTTTTTATTTGGGTTTCCACAGAACCCAGATGTCTCACAATAAAAGCCTGATCCAAAGCCCATTTAGGCTAATGGAAAGACCTCAATGCTCAGATCCAAATCCTGCTCTCACATGCAATTTCACAGCTTTCATTAAAGTCAATATGCATCTATGAGTAGAAAGGGGGCAAAATTCTGCCTTGAATACATAAACACAGCTGTCCCTGGTTAAATATTTCTGGATGTTACTTTAAACAAGCCTTTGAATCAAATCTCAGAGTAGTGGATGCTTTCTCAAATGCTTGTATTTTAAAATAAACGTCATATTTGTCGGGGCCGAGGGGCTGTGGCCAGCAGCCCGGGCACGTGGGCCGGGAAAGTTGGCACGGCAGACTAGAATTAGGCACTGACGCGTGGAGGTTGATTAAAGATTGTTTTACTACAGTGTTGATGGTCGCAGTGCAGGCAGGAAAACTTGCTTGGTTACAGTTGTAGATAGAAGAAAAGAAGAAAAACTCAAACGATGAGAGTTCTTTGAACTGCTACGAGAGTCCGAACTGTGACTCTCAATGAGCGCGCAGGGTAGGGATACGTCAGGGATCGTTCGGTGACGGGGAGAGACTCTTGATGGCTGATCAAACCACCATTCGGTCCGAGATTTACGTAGAAATCCACGAGGTAATCATGGACTCCTTGCCGGAATTCTCTCGGATATCTCCCGGAATTCTCGGAATCGGGGCGTGGAGTCCTCCCTTGCGGGGTTCTCCTCGGAGTTCTCCAACTTGGGCGGAAACCGCTCAAGCCTCTTATACGGCTAGCAAGCCAATCGCTAGCCACTACGTGGGAATAATCTAGAAACAGCCAATAGTGGGACACAAATCTGCATGCGAATGGCAGGAACTCCTTTGCACCGGGGTTTTCTCTCTGCAGCTGAGAATTGCACCGTGCAAAGAAAGCTCCAGATGGCGGGAAATAATTCTGCAGTGCTGAAGCGCGCACACAATCATTGGGTCATGACAATATTAAATGCTCCTCAGATGCCCTCTGCTTTTTTCCTACCTTAAACTATTTAGGGCTGTAACCTTGACAGTCGTTTACATTCCAAGGGCTAAGAGCCTAATACAATATAAAGATAGAAATGAGTTAAGATATGTTAGGAGGCCTATAAAAGGCATTTTAAAAATCAGGTTTGTGTCTTTTTTTATTAGGTATAAAGAAAGTCCTAAAGTCAGTCTTTCTTTCTTTCCCATCTGTTTATTAGAAGAGAGAGCGCTTACCTGAGGAAAAGTCTCGTGAGCATCCACGTCTAATTAAAGGGAAAGGAATGTTGAATCCTTAACAAAGATATCTTTTCTCTTAAGTTTTTGTTAGGTATCAGGTAAATGCTAAAAAGCAAAGACCAAGGTTCTTATTCCTGTCTGCAACTGTTTGGGCGCCTACAGACATCCAGGCCCACACTTTAACTCATGGCGCTTTACATAAAGGACTACAAGTTAGAGCCCCCCTTTATCCACTCCTGATCCAACAGACATTTGCCTGTTGGGTTGGGGTGGAGGCCAGTGGGGGGTGGGAAACATGGTAGGTGGGGGGGCTCTGTGAGGTCGGGGCCTCCATTTCACCCCCAACCCCGTTCTCTCCCACCTCCAGCTCAGGCCAGGCAAGCTGGCAGCTCTGTGCTTCTCACTTCCCACTCCCTCCCTACTGACAGCCCCACCCCTGCGTGAAAAACGAACCCTCAAGGGAACACAAGTTCCCCAAGGCGCTCTAAAGCAGAGTGCCTTAATCTAATATGTGATTTGACAAGGATTAATGTTTTGTACGCTTGCCCAATTTAAAAGCGCTCTGCAGCCATGCATGTGTGTTAAGTTACAGCTGTAGAGTGCTTTCAGGGGCCAGACTGCATGAAAAATGTTACTTCTGTCTTCACCTTTTGTGCTTCCTTATCAGTGCGCACTCAATGTAGTAGGTGCCCTAACAAAGGAAATGCTCAGGCAGTATGGAGCAGGATTAATTAAATCTATAACATCTCCCACATCCACATTTATTCTGGATAGGGAATATTTTAGTGATATGAAGATCAACCTGATAGGGGAAAGGGGTTTAATGTATTGGACCCTATGGTACCTTATTTTAGAACAGCCCTTTGGCGGTTCCAACTCTATGAATGGCAGCTGAGGACCCCTAGAGCACTAAGTGCAAACTTGGCACAAGGTAGATTCTGACTGAAGACATTTAAACCAATTTTTCTCCTTTGCAGTTCTTCAATTTTCATTCTTTTGTGATACCACCTTTTCACTAGTTATCCAGTGACCATCGGGGCTTCCAGAGCAGATGAAATCAGAATTTAGATGGAACAGAATAAACAGGGCCACAGGCGTTTGCTCAATTTGAATAGAAAAAAATATTGAGAATTTTGCAATCTTTTTGGTAGTCAGTGACCCATTTATAGAGAACAAAGGGAAATGTTAACTTCTGCAGGACACAAGGCAGACTCTTGTACTTTATCCCCAGCATTTCCTTCCTCTTTTTAAATCCCCTGTTGGCTTTCCTGGATCCCAGAGCATTAGGCCAGGCCACAATTCAGGTTAAGACCGTTGTCTTTAAAACAGTTTTCATGTTTTCCTCTTCAACCATGCCCTATACAGCAAATGAATATGATGCAATATACAGAAAAGGCCCTTGCAAACCTACATATTGTAGCATCTTTTAGGTGCTGTGAAACAGAACACAGGATTTGATAGTTTTGGCTAAGCTTCACTTGAATGTATTTAATATAACACATACACACAGGTTTGTATGAAGTGAAATGAATTTTACATTGGTTTTTCATCATGTACAACAAAGAAGCTGGAAATTCTTATCATTCTTTACTTTTAGAGCCCAATGTGTTTTGGGATGGAATAAGAATTACATTAGTTAGCGCCTTCACTCCAGTCCTCCTTTTACAGCCCATTAAAGAGAGACTGAAAGAAGGAATTCTTCCTTGTTATGGAAGATAGACCCAAAAGTACGTGCTGGAGATATTCTGCAGGCATACTCTAAGTTGCTTTCTCCTTATGACTGAGGGGCCTATCCTGATGGCTGGGAAAGGTAGAACAATTTTCTCACATAGGCCAATGATTGAAATAGAATTCCCAGCTGGAGGAAGATGGGTCAGTTCTCTTGATGCAGCACTTCTTAATCAGCTCTTCCTCTCAGCACAAGTTCCTTCTCTTTATCACAGCGGTCTTATGTTTCATATGCAAAGGAACTGGCCAGATCAGCTGGTGTGAAACAGTGCCAGGCCCAGCCGGAGTTGTAAAGGTTAAGAAGCTTTCTCAGTTTTTAGAAGGACATTATGTTTTTTCATCTAGGCTGAGCAGTTGAGTTTTCCCTTCACAGTTATCCTGTGCCAAAATAAACCTGGAGATAGGGGTGGGTGGGAGAGCATCAATGCGTAACTTGGGTCTTTTAAAAACAGGTTAATAAAATACCTGCTAGAAATAATAAAAATAATATTACTACTAATAAAAAAAACACCAGCACTGATGGTGTAGATCTGAGCTGCGGAAAAAATACAACCCCTTTTCTATGTCTGCTCCTCCCATGGAGGAAGGTTTGGTTAAAACATTGGCTGTGACCTTGTTTTTATTTCCAGTGGGAATGTATTTAGCTGGCGCACAAACTAATGTGTAAATAGCATGGGAATTTTGGAAGTTGCTTTACTGTTTCCTTTTAGAATTAACAATAGAAACCTTTTGAGAGAGTCATGTGAGCCTCTGCAGAAGCTTTGCATGTCTCATAAAATGCATGATTAGCTGCCATACTAAAACATTTATCCTAATCGTGCCTCTCAACTGAGAAGCAGCTGACTGTGTACTCTGCAAGCAGTGAACAGTCCAAGCCTCA
Source organism: Alligator sinensis (assembly GCF_000455745.1). Taxonomy (NCBI): domain Eukaryota; kingdom Metazoa; phylum Chordata; order Crocodylia; family Alligatoridae; genus Alligator; species Alligator sinensis. The sequence continues at coordinate 1,416,530 of NW_005841930.1, read as the reverse complement.
TTAACCCATAGCTGTGAGAGCAAGCTAGTGTAGTCGATGGCTGACTGGTTCACTACCTCTCCCTAGTCAGACTATGATGAGAAAAGCTGCTCCACGCTTATTTCACTTGAGCCAAATATATTCTGCCACATTGATTTCCACATCCAATTAAAAAAAAAGGTAGAAATATTGCAATGCATGTAAAATAACTAAGATGAGCATATTTTAGGCCACCTTATAGATGTATCCCTAGTGTGTTTTCCCATTGTTCCCCAACATTATTATTCCTCCTGGGTGCCAGGCCTTTCAGGAGATGCAGCATTGAAGTGTGCTCCATATATGTGGGGCAGAGTGCAAGAGTTATGGGAAGCATATATAAAATAAGTAAGCAGCCAGGACTAGAAACCAAAAGCTAAAATTATTTCACTGAATGAGCCCCTGTGGACAAAATACAGGGCATCCCAGCTGCTCAAACACCTCAGCCCATTTTAAAATTTCTTTTGCATTCTGTTCTGTAGACAAGTTATTCATCTGCTTGGTCATCTGTATTTGCACAGAGCTATTCAACACAAAGTACATATGACACTTCCTATTCCAGCCTTTCAGACACCAGGTGGTCTCTGTCCTGGAACAGGCATGATAATGCACCTCCAAAATACATAAATGTGTGGCAGTAGGGCAGAAGTAAATTAAAGCTGAATTTGAGCATGTGGTAAAAGCAGATGGTAATGAGTGAGTATTGTCATTGGTGGCAGTGGTAGTGATCCCTCATGGTTGAGGATGATCACTCCCATGAGGCAAATAAAGGGTTGTAAATGAGTCCATTGATGGCTAAGAAGGCCAATTCTAGAGCCACAGACTCTGGCAAATGTCACAGGTGGTGGTTAAAAGGAGAGTCAGACCACAGATTTATCACTCATGTTTCCTTTCCTTCCGTTTTTGTTATTTTTATGCCTCCAGGGTGAGACTGTTTTCCTCAAAGTATGATGTACCTTCTCTCACAATGTGCTGCCACGTAGCCCTGTCCCAGGCTAGGTCTTCCCAATTTGTGGTGTCAATGCCACACTTCTTAATGTTTGCCTTCAGGGTGTCCTTGAAACGGTTCCTCTGGCCCCTGCATGTCCTTTGTCCTTGGCTGAGTTGGGAGTATAGAAGTTGTTTTGGTAAATGTGCATTAGGCATGTGCACACAGTGCCCTGTCCACTGTAGCTGATACTGAACAATCGGTGCTTCCATACTGGTGGTGTTAACATTGGTGAGGACACTGGCATTTGTGTGATGATCCTCCCACTTTATGCCAAGGATCTTCTGGAGGGAGTGCTGGTGATGGCATTCCAGGCTTTTCAGATGGTCCCTATAGGTCACCCAAGCTTCACAGCCATAGAGAAGAGTTGGGATTACCACAGCCTTATATAGTAGGAGCTTTGTTTTGAGTCCTGATGTCGTGATTGTTGAACACATGATGATTCAGTCTTCTGAAGGCAGAGTAGGCACATTGGATCCTGTACTAGATCTCCTCATCAATGTTGGCCTTCTTTGAAAGATGGCTGCTGAGGTATGCAAACTATTCAACATTCTCCAGCTCCTGACAGGCAATGAGGATCTTTGCTGCAAGAGTTGAATGGCCTGGAGTAGGTTGGTGAAGCACCTTTGTTTTTCTGATGTTAAAGGTCAGTCCCAGGCACTGGTATACTTGAGAGAAGCAGTTAAGAGCCATTTGTAGGCCCTCCTCTGTATGTGCAACAACAGCACAATCATCGGTGTATTGAAGTTCCACAATAGAAGCTGAAGTAACTTTGGTTTTGGCATGGAGGTAGGAGAGATTGAAAAAAGTTCCCATCCATCCTGTACTCAATATCAATGCAATGTGGCAGATAGTCATGGATGAGCATTTTGATGACTGCAAGAAAGATGGAAAACAAAATTGGTACGATCATGCAGCCCTGCTTGACGCCAGTTCAAATGGGAAAGGGCTCTGCAGCAGAGCCAGTGCATGGATGGAAGCAGTCATCTGGTCATGAAGGAGTCTTAGGATAGTGATAAATTTCTCTGGGCAGCCAAACTTTGATAAGTTTTTCTACAGAGCCTCACGGTTAACAGAATTGAAGGCTTTGGTCAAATCAATAAAGGCCATATACAGTTCCTGGTGTTGTTTTTAGCACTTTTCCTGGATCTGCCAGGCAGCAAAAATCATGTCCATGGTGCCTCTTGATGGTCTGAAGCTACATTGAGACCCAGGAAGGAATTCCTCAGCAAGAGGGAGCAGTCAGTTCAGCAGAATTTGAGCAAGGATCTTTCCAGTGATGAGGAGGAGGGTGATACTTTGATAGTTTCCTTGGTCAAACTTCTCTCTCTCTTAAAAAATGGTGACAGTATTGGCATTCCTTAGCTTAGCAGAAATTTCCTCAGTGTTCCAGATTTTGAGAAACACTGTGTGGAGCTTGTTGGTCATAGTTTCCCTAGCAACTTTGAAGACCAGCTGCTATGCCATCAGGCCCAGATGCTTTGGTGTTCTTCATCTGTCTTATCAACTGTTGGACTTCTTCAGAGGTTGGTGGACTGGCAACTGCTTCCCTTACTGGATGCTGTAGGATGGATTCAATGGTTTCATCAGTCACTGTTGAATCTTGGTTCAGGAGCTTTTGGTAGTGCTCCTTCTAGTCATTTTTAATGGACTTGTCTTTGTGGAGTATTCTGCTGTATTCAGTTCTAAACGGGGTGAGTTTGCAAGAGCTTGGCCTGTACACAGCCTTGATTGCACTGAAGAAGCTCCGTATGTCATGATTGTCAACAAATTGTTGGATTTCTTTCGCCTTTTGTTCCTAGAATTTGTTTTTGATTTCTCAAATCTTCCTCTGGCCTTCAGCTTTAAGCTGCTGAAAAATTCCCTGCTTCTCAGTGGACATAGGATGGTAATGAAGCAGATGGAAATGAGTGAGTATAAATATTAAAGCCCAGGTTTTTAAAGGGTTTAGATGTACTCCAGTTACTGTTGCAAACTTGAGTGATACAGATGGTTGAATCACATTTTGAAGTCTGAGGCTATGTCTACATTAGTAGAAAGGGTCAACCTTAAGGTATCCCTAGAAGGGCTGCGCGAGTTGGCAGCGATCCTATCTGGCTTCTGATCCAGCTGCTTCAGATGGCAGTGATCTGATCCGGAGCTCTGAGAAGTGCTTGTTTGAATGTACAAACCACCTAACCTCATCACCAGAACTGAAGCCAACTTCCTACAGTTCAAAACACAAAACCTGCCAACTATCTCCAGTACCCCCACAAGCTGCACACCAGAATCGATCGAAAACAACAAAACCCAACTACCTGTGAGGGCACATTCCTCACCAAAAAAAACACTCTGCCTCCAGTCTCTCAGGCCTGATCCTGATAGGGAAAAAATTACAATGCAAACCACTTTTCAGAGCTGGGCCTATGAACTGTACTTCATCAGCCTCCTAGGTAGTAGGTGCAGAAACTCATGGACTCAGTATACACAGTTGAGTTCTGGCACACTGCGACCTGCTGGACATCTGACACCCCAGGGACTTCTGCACTTTTACCTGCGTTGCTACATCCCCCTTTCCCCCCCACCCCCATCCCAGCCTGTCCTTCCCCTCCTGACACCTCCTTTTCCATTTTCACTGACTGGCTTTCTTGCCTGCATTGCGGGCCAGGCCAGCCTCTGGCTTCTTTACTATTCCTTCCATCCAGGACCACCTGCAGGTACTTCCTCAGCCTGACAAAGGGGTTTTCAACCCTAAAGCTGGCATCCCGGGCAGCTAAGCTGAGCTCACTGGGAGCCTCACAATTGCACTGCAGTCAGCAAGCGTCAGGTCAGGCCTGTCAAAGCCATGACAGATTTGGGCGTTCCCCAGCCAGGACTTTGTGCATGCGTGCGTTAGCTGGAGGTTATGGCACCTCCTACCTGCCTTTCACCAAGGGATCATTGATCCTGGCATTTATGGGGCTGCCGCGCCACCAGCAGTCCCACCAGGCCTCCCTACCCTGGCGGGGTACAGTTTTAGTGGTCATGCCCAGGACCTGGTCGGTGGACAGGACAGGTGTTGCCGGGCAACCGTGGCCAGATCCTGCCACATTTGGCTGTGGC
>NW_005841930.1:1411722-1412092 GCF_000455745.1 Alligator sinensis | reverse complement strand
TGCCAGCCAGCATGTGGACCGTACTGGACCATGAGGGATCAAGCCATTTCCTGATGCCCTCCTTTAGCCACCTCATCGGTGCCTGCACATCTGGTGACAGCGGCTTGCCCCAGCCAGGAACACTGATCCCCTGGAACTTCTCCATTTGGATCTCCAGTTCCCTCACTAGGGGGATCACCTGGCTGAGGAGGGCATCGCCAGCACTAAGGGTCTCGGTGGCCTCGAGGAAGGGCTTGCGGATCACCAACATCTGGGAGATGGTACCTCACTCAGTTCTGTTCAGGTGGCTGCTGATCCCTATCTCCCCAAGAAAGGCCATCTCATGGAGGGCCTTCTGTTGCTCTACCAGCCTGTCCAGCATCCGGCATGT
>NW_005841930.1:1405001-1411578 GCF_000455745.1 Alligator sinensis | reverse complement strand
TACGGGGGGCGGTGCGGCCACCGGCACCCCTGTCCCCCTCCAAGGCATCCCTCACTATTAGGTCCAGCCTGTGTGCCATACAGTGGATGCCAACAAAGTTGGCATCACGGACAGCCTTGACCATATTGTCGGTGACCATGAGCCTGCAGGTGAGCTCGGCCTGCCCAACGAGCCACCCCTGCACCATGCGGTTCATGGCCCCCATGATCTCCCTTGCCGTGTGGGACTCATCCAACACCTTGGCTTGCAGTAGAGCCCACCGACGGCCTGACTGGTGGTGGCAGTGCCCCGTGAGGGAGAGGCAGGTGTGATCACCTGCTGGTGCCCACTTCTGGACTGAGCTGAGGTGGTGCAGGTACAGGGACACTAGGTGCAGACACTGCTCCCACCGCCTGGCTTCCACTGGCAGCACTGATGTCATGGCTGCTTGGGAATAGAATGTGTCTGTGTTGGCGGGGAGGGGAGGCTTGCAACTCTAGCTCTCCCTCCCCTGCCAGAAGACCTGGCACCTGCCTTTCCAGCACACTTCATATTGATCTTTCTTGTGCAGCAAAAGGTCTGTGTGTGTGTGTGTGAATCCTTTTGTATATCTGTCTGTCTTGTTCTCCTGTGAATCAAATTATTTGAGTGTCTTCCTGTGTCTCAATATATTATCTGTGTCTTATTCTTCTGTAAATATCTGTCTATCTTCTTCTGCTGTGATTTTTTTTCTATATTCTGGGTCTCTGCGTGTGCATGCGTGCGTGCAAGCAATCTGTGCTTCCCTGCACAGTGGTAGATAACACTGGCTGGGAAAACACAACTTTCTTTTTGCAAAGTTTCCAAAACAAGTTTCCAAAAAAATAATTCAAAGAAATAAATTGAATTGTAATACTACTAATAACTGAATAGAATAGCTAAGCTAAACCCTAACCACTCCTTTATAACACGAAAAAGGAGCAGGCAGGTCTCAGTTGCAGCGTTCCTCTCTCACACAGTTGCTGACAGGGAATGAGCTGCAAAAGGCAAAGAAGGGCTGGAAACAGGGGCTTTTCTGCTTTTTTTAGTCCTACCCACAGACACTGCCATTGAAAAGGTAGCTAGGGAGAAATCATCCTCGCTGGTTACCTACAGATGTCAGTCTTCCCCCCTCCCACTCTCTCTTCTAATTGCCTCAAAATGGCTGAAGCAGGCCCAAAACATCCAAAGCGGATCTGAAGCACTTAGGATGCCCCCGACCTGCTCTGGACACCATTGCTGGAATCCTGCTTTGATTTGGAAGTGCCACTTCAGATGCCAAAGCATCCAAAATGGCTCCGGATCTGAAGCGGGATCCGAAGACTCGCAGCCCTAATCCCTAGGATCGATGCCTACTGACCACCTGTACTCTAAACCCCTACCCTTGACCTTGGTCAAGCTGAACCCTAAAAAGCTCCGCTGAACTTCCAGATAGATTTACTTGTGCCCTGTAAGACTAGTGCAGGAAGTGAGTCAGTACCAATCCCACAATTCTCTGTTCTTGCTTTTTAGCCTCCTGCATCTCACTTCCTATGTTTACTGCAGAAAGAAAGACAAGACAGATTCCCAGAATGGCTCAATTTTGCTTATAAGCAGAGCAGTGGGGATGGAGATGTTGTATGGGCTTCAAGGCATGATGTAGATAGTGGAAGGGCAGCTTGTGTGGCTGGGGCTGTTTGGGGGTGACACTAGTCTAGACAGTCTAGAGATCTAATCTAGTCAGTATAAATAAACCTTAAGTCTTACTGAAAGAGGGTAAGACCTAGGCCAGGAGTGTCCAACTTCTAAGTGACTGGGAGTTGCACATCCCATGGGCTATACCAGCAGGGTCCACACTAGTTTGAGCCATGGGCCCTTGTGCTACACGCCCCCCACCCCTGCCACCTAAATACCACTGCACCATTCCATGGGCTCTGCTGGTGCCGTGGGTTCCATCATCCTGGCCCCTGGGATGGGAGCAGGAACAAAGTTCATGGAGGGGGGAGTCTAGAGACTCCAGCTGCAGCAACAGCCAGACAGATAGGGGGGACCATGGCCAGGTAGGAGCCCAAAGGCTGAGCATTAGCCTCTCATAGGCTACACATGGTCTCTGGGCTGCCAGTTGGATAGATCTGACCTAAGTGCCTAAGTCTCTTTTGAAATTGGGTCTTAGTCCCTTAGGCACTGGAAGGTAGAAAAAGCAATGACTAAATAACTTAAAAGAATCTGGCCACTACTTTTGGTTGTGAGAAGTGTGGCGAATTACAGGAAGAAATGACGTGAAGTAGAAATCAGAGCAAAAATGACACGAAGTGATATTATGGAAGCCCTTGTGCAAAGCACACCTCAATTTGTAAAAATGACCTTGTCATTGTAAAGTGGTCGTTGAGGGTAAAATAAATCCCTGGGATGAATTCCTGACCCTAGGTATGTCCGTGGCAATATTTTCACTGATTTTTATAGAATCAAGATTTAACCCTTGCTCTCCTTAAACAAACATTCTTTCAAAAGTGCCAACAGAATAATGAAAAGCAGAAGCTCCAGGAAGAGAAGAATGAAGTTATTCTTCAGGTGTGACCCATATCTGAAACCAAATTGTTAAGCTCAAAAAAAGAAACAACAACCCACCTTTACAAGAATTTGAGGGAATGCTTTGTGAATAGCCATCAGAAAAGCCTGTCACTCAAGCACATCATCTTCAAGATGAAACTGCCACGTGCAATGGAATAATTTACAAAGGCTGTTATGCCATGATACCACATAGCTTGAGGGTTGGAATGTTAAGTGCACTCCTCAGTGCCCATTTAAGAACAGATTATAAAACATAAATATTCTTTCTTCTAGGTGGGCATGAATTGAGCCAATGAGAAGTTACCCAATGTGAAATTTGCACAAATACAAACAAATGTTGTTTTTTGAAGAAATATGTAAATATTTCTTGGAGCACAGCTGTCATGAACAGGGTGGTTTCTTTGCAAAGCCAGAATTAGTAAATAGCATGCAGGAGAATTCCAAATGTGAGCCAAGTACAATAAGTTAGGATCGCTTGGTGTATCTTTAGTTATTCACTTTATTTTTTGGAAGTGAGAAGTTATATATGGCAGATTGAAACCAAATAGAGATGACTTTCTGTGAACACGAGCATACAAGAAAACTGTGGCTAAAACTTTCATACTTTAGTTCCTCAAAATGGACTCCTAAATGCAAAATAAGGCACTTAAATACATGGGTTCATTTCACCTTCTGAATTTCAACTTCTCTTGTATGTAGGTGGCACCTAAGGCCTAAAAAGACACGTTTCGATTGGTGTAATTTAAATGGTGTACATCAATATAAATTATACTGGGATTGGCAACAGACAGAAATGCGCAGCTATCCTGGGGTAGCTGCGTGAAGTAGACACTATTACACTGCCTCTTTACTAGGTGGCAGGAGGGCAGGTAAAAGCCCATTTGCCTTGAGCAAATGGCTAGAGGGTCTAGGCCTTCTGCTCAGGGTCAGACCAATTGCCATATTTGGGGTCAGGAAGGAATTTTACCTCATTGTCAGATTGCTGTGGACTGTGGGGATTTTTGTCTCCCTCTGTAGTGGAGGTGTGGACCTCTTCCTGGGATCTTTTTAGCATATATTAACAACCTTTACAGAAACAGAATGTTGGCTGCCATGCTTTGCCTATGGCGGGTTAGGGTGTTACGTCTTGTGTTGTGTCAGGGTTGACTGTGTAGTTTTAACAGGTTAGACAATTCATTTGTATAGGACGGTTTGGATAGGGATGATCCTGCCTCAGGCAGGGATTGGACTAAATGACCTATCGAGGTCCCTTCCAGTCCTACTTCTCTATGATAGTATGGCAAGAGTCAAACAAGACCACCTACCACAAGTGAGAATGGGGACAGACTGAAAGGGACAACCCCCCCTCCCCACCTTTCTGCAAGATTCCAATAAAAGCCATATGCATTGCTGTTTATTCATGCAAACGTAGGCCACATGTTAAATGTACTAAGAAATTCCACGTCCCTCAACTATGTAACAATGTGGGTACTGTGCTTGGGGTCCTGCATCTCTCATAACAATATTGTACCATGTATTATTTTTAATAAAGTATTTTTTTTTAATATTTTATTTGCCATCCCCCTCATTATGCATTTATGGGACTGGTAATTTACGGGACATTATGCATTTATATCTGGTAATCTACGAACTATTCCATCTCTCTCTTTAATGATTTAATGGATTTACATAACACGTTTCAGACATAAAGATGTTTGTCAGAATATAGTGCCTTAGATATGGTACATAAGGATCACTTCACACTCTATTGAAGTACGTTCCTTTTGGACAGGTCAGCTTTAGTTCAGGAAATGAATAATGTCTTATCTAATTGAATCTGCAGGGGAGTTGTCAGCACTGTTTGACTGTGAGCAGTCAAATGACACCCAGGGTAAGTCACAAATTAACACCCTTGATTTTTGTGCGAGTACCATTGGACCTGTAATAATCATGAGAGAGCCTGGTCTCAGTTTTATGTCTCGGCCAAATGCCTCTAAAAACACAGCATCCAATGTTATAACAGGGTATTGGTGATGGAAAGGAAACCAGCATTACCTGCAATACCTTGGTTTTGGCCTGGGCATGTCCTACCTTCTCACTTACCTGTCAGAACCTAATTTAGCCAATGGACGCAAACCTCAGGGTAGAAGTCACAGCCTGTATTTTACTTTGTTTAATATTTTGAGGTTTCCTTGCAAATTCCTGAAGATTAAAACAGAGTCAATTAGGTAAAGAACTTTGAACAGCAGATTTGACTTTTAGTCTGGCCTGTAGAGATGTTCTCATCCAAAACAATAAGGTATTTAATTTAGTCTGTTACTGCTATCACCAGAACTTTGCTATCACTCACTGTTAAAACCAGAACCAGCTCTGCAGTCTCTGTGCTGTGCCTGGTGTGAAGGGTTTTGGGTCACCCATGCTACATGTTTGAAGGTCGTTCTATTTGCAGTGATCTCATATGCTGTAAAAAAGTTTAAAGACATCAAACAGGTTCCGTCTATTTTGAATTTCACTGCTAATGGATGTGAGGATGATAGAAATGCAATCAGAAGGGAAAGTGCTCAGCAGAAGACTATGAAGGCAGAATGAGGGAATGAGTCATGAAGGGAAAAAATAACCCCATTAGCAGCATAGAGTGAAAAAATGTGAAAAGTCTGCTAATTGTAGACAGGAGTGCGAGGGGGGCTAGAGGGAAGACACACACACACACACACACACACACGGACAGTGGGGACAGGAAGAAGAGAATGTGAAACCTGAAGTGTGAATGATTTTCAAGAAGTTTATTATTATCTGTCTTATCCGGTGAGAGAGAAGCTGCTTGTATCGCCCCAATGCAATTAGAACGGATGATTACTAAGAAGTTCTACCGCTTGCCTAAAGTCAACTCTGGAAATAAACCTTCCATGTACAGGTCTGTGCTGATGCAAGAAATGGGAGAGATTTTTTTTCCAGTGGAAATGTGATTGGTTGAAGAAAAATCATGTCATATGTTGACACGGAATCCAGAACCGAGAGTGGAATTCGGAAACCTGTGTTTGGTATCAAATCTCCTATGCAGCATGTGGGGACAGAGAGGCTGGCATGAATCCTTCTTGGACTGGAACACAGGCACGGTTCAGTTTAAGTGATAAATTATAAAGGTTGAATCCTAAACCTCAGGCTTACCATCCTACTCTCTTGTGCTGGAGAGGGGATTTCATGCTCTACAGTGGATTCCACTGAATTTCATTAAAGTCAGTCTCTCTCTCTCTCTCTCTCTCTCTCTCTCTCTCTCTCTAACCTACAAGGACATCCTGCTCCCTCCCTGTGATGCTTTTTTGGCAAAAACCTGGAACTGTTGCTTTTACCAACCTAGTTTATGCTGATTCACATGAAACCTTCTTGGAGCCACAGCAGCTTTGCTCCTGGGGTGAAGCTGAAGCTATGGATCCCAAAATGAGGGATTCATTCAACAGACTTCAAAACTGTATTTTGTGATAATTCACCTCAATGTGCGCTGGGGGCCTTTCCCAGTAACATGAAGGAAAGTGGCTTCAGAGGAGTCCTCTGTAGCTGTGATTCATAGATTGACAGATGTTAGGGTCAGAAGGGACCTCAATAGATCATTGAGTCCGACCCCCTGCACATGCAGAAAAGTGTGCTGGGTTCAGATGACCCCAGCCAGATGCCTATTGAAGACCCCCAGGGTAGGGGAGAGCACCACCTCCCTTGGGAGCCCATTCCAGATTTTGGCCACTCTAACTGTGAAGTTCTTCCTAATGTCCAGTCTAAATCTGCTCTCTGCTAGCTTGTGGCCATTATTTCTTGTAAACCCCAGGGGCACCTTGGTGAGTAAAGCCTCACCAATTCCCTTCTGCTCCCCCATGATGAATTTATAGGCAGCCACAAGGTCGCCTGTCAACCTTCTCTTGCGGAGGCTGAAGAGGTCCAGGTGCCCTAGTCTCTCCTCATAGGGCTTGGCCTGCAAGCCCTTAACCATACGAGTGGCCCTTCTCTGGACCCTCTCCAGGTTATCTGCATCCCTCTTGAAGTGCGGCGCCCAAAACTG
>NW_005841930.1:1401972-1404264 GCF_000455745.1 Alligator sinensis | reverse complement strand
CTGACCTATAGTTGCCCGGGTCCTCCTTCCTCCCCTTCTTGAAAATGGGGACCACGTTGGCCCTTTTCCAGTCCTCTGGGACCTGGCCCGTGCGCTACGAGCATTCATATATTACCACCAGTGGCTGTGGAATGACGTCAGCCAGTGCCTTCAGTACCCTCGGATGGAGCTCATCCGGGCCTGCCGACTTAAATGCATCCAGTCCTTCCAAGTGACTCTGCACTATCCCTGGGTCAACACTTGGTGGTCTGACACCCTGCTGTTGTCTCTCTACAATCCCACTGTGAGACTTGTTTTGCCCCTCATTTAGGAACACTGAGGCAAAGAACTCATTGAGGAGTTCAGCCTTGTCCCCCCTGTTCAGCCTGATGGTCCCTCTCGCTCTGGAAGACACAAAACGGGGTGGATGAAGAAGGAAGAGCTACTGCTATAAGCTTCTCATACCTCCCTAAATGGCTTATTGTTATCCCTCAAATAGTTACCTTAGTCTAGATCATTTAGCTCAGTAGACAATCCCATAACGATCCCTCTTTGCCACTGTCACCTGTCAAAATTAATGTTTCTACTAAGATTGGCTTCAAACCCCTTTGGGATTTAAGATTTTTCTATTAAAACTGGAACTGCAAACCTACTCCTGCTTCCCAGACTCAAATAACTATTTCAGGCCACTTTGCTTGATAAGCCATGACAACTTAATCAAACGTACGTGATCTGTCGCCTTTGATTCTGCCCGGCAAAACTTCCTGCGCCATGGATCTCACCACTGGGATTGAAAAAATGTATGTGAGTACAGTTAATATTACTCGCAACCAATGTCAGCCCTAAGGGCATCCAGTGCAAGAAGCCATGAAGGGCTCTAGGATGGAAGGCTTACTTAGAGCTGTGACCATATTTTGGGCTTCATTTTTCCTTCATGGATGATGCAAAAATTAATTAATTGCCTGCTTCTACCTTGTATTCTATTAATTACTTGGTTAACATTTAAAGACCCTCCACTTGTTGATGTTTGGGTGCCTGGGTTGTTAACCATAAAGGACAGTTCTAGGCCTCTGACCTATGCTTGTACTTTACTATTAACCTCTCTGTTCCCAAGTGTAACAAGAGACAGGATACAATTTTGTTAATATTGTGATTTTGAATAAGATTGTAAAGCTTTTTAAAAAAATAAATCCTTTTATAGAAAACTCTCCTATTTCCTACCTCAGCTAGGATCTTATCGCTCAGCTTTTTTTAGCCACCATAAAACCAAGACTGGTCTTGGGCACAGCTGCAGCAGTAACCATTAAGACAGTTGCCTGTGGGCTTGTAAGGTGATAAAGCACAGGATTGTTTTTAGCTTGTTTAGAATGGCAAAGAGGAGAGGCAGAGAAGGGACAAATCAATCAAGAATCAGTCATTAAGGAGAGAAGAATTACAAGGCAACGTGGAAACAGGATTTCTTTAGTCTTTGTAGGCCGTGTTTATACTAAGAAAAGTTGACTGGTAAAGCTATGCAGGTGAGTTCGCTTTTCAGCATAGTTTTCAGCAGTTTCTTGAAGTAAATACAGTCAAACCTAGATGATATTTCTCCTTTTTATATCACCCTCTACCTTTTATCACAACTTAATAGTCAACAGGTGACTTCTCTAAACAATAGTGCAAACAGCCCTCCTTTTATTGCCATTCCAGAAATGGTCACACCCATTTATAGTCAACAAGTTAAACAATCTCTACGGAGTAAACTACTGCTTAATGTTGTGATTATTGAATGATCCAACATTGAATCACTGAGCAGACAGCTTCAGTAAAGTCATGCGCGTTATTGAAAATATCTATATAAAGATGTATAAAAGCAAAAAACCCCCCATGCCATATTTTCTTGTATACCATACTCCCCCAAATAAGACATGCACCTTGTTTTTGGGAAAGCAGACTGTAGGGGGAAAAAAAGATTTTTCCGGCATTATGGCTGCACGAGGCACGTGCGGGAACGAAAAAATGTTCCCCGCACTGCAAGTTTGCAGCACGGGGAGAAAATTAGACCCCTGGATATCCAGGGGACTAAAAAAAAAGAGTTAAAAAAATCAGGGCAGGGCACGATGCCAGACCATGCCCTGAGGCAACCAGAGCCTGGGTCCTCCACAGAGATGCTCTGGCTGCCAGAGCATCTCTGTGGTTGGCCCCTCACCCTGGTGCTGAGGCACAGGCGGCGTGCTGCAGCACCAGGGCTCCAGTGCTGGTAAGTAAGGGGGAGGGGACTATGGAGAAGGGGAGAGGGGACTATGGGGGGGATCCTCACTGGCCCTACCCACT
>NW_005841930.1:1397218-1401852 GCF_000455745.1 Alligator sinensis | reverse complement strand
CTGGCCCCATCCCCCCCCCGGTCCCTGATCCCTGCCCCACCCCAGCATCTCAACAGTCTAAAACAAAACAAAACAACTCCCCCCCCGGCACTTACCAGCAGTCCAGCTGCCGTCAGGGCACTGAGGCCCTGACCACACAGCACAGAGAAGAGGGACAGCCCCAAAGGCCCCAGGCAGGGCCCTCCTGGCCCCCACTGCCTGGGGGGGATTGGTGGTGTGCCATGAGGCCCCGGAGCTCCCCCAGCCCTGGCTTCTAGGGTAAGTAGAGGATTTTTTTTTTCTTCTTGAAGTGACAGGGGCTGGGGTGGGGCATGTGGGCCTTGTAGTGGGGGGTGGCAGACCCTGCAGGGGCTGTTTGGCCCCCGTTGGGGGGCCATAAACCCTGTGTGGGGCCATAGCCCCTATGTGAAGCCGTAACCCCTGTGTGGGGCCATAGCCCCTGTTGGGTGGGGGCTGTAATCCCTGTAGGAGGGCAGCAAATTATATATTCATGTTTCATGAATACATGTACTTAGAGTTCACTTTATTATTATGATAGAGACACTGGTAGGCTTCCACATTGCTTTAACACTGTAGATATATCAATAAAATATTGTCCAACTTATTGCTGTTTCTGTCTCACTCTCTATAGCGGTCTTTTTTTTTTTTTTTTAAATTGTGGAGGAACATGGATTTGGGGGTCTTTTACAGAGTGACTTTGGGTTTGTTTTTTTTTAAATCAGGGTTTTTTCAGTTTTCCGATAGGGAACACCAGAATTTGTGCTAGGGAGGCCAGTGGCAGGACCCTGCCTGCTGCGAGCTGGCACCTTGGACCCAGCTGGCTGTGGCTGACCTCCTGGCCAAATGGGGCCAGGACATGCTTTGACAGTTCAAAGCAGGCCACCACACCCGGAATATCTTCTGGGTGATAGCTGCCCAGATGGCGGGGCAGCACATGGCAGTAGTGCCGCACAGAGGCCAACGCTGTAGCCACAGCCTACTGGGACCTGGCCCAGAGAAGCAGATGCCTCTACTGACTGTGCAGTCCCCATCCGGGTCTGGCAGGTGCACAGCAGGTCACAGCCAGGCAGCAGCCCCCACTGCCAGACTGCTGCAGTGGGTAGAGGTTGCAGGAAACTCTCAGGGCTTCTTCAGCAGTCCAGCTGGCACAAGGGGTAGTGTCCCCAGGTACCAATTGGCTGGGCCCCAGAAGCTCCTGAGAGCTAGTAACCCTGAGCTACTTGCCAGGGCAGCTTTTTGTACTGCTGGGGCCAGGACAGGGCAGCTCTTTATACTGCTGGGGACAGCACAGGTGCTGGCCCTGGGCTCTAGCTCCCCCTAGCGGCAGATCTGGGAGGAGCCAAGCAGGCTTATTTTGCTCTAAGTGGCACAGTTTGCTCCACAACAAAGTGCATGTCCAAGCTCATGTGCTGGGGCAAAAAGCCCTGGCTCAGCTTTGCACCGTTTCCATTTGAGCTGCTCCAAGTGCACGTGCCTGCATGTATGGATGCACATATGGGTGGATCTATAAGTTTGAAAAGAGCTAAAAACAGTCTGTTGGGCTGCAAAAAGAAAGAAAAAAACCCACAGGAATAGCTAACAGACAGCGAAATTTCCAGAGGAAAGGTTAGCTTGATTAGCAAAACATCAAGACCCTTAAAATGGAGACACGGTTGTTAATACCTGTGGAATGAAGAGCAATGAGCCATTAAGTTGATTGACTCTCTCAGCTACCAAAATAGAAATGCTGCTGCTGCTGCTAGGCAGTTGGTTTTAAACTTTGGGTGGAGAAGGAATCAAAGTAGGGTGTTTATTCTGGGGAGTACATCAATGTCCCTGCTCAAGACACTCCCTGCCCATTTTGGAAGCCTAATATTGGGGGGAAAGGTATGTGCTTTGAAAAGAAATATAGTACGTATATTTTTAGAGTGGCGAGAGAGGCTTGTCAGATTCTGTGGATTTAAGGTACCACTAAAGTCTATATATGGCTTGGATAGGGCTTTAGTGCTCTGTGTGTGATTTATTTGGTAGTTAATCTGTACAAAGAACATGAGTTCAGTGTAGGGTGTGTTTGTGAAGCTCTTAAACAAAAGACAAAAACATTAGTAAAAGGATCAGGGAGTGGGTGAAGCTCAGATGTGTGAGCACTGAGGAGAGGACTGAAGGGGTTTAAGCCAGTGGTTCTCAACCATTTCAGACTCAAAGTGCCCCTCTGAAAATGGCAGCTCTTAGCTTTCACTTGTTTCTTGACTACAGAAAAATAACAGAGCAACTCCTCTGTTGCACAGAACTCCAGCCACAACAGGTTAGAATATATTTGATGCTATGGAGTCCTTTTAGAAATCTCTGGGTTTATCTGGTGAATTGTGTGTAGATATTTGCATACCTAACAGTGCTAACATTCACAGCACCATGGCACCCTTAAAAAGATTTCAAAGCAGAGATGGGATAGTAGATAAGATTAGTAGTAGTAGAGATTGATAGATGAATGCAATTATTTGTAATAGAATTTAATCAGGATATTCAGGCCCAGACCTTTTACCAATGGTAGCAGTCTTTTCTCATTAACATAGGAAGGCAACATTTTCCAGTAAGGAAGCAACTCCTGAATATCAAGCTGGGCTCTTGGTTCAGTATGGAAGCAGAGAAGAGCGCCCCGTCTGGAACTCCCAGCACCACTTGTAAATCAAATTCCTGTGAATTAGGTACAGCAAAAGCTGTGTTAACCAGCACCTTACAAGCCAGCATACTCTGTTAACCGGCATGCCGGCTTGTAAGGGAAAACTGGAAGGGCCCACTGTGGCACTTCCGGTTTCGTGGAGCTCCCACGACCCGGGGGAAAGCAGCCTGCGCTGCCAAGCCCCCATGGCCCAGGGACATAGCAGGCTACGCGGGTCCCCCCTCCTTGTCCCTCGGGGCCCATGGGAGGGGTGACGATGCGGCAGGAGGGGCAGCAATGCAGTGGGAGGGGCGACAACACCCCAGACACGGCAGGACAGGTGGCGGCCCAAATAGGCAAAGATGCCTGTTCGGGCCGCTCAGTTATCCGGCATATTTTGTTATCCGGCACCCTCCATTCCCTCTGGGTGCTGGATAACAAAGCTTTTACTGTACATAGTTTTAATAGTAGTGGAAGAGGAAGGAGAAAACAGGGATTTTATGGTTTCCTAATAGCAGGGTGGCATTGCAATAAAGTAGATTTGGAATGTTTGCATTTCAATGACATGCTATAGAGTAAAGCCTCAATCTTCCCATCACAGCAGTACTGTCTTTGGTGTTGTGCATACTGCAGCAGCGTATACTTTCACTACTTGCTCTTTATTGCCTCCATGTATCAGTATGTCATCTACATACGACAACATACAACTTTGACTATCTGGAGAAAGCTTGTCCCATAACCTTACCACATGTACATGGCATATTGCTGGAGCATTGTGAAATCCTTAGGGTACTCAAGTAAAACAATACTGTTGTTCCCTGAATGTGAATCCAAATTTGTAATAGCATTCCTGTGCCAAGGGAATGGCAAAAAAATGCATTAGCCAAATGAAAACCATTTCGCCCTTCCTGCTGTGGCTGCTAGAATTTCAGGGTATTTCACCACGACAGGAGCGGTGACAGGAGTCACTGCATTCAAAGCTCTGAAGTCTATTGTTAGTCTCCTGGTTGTCACATCTGCTTTCAGAACAGGCCAAATCGGGAAATTGCGAACACTAGGCATCTGTACTATTACTTCCTGATTTAAACTATTTATTGTGGGTTGTAATCCCATTTGAGCCTCTGATGTATATTTATATTGGCTCTGTGGTGGAGGGTCTGATCTCTTAATCAAGACACAAGCCTGTATCATGCCACATTCTAACTTAGCCTTTGCCCAAGCCTTAGGAAATGCCTGCATCCACTCATCCTGATTAACTTAATCAATTACAGCAGGAGCCTTGATAGCTGCACACTGATGCACTGCAGAAATCAACACACTCTTTTCCTCTACTGGCCATTTCCACAGACACCCATTAGCTAAATCCAGCAGTATTCCTCCCTGCTGCAAAGCAGTCATTCCTCAAATTCCATTCTCACTGTCTCCTCTTGGCTTATCCTTTTGTATTCCATATTTTCCCCAAAACTTCCATTCTCCTATTTGAGTCACAATAGGTTGGGTTACGGGTGAGTTCTCCAACTCTCCAGTATAGGACTCTAGTTGCAAATGATTGGGGTACATTAAAACCCCATCTGGAACCCATCTCTGTTGCAAAACACTGATCAAGGCTCCAGTATCAATCAGCATTTGGGGGTTTTCACATTCCCCTTGTCTCCCACTAAAACTTGAATGGTTGGGCAGCCCCAGTAGTCAAAGCAGACTCATCCTACCAGCCCCCTGGGTGCCTTGGGAGTGGGACATCTCTGTTGTGGGTTAGGAGGCGCTGAAGGCTGAACCGACCAATGTGGGTCTGGCTCTGCTCCTTCCACTAGGTCTTCTGTTTGAATGAGCTCTACCAATCTCTTCTTCAGTGCATTAGTGGGAGCCCCATTCCACTTGTTTCTGCCTTCCCTCACAGACATTAGTTTTTTCCAGACCTGCGTCCAGAAGGAATCACAACCTTCCTCATTCTGACCCTCTCTGCCGATTCTGTATTCCATCCTACCTCTAGGTCCTC
>NW_005841930.1:1373294-1397191 GCF_000455745.1 Alligator sinensis | reverse complement strand
CTTGTGCGGAGGAGTGCCAAACTTCCCAAAAGGTGGTCCATTGTTACTAAATGTAACAGCCTGTATTGGTTCTCCATTGTTACCCTTATTCCATACCTCCTTTTTAGGACTGCTCTTCCTGTATATTAATCCTGCCTTTTGAATTCGAGTCCTCAACTCAGGCCACTGTACAGCATCATCAACACGTCCTAATATAACTTTCACTGGTGCAGCCAACCCCTCTATTAGGGTGGTCTTAAATCCCAAATCAAAGTTAAAATCTCTATTTCCCAGCTGAGGAATTAAACCCCAACAACTGCTTCCTCCGGATATAAGCTTCAGGGCTTTCTCTGGGTTTCTGCACTTCCCTAAAGTACAACAGGGACACTATCCAAGCACCTAAAAGTACAGTCAGAATTCTCCTAGTCCATCTGTATACATTATCTTCAATTGGCTGTCCATCATCCAAGGCTGCCTTAATCACTGACCAGTCCTCTGAATTACTAGCTTGAGCTATATCTTGATAGTCAGGAACAGTTTGATCCAAACACTGTTTGATCCTGTTTGATCCAAACACTGCAATCCACTGAATTGCTGTATACCTGTTCAATGGACTTAAATTCATAGCTGCTGCTCTCACCTGTTCTGGTGCTAATGGAGCAGTAACAGTGACAGTCTGTTCTACCCTGCGCTGCTGCTGAATCAGCCCATTACCATCTCCTGCTCCCCCTGCAGCTGGAGCTTGATCCATCTTCATAATCTGCTGTGTCACTACTGGAGCCATAGGACACTGTTCCACCTTTTCCTTCATGTCATGCAACTCCTGCCTCAAAGGAAGGCTATAAATCACTTCTTGACCATGCTGATGGCCTACCTCTGACCCATTCTGCTCTTTAGGATTCCTTATAAAACTGCCTGCGCTTCAGCAAGTACTGTCTTTGGTGCTGTGCACAGTGCAGCATATAACATACCATATAGATTTTGATTCTTCCAGATCCTAAGGTCTAGTCCCAATAGGCCCTGTGCAGGCACTAAAACTTAGAACACTTGACTGTGTTGCTTGTTACTGGGGCTCTGTCTTCTGGGATTTCAGGCAATCATAAGATCCACGTAGCAAGGATTTGAATGCAAGGTAAGAATCACCGTGTGATCTTCCAGCAGTAAACTTTAGGAGTCAGATGCTTACCCAACCTGACCTCAATTAAATCAGCTGGATGGGAGCTAAATGTAGTACTAAAAAGTGGCTGAACAAAATGAGAGAAATCTGTTGAAAATCCCAGCATGGAGCTGGTTATGTATGAAGTGGAGTATTTCAAGTATGAATGTGTGTATGTGTTTGTGCATGTGCTGAAGAAAGTAAGGTTTGCAGTGGAGACACAGGAGAGCTTTGTGTACAGCGCTAACTCTGACACAGCTCAGCCTGTTCTCCGTCACTCTGTTTCACTTCTGGCTGTGCAGGAACATGCAGTGGCTCTTCATCCTCACTGTCCTTGTCATCACCTACATGCAACAGGTAAGCTTTTGAAGGACTTTTCCTCTCCTCTAGGGTCTAAAGCTTAAATAAAATGTACTTGAGGAACTGCCTCATGCAGAATAGAAAGCCATTTCCCACTACAGGATAACATTAGTTCGTGGAATTTTGGCAGGCAGAATTTTGTTATTTTCCTCTTTATGCTACTCATTAAAATTTGGATGGGATGTGGGGGAAGGGGTAAAGTATTAGCAACTCTGCCTTTTATTTTCCTTTATGTACAAAATCTTGTCTGAGGCAGTGTAAGAAAGCAAATATTTTTCCTTGCTTCTACTCCAGGTATATACACTTAGCTGGCTCTAGGACTCTACAGACTAGTTTTACGAATTAGCATGGAGTGCTGCTTATGTTCTGTCTTGACTTGTGGGATAATATTAAATGGAATCTTTTCTAAAATCTACTCCTGTTTCAAATGTTCATTTAATTAAAAAACCCAAAGCTTGAAAACTGTATGAAACGATGTGTTGTTTTGCTCTTCTAAATACCAAGCTAAATGTCCAAACAGAGCATTTTCAAATAAAGCTTTTTAAAATAGTTATAGCTTGACCTAAAAGCAACTAAAATTTTAAGATATATATGTTTGTCATATATTTTGCTATTAATTTATTTACCTCAAACATTCTTTCCTTAATTTTAAAACAAACCAACCAACAACCCATCAAGCACTGCTATACAATGGACTCATTTTTTAATCTGCCCAGGGAAAACATGTGCAGTGGGTTTGTGTGATGTGGACACATCATTACAGAAAGCTAGGGAAGCAAGAATTATAAAATATTTGGTCTGTAAACTTTACAGGCAGGCTTTAAATTTTTATCATAACTTGATGGCTCTTTGAAGATCTTTCAAGTAAACAGTTATTCAGTGGTAGCAGAGCTAATGGTACCAGTAGATGTTTTCTTCTATTTTGTTTTTCTTGCTGTGAACCTTCAGCATTTCACTCTGAATTAGCCTCTTTTCCATTTTATTTTAGTTTAGGTAGCATGCTGAAAGTTCAAAGCACAGTTTGCTTTATAACACAAAAACCTGAAATAACTATATGAACATAAGTGAATCTGCTGAGCCACTTAGTATATTTCCTGTTACAAATGCATCTTGAAATGCAAAAACTGATTTTAGCCACCCCAGAAGTGTCATATAGTCCAAAATCTAGGTAAATCACTACAGAAATTATGCTGGCTCACAAGATTAGAGCAAGCGCTGAATAGTGTTAATTTTGAGTTTTTTTAAGCACAGATGTCAAAGATAGGTCCCTTGGAGCCCTATCATCTGGACTGCAATGTTGCACATGGGTTTCAGAGTGGACCAACATGCATGTGGCAGTTGGGGCTAGTTTGTGGGCCAGATTCAGCCTGTGGACTGGCCCTACATCACTCATCTAGTCCAACTAATTAATTTATTTCTTTCCTTCTTTGTATCTACGCGCACACGTACAAAAAATATTCAGTGTTGGAGACTACATGGTTACTTCAGGACAGGAGGATCAAAATTATCAGGGGGCCAGTCCACAGGCTGAATGGGTCAGGCTGAATATGGGGCATGCCATGTATATTATAAAGCAACCTGCCTCCTTCATATCATTCTTCCATAAAAAACTTTAAGAAGCTTAAATTATCAACACATGAAATACAGACCAAATTAGTTTTGCAGTTTGCATGAAAAGCTAACACTAGTGTTTTTTTTTTAAAGTTTTAAGAGCTAGAGAGTTATTTATTACTGCTGTGCTCATGTCGAATAAATAATGTAACAATGAAAGAAAGCAAAACAACACATTCGTAAAGCTGCATCTAATATACAGATCTCAAGCCATGGAGGCATAGCCAAAGCCAAATGATAGCTCAGGTCCCATAGGAGTTGGTTAATAGGTAAGTATCTTAAAATTAGTTCTAGGAAAGTGAGCTTGGAAGCCATACTTTGGAACCTTGTAAAATGTTGTCAAAAACTGTTTGCAAAATTAAAGATATGGTTAGAAAATGACTGTAAAATGGTGACAGAGGTAAAAAAAAACAGCCCTCTGTGAGACAGGTCCTCTATTTTCTGTAGCAAGCTAGAATTCAGTCATGGTGCAAGAGCATTCACTGATGTGCCAGGCAAAGTACTAGGCAAATTTTCCACTTTCTTCCAGTTTAAAAAGAGAAAGTTGAAATAAATTGGTAATTAATAAGCATGAGGACAATAACCCTTGTTATTTTGCTATTACATTCAATTTTCTTTATAGTCAGTGTCAAAAGCTGTTTTTTTTTTTTTATATTGATGGCATGAAGCTACATAGCAGAATTTGTAGCAAGGCAGAGAACCTGATAGCAGCCAGCTGATCTGTAGGTACCCAGGAAAATTTGGAAAACGAGTTACAATTTTGGAACCTAGGTGACACTGATAACTTCTGTCTGTCACTGTGATATGGCCGTATCTTGTTTTTTCTGTCCTCCTTTACTGATACAACTAGAAGTTACTCTGAACTGTGCTGATGGAGCTGATAGCACTTCTAGTTCTCAAACCTTACTCCCCTGTAGCAACTAGCCACACAGCAGGGCTCCAGCTCAGTATCAACCTATTCAGCACTAGCATATAGGCACATTCAAGTTTATATTTCTGTTAAAAAGACTGACAGTGAAATAGATGAATGTCTAGAGATAACAGATCATTTAAATTATCACATTCTTGAGTTGATACTCCATTGCAATAAACACGTGATATAATCTTTCAAGCTCTGCATAATTGTAGGAAAATAATGGTTTCACTTTTTCATATGAAATACAGGATCTTTGTTTTAGATCATTCAGACCATCATTCACTCCTAATAGTTGCTGCTGCAAATATTTTATTAAGATTTATTTTTTAACTAAGCCCTGTCTTGTGGAAACACTTGAGAGAGTAAATTTATGCATAGGAACAAATCTACTCTACACACTGGAACAGCTCCTGTGTTGCTACGAACAGGACCAAAACCTAGAACACATTTTCCCAAGTATAGCAGAGGCAACCAAATCATTAAGTAAGATCTAAGTTCAGAATACTTGTGACAACGTAAGTGAGAGAGAGAACACTGGTGGGCTTCCAGATACCAAGCTAAGCTCACAATGCTGCACAATAAGAAGAGGATTTGATTTTTTTTTGAGTATGTATTATATGATGTCTTTGAGAAAGAACAGAAGCCACCCCCTCCTCCATGTCAACTGGTAAGTCTTTTTTGTGACTAGAAGGTTTTGTTTTACTGAGATGCAGACCTTTTCATGAAATAATAGGTGACCGGACTCATTGGTGGTGCAGTGCAAGTGTGCTGAAGTTAGTGATGAATTTGGTCCTTTGTCTCTCATATAAACCCTTTTTGATCTTACAAACCTTTGTGCGGTGACTTAAGAGGCTTCTTTCAGCTTTACTACATTTTGTGGCATATTAACCAGCTTTAAATTATTCCAGCCCTCAAAAAATCCAACTATGTGCAAGTTTTTTTGTAGGGCACAAGGTAACAGTCAACTGCAAGTGAAGTCCAGGGAAAAGTCTGAAGAAGCTGATGAAGTACATCAGCGTAAAGAGTTTTGTCACTGGCCATGCAGATGTCCACCCAAGCCAACCTGCACCCTTGGCGTGAGCTTGGTAAAGGATGGATGTGGCTGCTGTCAGATCTGTGCCAAGCAGTCAGGAGAGATATGTAATGAAGCAGATATCTGTGACCCTCACAAAGGGTTATATTGCGACTACTCTGCAGACAGACCTAGGTATGAAACAGGAGTATGTGCATGTAAGTTACTCTTTTGTATCCTATTCTTGACACTTGAGAGGGTGGGGACAGTTGTGTCCGCCCCAAAAAAATAAGGTTCTTTTGTTTGGGATGTACAATTCACAGCCTTTTATGTCACACCAAATTGGAGTTCCCCACCTGTTTTCCACTGCGTAAAGCCACGATACTGAGATTAAGGCAGCATCTCCCTTAAACTTACTTAAGGGTGAAGTTACACATTACACTTAGATCATAGTAAGGACACTTAAAATGTGAGCATCCACACATTAAAGCTTGTTAAGTGCCCTCTGAGTGTCTCTCACTTACACCACTTCAGGCAAGGGTTAACTCTGGGCTGAGCTACCTAGCTTGTGTTAGGGGAAATAAAAGAAGTAATTTGCAGTCCTCCAGCATTCCAGCTGCCTCCCAACCCCCAGCAAGGTTGGAGCTCTGGTGTCCTGGCTCCTAGCTATGCCTCTAATCACCAGCCCTCTAGTGGCAAGGCAGAGCTGCGCAGCAAGAAAAAGCATTAACTGTTAACATGAGACTGCTCACATCTAAACATGTGAATTTTTCTTTGAAGAAAATTCAGGGGCATTAAACTGTGCCCCTGCACTCATGTGAACATGCACCTATTAGGAACAAATTTGCTCCCAATGGGAGTGGTTCACTCCAGGGTTGCTCCTGCACTGTTTCCGCCCCCCCCCCCAGCAGCCAGGGAGAGTTCCAGACTCCCCTGAGTGCCAGCCCGGGGCTGGCAGGGGGTATGTGGGCTGCACCCAATCTCCACAGGGTGGGAGAGAGCTGTTCTAGCAACCAGGACCACTGCATCCCAGCCAGACCTAATGTGCAGTAAAGCATCTCATATAGACATGCTCAGCATGTTCTAACTTTAATACCACTTAACATTCCAGATTTGGTATGGTCTTACGTGCAATATGCAACTTCACCCCTACACATCAATTAAACTAGCCCACTATGTATATCCACTCTTATATATAGGCATGTTTATTAGAAAAAAACAGCCAAAACACATACTTTTTCATATATAAAAGTGCATATGGACAGGGAAGAGTTGGACTCACCTCTCTTATCTGCAAACTTAATCAATGGAAGTTCTGGGTGCAAAATTTATAATAGCAAGGAGCACTACAGGTGGAAAAGGACACTCGTTACAATTCTGTACACATTAACTATATGTTAAAGCTTGTGGCAGATTAAGTAACTTTCCTGTCTAACCTTTTTCAGATATGATAGCTGTAGGATGCGAGCTCAATGGAGTGCATTATCCTAATGGGCAAGCTTTCCAACCTTCCCCTCTTTATAAGTGTCTGTGTGTCAGTGGTGCAATTGGATGCACCCCTGTGTTCACTCCCAAATCAGCTGTAAGTCCATGCACCACAGTCAAAGGGAAAAAAAAGTTTGGACCTTCCACCTGTGGCCCTGGACAACAGAAGCAGCTACAATCAACAGGTTACAGATTAATGCCAGGTGTGCATGACTAGAATGGTAATTTCTTTTTATAAATGATAAATTTAAAAAGATACATTTTTCTTAAAAGGGCAAATTTATAGATATTCTTCTGTTAACCAACATAAGTCTTTCTTTCACATGACTCACTTGTAGTATTATCAATGTGAAATCCCCATTCCCTTTTAAAAGTCATCCTTATTTTTCTATGCACTAGAACAGTAGTTCTCAACCATTTTTGTACCAAGACTCCTTTGTACACATCAATGGGCAGTCTCAATCCAGTGCCCCTCTCTCCCAACCCACTGCCCTCCTGCCCTTAGGCCCCAACCCCCCAGTGTGTGGGGCAGGGGGTGGGTGTGTTGGACATGGGGGGCCCCAAGCAGCCCCTTGCAGGCTGAAACTCTGACAGCCTGCAAGGGAAAAGCCAGTTTCCCATGTTTTGCTCCTTTAAAGGAGAATCCATTTTTAAAGTTTGCTTGTGACCCTTTCATAAGGTTCCTATACATGTGCAGGGAGGCTGCTCCAATGCGCTGTAACTACAGCATGTTGGAGCAGACTCAGTTAATTGAGTCTGTTGGAGCATGGCAATTACGGTGCTCCAGCATCATGTGTATGTGCCCCTGTACTGAATAATGGTGGCGGGGTGTTTTAACTCAAGCTTGTTTGACCAGCTTTAAAGCGCCCCTGTCACCATTTCTCAGCATGGGGAAGCTGAGATACATGATACTCCAGGCACTAATTAAAGCACCCTCCCACCTCCCAGAGCACATCTATAAATGCCCATATATTCTTGCAACACACTTTTGGGTCATGACCCACTGGTTGAGAAACACTGCACTAAAAGAATAAAATAAAACTAAGCTCAAGACTCAACAGCTAACCACTCTTCTGCACTGTGGATGCATAAGTATATGGGGAAGACCCAGGATTTCCTAAAAGGGGGTGCAGCACACCACCCCTTGAACAACTCCAAAGCCGCTCCTGCCCTGTGCTGTAGGGGGCAGCTGTACAGGAGCTGTACAGGAGCTGGGCTCGGCCAGGGACATCAGCAGTGGTGGTGCACAAGTTCCTCCCTCCAGTGCCTGCTCCTAACCAGAGGGAGGAGCAGGTAGGGAGCAGGCACTGGAAGGAGAAACCTGTGAACCACTGATCCCTCCTGAGTCTGGCACCCTGCAAAGCCATAGCCCATGGCTGGAACAGGGGAAAAGCAGCTCTGGGACTCCCTCTGTGCCCAGCTGAGCTGGGGCAGTAGTAGTGGCAGCAGAAGGCTGGTTCAGCCATATTGCTGCACCCCTTTGGACCCTCCCCTGCATAAGCAGATGCATGGCAGGAAGCCAGTCTCCTCCCCACTCTGCACTTGGAGCTCAGTTTGGACAAGCTTTCAGCAAGCCATCCTAAAGAAATGGAAACTCGCTTTACATCCAAATCATAATTAATTTAGTACTTGGACCAGCAGCAAAGGAGAGCAAATCCTGTTCACAGAATGTATTTAAAGTTGTATACAAAACCACACTCGGTAAGAAAGGCACTCAGAAAAGCATATGAGTTCAAATGAATGCATTGCACACTCTAGAGATTGTTCTTAAATTAATCAAGGAAAGACTTAATACCTCTTGAAAGTCTGAAACAATCATTTCATCTGGTTGAAATGCATCGATAAAGCAGTACGATGATGTGAAACTACTTATTTTTGTCATCTTAATATAACTGAAATCTGAAACCAAGTTTTTAACAATCTTTACTAAGAAAGGAGAAAGACCAAATATTCGTATAAGATGTGGAACACAAGAAAAAGCTTATCATCATTCACAAAGCAACTGTTTTCAAATTGGCCCTTGTTTTAGAAGGCTGAGCCCTCCCCTGCTTTATTAAGAGGAGAAAAAGATCATTGACTGATGCATACTGAGGAACCAGGTCATTCTTCCAGTCACAGAGCACCTCTGATTGGCTGTCTTTGCCCCCACACCAAGACTGATGTCAGGGAAACAAACAGCATTTTCCCCAGACTAGGTGCATTTTTTGCATAGAACTTTAGGCAAGTCTGTAAATCCACAGCAGGTCTGCATGAGGTAAGAAGAGTAACAGAATTTTTCCTGTATGTCAAAGCACTTCTGTATTTCAATAAAATGGAGCTTGCTGTCTTGCAGAGCCCAGCAAACTACAGATTCTATTTCACAAGCTAGCTTTTGTGGAGAACTTTCTTGCATGTGATCCTGATGGAAAGCACACAGCCTAGGTGGGGTCATTTATGCTTCTAATTAGTTAGACTATCTGGCCTTCATGTATTATCACAAGATGAACCCCAAGGGGATCTTTAAATCCAATTAAATCCAAATAAGGATTTACTTGAATGTAAAAAGAACTTTACGGTAACATTCCTGTTCCTCTTAGATTTCAAACTTCGATTTTACATCGAAGTAAAAGTGACTCAAGATAATCACCAGGGATCTGGGTTTTCCATTTGCTACGGTAAAACACAGATTTTGTCTTTTAAAGGAGAAAAATGTGGGAAACAGCAGGTTTCCTCTTGCAGGCTGACAGAGTTCCAGCCTGCAAGGGGCTGCGGGAGGAGGGTGATCAAGCAGGGGGCATCATGTGCATGTGTGTGTGTGCACGTACATGTGTATGTGTACATAGCAGCCAGGCAGCGGTGCAGCTTTCTCCAGGTAAGTCTATGGGGGCAGGAGGGAGGGGGCACAGGCCATGCATTGGGCACGGGGGAGGGAGAGAGGGTTACAGGCCATGCACTGGGGGGCATATGCCCCCCAAGATTTCTGTACCCACAGTGGGACATGGGGCTGTAGCGGGGCTGAATGAGCTCTGGCCAGGAGTAGTTACTGCAGCTCAGTGGGGGAACCCAGCACAGAAGAGAGCACCGTGCTGCCATTCCCACCATGGCATGGCACCCCCTGCCTGCCTGGCAGTAGCAGGGGCACATCTCCACACTACTGCCAGTGCCACTGCTGTGCCTTACCATGGCAGTGCAGTGCTCCCTTCAGCACTGGGTCCTTGGAGGGAGCTGGGCCATGGAAGTGGCTCCTGTCCAGAACTGGTCTGGCCCAGCTGCAGCCTCATGCCTCGCCATAGGTGCAGAAATCTTGGGGGGGGGGGATGTGCCCCCCACTGCATCGCCTGTGCCTCCACCTTCTCCACACACCCACTCCCTTCCTCACACACAGAGGAGTGGGGGGGCAGTGGGTTGGGAGTGAGGGGCACCAGCAGGACTGTGAGGGCTGTGGGCCAGGAATGAGGGACAAAAATCTAATGCCAAGATTTATAGATGTTTAGAATGTATTTTATTATAATGATTGAGGCACTGGTAGGCTTCCAAATTGCTTTAAAATTGTAAATATATCAATAAAACATTAGGGTTAACTGATGCCTATATATAGAGTGGTGTTTCATTTTAATTGTGGAAAAACATGGATCTTGGACTTTTTAATCATAGAATTTGCAGTTTTTAATCAGAGAATTTGTGATTTTTAAAAAGAAAAAACAGGATACCTGATAATCACTAATATCTGTTGATTGGTGGGCTCAAAAACAAAAGTTTAATAATCAAACTTGCTCAGTATTCACCACCATTTTAAGACTTGGCTATTGTTCCCATATCTTTGCTTTCTGGGCTGGAATAAACAGAAAATGACACAAATATAATGCCTTGGCCCTAAGGCAAAAGTCTCCAGCTACTTCAAATTGAACAAATTCCTCCAGCCACACTTCAGCGTGGGAGTGAGAATTTCAGAGCAAGTACCTCTTAATGGTTAAGGGCTATATGATGTGCATGTCTTATTACTTCTAAAGAACTCAAAGTATACATGGCGCTTAAAAGCACAGACCGAGATTGAAGAAATTCACAAATAAAAAAGAGACAACATGGAGAATGAACATCAGGGAATAGGCAAATACAACAGCAGCAGAAATTGTTTGTAGAAACTATTTCCCTTTTCTCAGAAAAACCTTGAAAGATGGTTTCAAAATGATGTATTCCCCTTAACTTATTCTAAAGTAGACTACAAATGAAGTACAGTGTATGCGTGGCTTGCATGCAGTCATGCCACAGCTTGTTAAATCTAGCATACAGACAAAGGATCAAGTAAAAATGAGTTAACATAGGGCAGAAACATCCCATGGAACAGCTGACAGGTGGTAACTGTTTATGTGCTCACAATTAATGAAAACTAAAACTGGGCATCTTGTCCCTGTTTCAGCCTGCCTTACCTTACCTTCCAGGTAACTGCTGGCACATAAACAGTTACTGTGCAGCAGTTGTTCTGTGGTAAGCCTCTGTCTCCTGTTAACTTGCTTTAACTTGACTGTCTGTCTGTACTTTAAGAATTTTTTAATACTTTTTTCTTTTCTGTTAGTGCTGATAACAAATGCTAAGCTTTATTTTAACCACTTTCAGATATCCTTTCCTTTTAAAAATTCTGTTTAGCCAATTCCCACAATAAGACAGCATCTCAATCATATTTAAAAATGTACTAAATATGAGCAACTATGTAACCTCCCTTTATTTATTGCAGATCTGTGCCAGGCTTTTAACCTGCTTCCTGCAATGAGAGCTTTAAACTGCTGTTTACCTTCCAGGTATCCTCATAATTCTGCCATTGCCTCTTACCTATATGTCAGATTTCAAATCCTGTCAGCCACTCATCCTGGAGACTATGTCTACATTTGGCACGCTAAATTTTAATTTTAAGGCTTTCTCTATTAGTCCTCATATTAAGTAAAGAATTACATTTATTAGCAGCGGATAACTGGAAGTGATGTTTTTTTAATCGAGGGAGCTGGTAGGACCAATCCACCTCCCCAAACTATGCCAAATCAACCAAGGTAGATTTAAATTCAATTTTCACAGCTTTAGCTGGCTTGTATTTTGTAAATGTGTGCCACTCTTGTGGACATTTTTTATATAATTTTTTTTATAAAGGATTGTTGGTTCTTATAACCTTAACCTGGAAGGTCCTATAATATATCAAGTGTCGGCTGAAATTTCTAAAACTAGATGATTTAGATGCTTTATTTCTGCTTATTTGTTAAATAAAAATTTAGGGTCCAAAAATCTTTTTGGAAGTCTTGCACCTTTCAGCTTCACCATTTAGATTTACCTATCAAAACAAACAATCAAACAAACAAATGAACAAACCACTACCCAAATAGAAAACAAGTGCTAATTATTGTTTTTAATTGATGCTTTTTAAAGCTAGAATTCTGCATGTACCTTGTATCATCACATGCATAATGTATTGCTCTTTCAGCTTACAGGAGTCTACCACTTGTTTTAAAGAAGAAGTGCTTAATACAGGCAACTCCTTGGACCCCTTGTTCTAAAACCTGTGGTATAGGCATCTCCAATAGAGTGACCAATGAAAACAGTAAATGTGAAATGAGAAAAGAAGAGAGGCTGTGTTTCATTCAACCTTGTCAGACCAATATACTGAAAACTGTAAAGGTAATTTCTAATGCAAAACACCATCCTTCCTCTCTCCTGTATAAGCCTTCCTGAAATATAAGATCAAACTTGTCTTTAGCCTGTAGCAGTGAGCTGCAGAAATGTAATTTAAGTAAAATAATAAGTTACACCTAAAACAGTGAGTTACACCTAAAATCTGAGGATCATTAGTGGTGTCCTGCTATATTATATTGGCAATACACAAGCATATGCATAGAGTTCAGTCTTCTGACTTACAAAGAAAAATAAGAGTGCTTCTAGGGGATAGGTAGTATTCAAAGAAACTACTTGTATTTAAACAGCTAGCTGTACCAGGGCTGTATGATCAACCCACACTTAGCAGCCTTTGTTCTAGCATCTTTTGATTTTTTTTTATTTTTGCACATGGAAACTTAAATTTTGGTTTTACATTTTAAGATTCCAAGAGGAGAAACCTGTCAACCAACATTCCAGCTTTCCAAAGCAGAGAAGCTAGCCTTTTCTGGATGCTCAAGCACACAAAGCTACAAACTTACTTTCTGTGGTGTGTGCCTGGACAAGAGATGTTGCATACCTAACAAGTCCAAGATGATCACTGTACAGTTTGATTGCCCTAATGAAGGTTCCTTTATGTGGAAGATGATGTGGATCACATCTTGTGTTTGTCAGAGGTTGTGCAGTGATCCAGGAGATATATTTTCTGAACTCAAGCTTTTATAGTAAGTTACACATAGCACCATATTGTGAAGTTAGAAGCACAATCACAGCTTGGAGAGTTAGCTAAAGGGGCAACCTTTCTACTAAAACTAACTTTTGAACTGTTCGTCATTCTTTTGCTAAGTGTTATTTGGAAACATATATATAAAGCCAGGCATTAAAAAGACTTAAATGTATCCAACACTGAAATCATTATAGAGTGGTATCTTTTTGTCATTCTCTTATGTAGAAAGGAGTGCTACATTGAGCTGTTTAATACACAAAACAGCAAAAGCTCATATAATCAGATGTCTTACCCCATGGCTAAAAGAATGTGTAAATTTAAATTCAAGAAACAGCCAAGTAACCTACTAGAAAAAAGGAATTTTAACTTGTTGCAACAACTCTTTATCATTCCAGATTCATAAGACAGATATTTTAAGGTTTTTTTGCTAGCAATATTATATATATATATCCTAGTACTGTTTCAAATGCAAAAATGAATTTTAATTGAATTGCTCCTCTCCCCACTGTTGTGAATAAATGACACATTTACAAAGGCACAAATAAAAATATATTTGTCAAGACAAGGATCACCTAATTCATCTCCTCAAAGAACAATTTGTCTAGGCTTTTACTAAGACAAATTTATAACTCCCACTAAAATACAGAAAATGAAAAGTAATCCCATGTCTTTATATAATGCTCTTACCTTCTCATCTGTTCCTTTTGTTTTGTGTCTTATTTATCCCATATTGTAAATTCTTGGGGATTGGAACCACGGTCAAGTTATTGCTCCACTGAAGTCAACAGCAAACTCCTACAGATTTCAGTAAGGCCAGACATACCTGTACACTTCACACCAAAAGTATCTATAAATAATAGATCTGGCAAGTTATTTCACTGGAACAACTCATTTCAGAATGCTTCTTCTCTCTCTCCCTTCAAGAACTGTGTCAAAAATTGACTTCATCTAATTTTCTTGGATACTTCTGGCCTCAGACATTGAAAATTAGAGCTTATGCTATTGTGTCTAATTACACTGACACACACATTTAAAATGCCATTACTCCAGTCTGAACTGTGGCAGTTTACAACAGCTTTAAGACAGAGTCAAGCTTTGTGGATAAACTCAAAATAGTTATATATTTTATTTTATAAAAATAAAGGCAAGTGTTTATAAATACACAAGTATCTTCAATCCAATAATTATATACATAAGAACTCAATTAAAATAAAAGATTCTCAAGAACATAATCTTCATTCTTCCAAAAAAGTTGTCAGTGCTACTATCAGTTACAGCAAAAAGTGATATTCTACATTACCCTGATGAAGTGCATTCATTAGCACTAGTGTAACCTAGAGTGTGGACAGGAGTAACAATTGAAATGTTTCAAATGCCTCTGAAAGGTTTCAAAGAGCCATCTATGCAAAGATCCATGAGCTTTGAAACTCTTCAAATAGTGGCTAAACCACTCCAAAATACCTCTTTAAAAAAGAGGTACTATTTTGAAAACAACCCATATGTCCTCCAGAATTCCATAGCGCTCTGCTTTCTCCTTTTCCCTTTTAAGTGACACAATTTAGATTAATATTTTGGAATAATTCCTAGTACCCTGCAAAGTTTAAATCGAAAAGACTCTCTAGATGCTTGCTTTTATGTTTGGGAGGGGCATATATGTTTTACGTCTTCTCAGATAACTTGGAAAAATATTAGGAAAAACATCCCTACATTAGACAACTGTGGGAATTAGAGCTTGTACTTGATTAGTTGAACTTAAGGTCTAAGAAGTTCAGCTACACTTTGGGCAGCTATAATCCTCCTCTGTCTCTCTATCATGGTCTTTATTCACTCCACAGTTGGACAGATATGAGCTAATTTAATATTCCATAACTGAATGCTAGAGTGCAATGTGTCTGTGATTCTTTCCCACAGGTTGAACCAATCATAACGTGACAACGCCAGTCAGCTCAAAGCCAGGGTCATTCTGGAGCCCTTCACTGGTTCCAAGCCATCCAGTGAACCTAGGTGATTTGGTGTTCCAAAAATACACCATCCTTACATAGCTATCTTCAGTCTTGGGGGATCTGTTCTAGGCCCACCTTTACTAACATCTAGCTGGTTATACTCCTCTATTAGGTCAGTCAGAGATGATATGGCTTCTGAGAAACAGCTCTGTTCCATCCCATCAACATGCAGGTAGTGGTGAAGGTGAGCCTGTAAGAATAAAAATAAACTAAACCATATTCTTTTCTGCACGCACAAGTTAATTCACTTAGCTCAATTTGAATTACGAAGGTTGCCCTAAAGGGGAAACAGGAAGCACCAGCAACTTTGTGTGGCAATTCTCTAAGGGACCACAGCTGATAGCCCTTTTTTCATATGCAGTGGACATTACATATTCTGCCTCTTTTGGTGGATACTTAAAAAAACAGTCACACATTTCTACCCGGTACAGCTCATCCCCCAAGCAAATATTTTATCACATAAATAAAGATAAGTAAGGAGGTTTGCTTCTTTTGTGTTGTGATGTAGCAAAGAGATTCACCAATGCATTAGTTAAAAGTCTTGTGTCACTTCTGGAACAGACCGTTTCTCATCTGGTTCAAGGATGTAAAGCAGTAAGGTAGTACTGGCTAACTTATAAATACCACTGAGTCCACAGTGTTTTATTACTGCAATTACCAGTTTGTAGGGCTTCTCTACTAATTGCCACTTGTTCAGCATGCAGCATATATTTACTCCTTAGTTCTGAATGACTGTTGGCTGCATTTGAAGTGGAAGTTTGCTTATACATTTTCAAAAATCTTGCAGGGAAGAGGTCCTGGCATCTGAGCAGCAGTGCTGTATGCTGTAGAAACTCTGGACCATGCTACAGTTTATAGTGCAACCTGAGTAGGCTGCTATCACACCATGGCAAATCTGAGGGCATGTCCAAATTAAACTAGGGGCCATTCTGATCTCTGGAGCAGCCTAATATTCAGAAGGCACAAAGATGGGTTAAAACAATTTTAAATCTCTATCCTTTTTATAGGCCACCCATCTTTTAGAGGTTGCATTCAGTTGGCACATCAGGCTGACAGGCCATTATTACTGTGTGGTAAGGCTGGCTATTAGGGCTGTGCAAAACGGGCCCTATTCCATTTGGACTCGGATTCGGCCCGAATCGGGGACAGCGATTCAATCCATTGATTCGGATCACTGTCCTGGATTCAATTCGGCCAAATCCAAATCTGAAGATTCTATGCTGATTTAGATACAGGCACGGCCTTAAAAGTTTTTTCTACATAGAGATAGCAGGCGTGGCTTGTGATCGCTGCGGTGCTGGGGCACATGGAGCGTCCCACAGGAACATGGCGGGCTCTCCAGCATGCTTGGCAGTGAACCCAGAAGTGGACTGGAAGTACTTCTGGTCTGCTTCCTGGTTCACTGGAGAGCATGCTGGGGGGCCCCGCCCCATGCCCCTCCAGCTTGGCAATCGGCCGCAGGGGCACCCTGGGTGTCCCCCCCCCCCCGACTCAGGAGGCACCAGTTGCTGAGCCAGGGTGGCGCAGGGTGCCCCCCCCTGCGTGCTCCCTGGTGGACCAGGAAGTGGACTGGAAGTGCTTTGGGTGCACTTCTGGGTCTGCTGCCGAGCACTGCTGGGGACCCCTTCTGTGGGACACTGCATCTGCCCCAGCACCACAGTGTTCAGAGCCCCTGCTACCTAGAGGTATGTAGAAAAAACATTTAAAGCTGTATCTATGTCTGAATCGCCAAATCTCTGAGAGTTCCAAATCGATTCAGAGAGATTAAAGGGTCCTCTGATTTGATTCAGATTTGTTCAGGCAAGAAGGCTGCTTGCAAACATGGAGAAAAAAAATACGTGCTTTACTTTAAACTTAGTGCTCTCCCGTACCAAACCCAGCACATGACCAGAAGAGGCAGCATGCTAGTTGCACCCGGCTTGCCCCAATGTCTGTAGAGATCGGGAACGTTAGTGGGGCTTTTTTGGTGCTTTACTCTAATAGCTGATTGAATCAGCTTCAGCTAAAAGTGGCATAAAAGTGGCATAAAGTGCCCAATCTCTACACATGCTGTGGAGCCGGGTCAAAGTAACGTGCTGCTGCTTCCGGTAGAATGCAGGTTTTTTTCCCCCTCCATGTCTGTCAGCATCCAAAGAGACCTTCTTCAACTAAGTCCCAAAGTCTTGCTTCTTATATATCACAGCCAGGACTTTCATGACAGAAAGCAAGTCTCAGAATATGACTTTATGAACAAGATAGTTTCAGTTTGACTGTATCGCTACTGTTTTTAAATAAATAAAGTTATTTTTAAAATTGTTGACCAAAATTACAGGATTTCTAATGCCAAAAAAGTAAAAGTTGTGAACCATAATTTAAAATTCACTCATATTTTTGTTTTCACAAAGTCCCAGCTTTTCTTGCTGTGTTGCCATGACAAACAACCAGCTTTTATTAAAGCATTTTTATTTGTGTTTACTACATTTCGTTAATGATAATTAAATTAATTCATTTAATAATTAATTTTAATAATTTAAATTTAATAATCATCATACTTTTGTACCAGGTATCCAGCAACAAGTGAGAGAGCTGAAGTATAAAAATATTATGAAGATATTCATTCTGGTGGTAAAGAGAAACCAATTCAAGACAGAATATTCTGTAGTAAGGACCCAACTTTGCTGATAAGAGTTTGTACTTCCTGTAGTTGCAACAGGATTGATACAAAGTTGGAATTTTGACCATTTTTTCATAGTGACATTTGCATTCCCATCCACTACTCAAAACAAGTACTCTTTTAAAAATACCTTGAGTTGCCACCTTTTTTCACATACCTTTTTCTTATAGAGCTTCATAAATCTGTCTTTGAGCTCCATAAAGGTGGGTTTCACACAAGTGTTGTTTGCTAATGCCAGAAGTGAGTGAGAATGACCCACAGGAGGTACCGAACACAGGCCTGTTTTCCAGCCTTCTTGATTCCAGGACACAAATTGAAGGGAAGGCTTCAACCTGCAATAAATAATTTAACAGCTAAACTAAAAGCAAGCAATAGAAAGTTACAGAACATGGCCTAAAGGTCTGACTACATAGCAATCTCAGGGGGACCTGGATAGAAGATTTTCAGGAATAAGAAAGCCATTAATATTGTTCAGGGACCATTTCAGGCTTTATGGTATGAAATCTGTCAATTATCTAATTTAAACTTAAGGATACCATGAGAATACTAATAATTAGGGGTGCACTGATAAAGATCTTTTTGGACAATACTGATGGCAAATTATTAAATGAGCCATATCGGCCAATACTGATCCGATTGCCGATATGCAGCCTGGCAGCTTGGAGAGCAGTGTCCAGCTGGTAAGTCTGTTTGGTGGGGAAGGGGCACGGGCGGGCAGATAGAGGCCCCTGCAGTGAGGGAGGGGGCTGGGGCAGGTGCTGCCCAGTTTGGGCTGGGATGGGCTGTCACTGGAGTCCTGGGTGAAGTTACTCAGTTCTGTATGTGCCCAGGGTACTGAAACACAGCACTGAGAAAGTGACTGGAATGGAAGTGACATGCACCAAGAGGAAGTGATCTGTACGTTTACCAGGTTGCATTAGTGCCTACTCTCAGCAGTTGTCAGTGCTAGAGGAGCTCTTTGCAGTCAGACCCTTTGATTTGTTTCAGCTCAATGATCAGACTACAGCTAATTTCTTGTGTCAAGTTGGCAGATAGAGAGGATAACCTACATGTTAGCTCACTGCTTTAAGTAGTACTCCTTCCTATTCCTCCAAGGTCAGAGTGCGGTAATACGGGTATCTGACCTTTTGGCTGACATAATACAGATCCTCGGGAATCTCAGCTTACCAGGGCACTTATAGAGAAAGGACTTACCAAAGGACTAAAAAATCAACATTGTTCCTATTGATGCCTTAAAGTTTACCTAGAGTGCTCTGACGGAGTAATAATAGGCAGAGCTCTCTAACTTTTTGAGCCTGCTTAGGGAAGCAGTAACACATGTCACTAATAAGTAGTAACATCTGAAGTGTCTGCTGCTAAAAGCACTGACACTTCATGCAAGGGTCAAGTTTTGAATGAGAGATTTTACTTTTAGATAACTGAGTGTTCATACACATATAAATAGGGGCACCTTCTATGGGAAATACAGTGAGTACAACTTTGTTCTAAATTTCAGGCACCTTCTTTACTAAATTTCCAGATAAACATTTTGTAATATATATTACATACCCATTTAAGTCAATTCACTTTACTCTAAAATCCATCCCTTATTGTAACCACGGTATAATGACAACGCAATGACAACCACTGTTGTCACTAACAATTCTTCATCACATTTTAGCAAATCCTTATTAAAAAGGGAAGAGGAAAGTGTTTAATTGGCCCATATTTTTACTAAATGTTTTTTATGGCATACATATGATAAGGTTTTATTTTGACTGCATGCGCATAAGTATTTTGTAACCATATGATCATTAAGCAAATTGATTTGGCTTGAAAGACTCACCTGACAATCAGAAAGTTTCATTATGTACAATGTTTACTAAAAAAGTGCTACTAGAAAGCAGGCAGAATCCTAGCTCCTGACCTTCCATTTGTCATATATTAATTCACCCCCTCTATAAAATGCCACCCTCCCTTGAATTTGTCATTGAAGCGCAGTGTACGAAAGGCTCTGAATTGCCAGTAGCTTGTATAAGCTAATTAAATAGATCAAACCTTTCAATGTTTCTACGGAGGTCTGAAACTTGAACATTTCCTCGAACCAGGAGTGCACAGGCAAGATACAAACTATGCTTTGGGTCTGCTTGAATTAGTTGGTGATCTTTACTAAAAGCATCTGAAAACATCTGATCCAACCTAAAACAAAAGAAGAGAGTCATCTACTTACGTTAAAACAAGCTCCTATAATAAGCTCACATTCTTCACTGATCAGATACCTTGCAGTTTAACAAACAGATTCATCTACTTCCTTGCCAAGTTAAAGCAAAGAGTATTAAAACAACCTACTGTTTTCCCTGTTACCTCTCTTTCAGCCCTAAGCCTTCCGATTTACACAAACTTAGACTCAGTGGTCACATCTACATGTGCATTGTAATGTGCAGTAGCCTATTTTACTGTGCATTAGAGCAGTGCGTAAAAAACCATGTTAATATGCTACTGCGCAGTAGAAAAGGCGACTGCACATTAAGTGTCACCTAAAAAGTGTGTGCTTGCACTACTGTGCATTAGCACACCCTAACGTGCATTTATTTATTGCCTCTTATTGGAGGTACCAAATTTGATGTGCATTAGGAAAAATGCATTAATGTATGTGTAGATGCACCCAGTAAGTCAAATTTAGAAATGGTTAATAAGTGACAGTAAGTTACATCCCAATAAATAGTTAATTGTAGCTTTTTTATTTAGTGTGACCTGAAGTTTGAGGTTGTGGAACATGCTGTCACAAACTTTTTATGTTACTGATCTATGTAGTTCATCTATAAAATACTGTAAGACAG
Source organism: Alligator sinensis (assembly GCF_000455745.1). Classification (NCBI taxonomy): domain Eukaryota; kingdom Metazoa; phylum Chordata; order Crocodylia; family Alligatoridae; genus Alligator; species Alligator sinensis. The sequence continues at coordinate 1,376,857 of NW_005841930.1, read as the reverse complement.
CCCCAAGTAAGGCTAACAAAAGCATACTTTAATTTTGTATGGTAAGACCTACTGACATGTAATCTTCAATAAAAAGGAAGATTTAAAAAAATTTCAAAGTCAACATCATAATTTTAGTGAGCCCTACAGGTTCTATTATTCATTTTTCCCCTAACTTTCCAAAATGTATTTTAGTATTTTATTTCAATTTATTAAAAATTGTATAAAGCGCAAAATTTATTTTAGTGGCAGTGTTGAAGCATGCAAAATAGTGGAGCAGGTACCACTACTCCATGATAGTTTGTTTTACCTACCTTCTAGAAGGTACATTAACATCAGCCAATGTATACAGAGGAGTCAAACTGGAAACCAGGTAATGAAGTTGAGGAAAGGGAACCAAATTCATGCTGATTTCATTAAGATCCATGTTAAGGGAACCTTCAAATCTCGCAGAGCTGTGAATTTAATAATGCTATTATAAAAATAAAATCATTAAAAGATATACTGAAGTCAGATACATTACTCATATGTCCTTTGGAGATTCTTGACAGTTGTTCTGTGCAATCAAACTACAGAACAACATGGAGATCAAAAATGACATTTTACCAATTGTAGAACTGTAATTCAGTCACTAACATGACAGCTACTGATTTTTCAAAGAGTAGCAAACTATCCTTGGTTTTTCATAACAAATGCACTGACTACTAATGAGCCTTGCTATTTACTGACTAACATACACTCTTCAGCAAGGTGTCATTTGACTGAAGATAAGCCTAAAAATTAAACTAAATCAGCGTGTTAGAACTTAGACAATTTTTTACTAAAGTAATCATCACTTCAGACCATTTTCCATAACCGGCAAATCAGGATTTGACAACAGAGGCTGCCACAATATTAAGCATAACAGGGGATTAAGAAGTTAGAAACAGTCATAGTATTGAACAAAGGGAATTATCTGGCATAAACGCATAAGAGCATAAGAGCCTTCTGACCTCTTGATTTAGCAAGGTCTAAATGACAAATGTGTCAGTGTATGAGTGCAGATATTAATCCATAGGAAGGGTGAGCATGCACACACACATGCATGCTGGATTTTTCCTACTAACTTGCTTCACCCAAAAGGATTGAACTGTACAAATCAACAGATCACAACACAAATGGAGAGAGATGAGCTGAGAAGTGATGTCCTCATCCCATTTAGTGAGCTGCGCTGATCATATCGCAGGTTAAAGGGAGAAAAGGTCAGGAAAATGGTACTGAGGGAGCAACCATCAAGGACTCCTGGTGTCACAAACTATTCACAGGCTAGGAGAAAGTAAAAACTAATTTTTATTCTGACTTAGCTTGATAAAAAAAATGTGTGGGGACTTGTGCAATCAAAAGTGTATTCATATTCTTGAAAAAGCATTTCAACAGGAGCCTCCTGAAGCAATTAGTTTTGGATATGAAATGTCCATTGTAATTTCCATGATCTCAGGACCTGACTAGCATCCAGCTAACTTACCAGGGGCAGGACATTATTTCAAGCAGAGGGCTGCTTACTGAGTTTTGGCAAGCCATCAAGGGATGCATGACAGGTAGCCAGGGGCAGATAAATATTAGTTTTCTAAATTTTTAGGGGCCCCACAGGCCGGATAGAATGGCTTGGCTTGCCGCACCTGGCCCATGGGCCACATTTTGCCCACCCCTGAGCTAACCCAAGGTAGCTGCAGCCAGTAGGCAGTTATTACTGTGTTTCACCATAAGGTGACAAGGGAAAGGCAATAGCTTGTTTGCTTTTAGGAAACATCAGCTCCAGGAATGGACAGATAGACAACACCTTAATCAGCATAACCTACATCACTAGAACTTCTTACTACACCAGACTCAGTGACATTACGTCAGTTTAGAAGTGTGCATTATCTGTCTGTTATCCCCTCTTCCCCACCAGCATCATGTAGTTTACATAGGTGTAAGTGTCATCTGTGTATATCCATAGATCACTAGTCCAATATCTGAAGAGCTCAGCAAAGTTCTACATACCTTTAGTAAGTAATCAGTTTCCCCAATGATTAAGTGGTCAATAAATAAATAAAGCCACATTATTAGGGTACAGTTTGAATAAGCCAGTTGATTGAGCCAAGAATACATTTTCAAGTTTTCATGATAGAGAAGTTAAGCCAGCAACTCAGAAGAATATTATTCTTCTCATTTGTACTAAATAGTTAGTGACTAAACTCCCACTTAGTGGAAAGCAGAATTTCACCCATTCATTGTCTTTATAGTTTCTTTATAAGCTGTTTTGCCAGATTGCTCAGCAAAATGAATTCTGTAGTCGGCTGTTCTTCAACAGCAACTTGAACAACTGCTTGGTATCTTATACTATAGACAAATATCAAAACTGAGAATGACCAATATTTTCTGAAAAGCAGGGGCCATAAGTTTTTGTTGTGCATACCATGTCAAAAACATCAAGTTTCATCGCAGAAAACTCAATACGTTTACCTTGTCAGGTTCAGCAGCAAGTTAGCAACGATATTATTCATGGCATCAAATGGCTTTGCCTGGTCAGTTCTTATACCACCTGCACTTGAAGTTATCAAACTGTTTTGCTTCACAGTTGATCCCAGCTTTCCAGAATTGGTCATCTGATGAATTTTGCTAACTATATTAAATAAAGACTTTGAGAGGAAAAGAAATAATAAAAAGAGAAAGCTTACAAAAAGGTTACGTGCTCACAACTTTCAAATTTAGTCCCTATTCTTTCAGATAGGCTTAGAACATACAAGATTAAATTTAAATATGTTAGCTCAAGTTCAAAGCTAATGCCTTTGATGTGTTTTAATTCCGATGTGCTTTCTATTTCCAGTTGACTACAGCAGTAGTTTTCAACCTAGCAGAGAAGATTCAAGACTTCTGTGCTAGGACTCGGGGCAAAAGGAAGTACTAAATGATGGTGCAGTAACAACAGTAACGTAGGGACGTGTGTAGATGCACCTACTGAAAAGGAGCTTAAAACCTGCTTTAATATTTTTTTTACCACTTATCTAACAAGCAGACATAGGGAAATTTCCTGCTACAGTCCATTTCCCCCCTGCGCCCCCCCCATGAGTAAAATTTTCAAAAATACCCACGTGGAGTCAGGGACCCAACTCGTGTTTTCAACAGTGACACTGTTTCAACAGTGACATTTTATCCTAAGACTTGTTTTCCTGTTTATCAGCACAGACAGGGGAGAAACACTTCTGATATCATGTTGATTACAGTAAGAGAAACATATTAATATCGTTTCTTACTTCATTTTCAATTGGCAACACACAGTCTGCATGTTCATTAAGTTCCTTCATTGCTAGAACGCTGTTATATGGAGAAGTAACAACATCATCTTCACCAGAAGGGTAAACTGAAGTAACAAATCTGTATACTTCTGGGAACTCATCCTTAAGAACATTTAGTACAAAAGTACCAAGACCAGAGCCTGTCCCTAAAGATAAGTAAGAAAAGCATCACAATACTTAAAACAACATCCTGGATTAGGTAAGTTCCCATATATAAGACATGGCTTTTGTATTAATTTCCAGCCAAGATTTCAGAAGTGTTCAGCA
>NW_005841930.1:1354553-1373284 GCF_000455745.1 Alligator sinensis | reverse complement strand
AGTGATCTAAGCTACAAGTGTTAGGTAGAGCTGGGGAGGAAATACTTTTCCTGTCCAGTGAAAATTTGATACTGCAAAATATTTTTTTATTCAAATTGGAATGGGAATTAAAAAAAAAATCTTTAAAAATGCTTACAAATCAGACATCTAGAAAAAATAGTTCAAATCAATCTACATGCTTAACTTTCAGGCTAGAAATAGACATTACACATAAACCAGTTTAAGTGATCAGAAACTGGTTTAAACCTGTAACAGAACAGACATTCAGTGCACATAAACCAGTTTGAGAATAGCTGAAACCAGTTTGAGATAATTCTGGTTGAACGTAGTATCAGACTCAACTGATTTGGCTCAAACCGGTTTAAGTGAGAGTGCTGGTGCCCTCCCTGAGAGCACTGGCCGGGGAGTGTGCCAGGAGAAGCAGTCCCTAGGTGGCCAATCCCACTGACTTGCAAGTGCCAGCGGCACGCCACTGCCAGTTGAGGGCTGGCAGGATCGGCTGTGGGGGGACCCCCCACACCCAGTCACTGCCCCTCTGCTCCTTAGCCCTCCTGGCCAGAGAGGGGTTTAATTCCCACCTCTCTATCCCACTGGCAGGGACCCGAGTCAGCAGTGGGGCACCATGACCTCTGAGGCAGAGCGGGGCAGGGAGGAGAGTTAGTCTCCCCTCTACCCCCACTGGCAGCTGGGTCTGCATAACCCCCGTCCCTGCTCTCCTCCTCCATCCCCGCCTGCCAAGGGGCCCCGTCTGGCTGTGCCCCTGTCCTGCTGCTGCAGTGGAGGGCCAGGGCCCTTGTTGGCCCTGTCATAATGTTTGGGAGCGCAAGCCCCTTCCCAGCGAGGGTGCTGTGCTGCGGGGCAAGCAGAGCTGCGGCAGGCTGTGCGTGGCAGCACTGAGGTCTGGATTGGGCCAGAGCCCTGCAAGCCCCCACAGCACTGCTGCGCTCCCGAGTTCATTTTTACAACATTGAAACTGGAAATATGTTAAGGTTTATTATTTCCAAACAAAAGTTTTGCAAACCCAGAACTGGGACTTTAACAAAAATGTTACACTAAAAGCTTTCTGTTCAGCCTCAGTGGCAAGCTCTTTTGAAGGTGCCCCGTAATGTTTTATGGAACATTTCTTGTGGGACCACAGCTTTCCTGCTGTCTAGCTAATATTAGCGTCCAAAATGTAAGCATGAATATTTATAAAAAGATTTGGCTTTGTAATTTTTAGAACTTAGCAGATCAACAGTTTCCTCAAGCCTAAAACACAGATGCAAGTAGTACACTAGGGCAGTTCAAAGAGCATTTAAACTTTTAAGTGTAGATACATCATCTTGCGGGGGGGAGTAAACCAGTGTAGCACCATTATTAGTTTTGTACAATTCAATTTGTATGCACAATAGCAAGATGACTGGAAATGCTACTGTTTGGTGTTCCAAATTAGTTTTCCTTTCAGTGGCTTACTTATTAAGTTTGTTCAATTTTCGAGTCAGAACTTATTTTTATTCTTTTTTCTGACAGCACTAGGTTCATATCAGAGATCTAAAAATTAAACAGTGAATTTTCTGCTTTGGACAGTTAATATTCTGACATCTCAACAGCCGGCAAGTTCAATTATTAGGCTGAAAGATGAAGAGAACATAGCTGCTTTTTTCCAATGCTGACAGCAATGATATACAGGTTCTCTCAAATTAAGCAGATGGCACTGAAGACACAGTGCACAAACATATACAATACGACTTGCAACTTCAGTCAGTTTTCAAACCATAACCTTTTAAAATGCTTATTCAGTGTAAAAGCACTGAAAGTGTTCAAGATTTCTTTGGCTTGGTACCATTATACAGTGACAATTTTGCTGTTAAAATGAGGTTTACATGGGATTCATTTATAAAGAAAAAGTATTAAGAGAACAAATTCATTCATATTAGTGATTAAAAAAAATACAAAAAGGTTGTAAGAAAACCTATTGTGGAAGGAGAAGAGAAAAAATTCATCTACCTCATTCTTCTTCTTCAAAACCTTCCTTAAAACAATCCTTTCATGCAAAAAATCCCTTGACAGTTGTAAGGCTGTCCAGAAACCATTGCTTATCACATTGACCATTACCATATTTACTCAAATATAAGATGAGACTCCCCCCCCGCAAACCAGCATGAGGAACACCTAGTTCCAGGCATGAGTGAGGGGCTAATTAACACATGGCTCCTTTGATGGGGGTATCATCTGGAGTGTTCACATACTAAGCAATGCTGAGCTATGGGATCACCACAGCTTGAAATATTTCTCCTGGAACCCAGCCCAATGAACTATATGCTAAGTCACAAGCCTTTTAGCTTTGAACGAATATCATGTATAGCTTGTACAATATGTGTACATACACACACACACATGCAGTGCTTAAAAGTGTGTTTATGGAGTACCAATGCTAAAACTTGCAGCAGTTTCAAAACTGGATGAACTAAATATATGAGTACCGAGGCATATTTATTTCAAAGTCAGTATTTTCACATTTGCTCCTTACTTCCATGTACTCAGGTGGAGCAGGGTTTGACAGTAAGGGAAGGGAAAAGGCTACAGAGAGGAAAAAGTTGGGGGAGCAGGGAGCAAGAGGGGCACCTAACTCCACCTCTCCCCCCAGATTTATTTTCCCTGTTGTAGCAGTGGGAAAGTGACAAATTCAAGGCAAACCTCCTATAATTAGATTCTATACCTGGAAAATTATAACAATTTATACATTTTCCAAGTAAAGAATCTAACTGGGGGGGGGAGCATCTCATATTTGAGCAAATATGGTATATTGCTTCATTCTTTCGTTGTACTCCCATATCTTTTTTAATCTATTTGTTGGCTCTTATCTTATAATGAGGTTACATGGTGTATAACAAAACCTTTTTATAGCAACCCCTGTTTTCCAACAGGCACTACTGAACAAAAGTGGGAACCATTTTTTTCATTATTATATGCAGTAAATTAATTGTGTTACAGTGAACTCCTCCTTTAAATAAACTTTTCTCACAATGGTGTGCGGCTTCGTTATAATGGGGATGTACCAGACTTAGATTGTAAAAACATTTTAATGTGCTAATGATGCAATTCTGGTCCCTGACTCAGGCTCTGGAGGCAAGATGTTAAGATAAATTATATTAGAATAGTCTTACAGGGATTTTGTTTATTTAAAAAAAATCCTTATCAGAATCTTAGCTTATTAAAGTGAAATGTTTTCAAGATATGGGTTCCTTTCTACTTCTAATGTTGGTAGTCATTTTGACCACGAAAAATGCTTACCTCCTCCCATGGAATGAATTACAAAAAAACACTGCAAACAATCGCAATGTTCTGCAGTCCTTCTCAGCTTTTCCACAATATTCTCCCGGTACTGACAGCCATACAGTTTGTGACCTACAGCCCTGGAAATACAAGAAGTGCTTAAGAAAAAGTTAACCTAGTTTTTTTTTTTTTTTTACAGTGGTTTCTCCTGTTCTAAACTGTGTGCATTGCTGCAGATTTGCTTTCAGTATTTTGCTCTCAAGGAAAAACAAATTGCAATGTTAGAAGACTGAACTGCATGAAAAATTATGAAATTGGATCTGATATGGATGCTTGTTGGTCTACTTTATTAGTTTTTCTTCACGAATTAAGAAGAAGAAACAGCTTTTCTCTTCAACCTATTCCTATCAATGAAAATTCAACATCTATAAAAAGGGACTATTTAATACATTTAATCATCTTCAGTCATCTTTAATAGAAGAGCCCCAAAATAAGAGAATTTGTAGTTAACAAACATTATTTCTGGTAAAAGCAGGGTCACTTCTACTACAGCTAACATATTAATTTTGTCAATATTATTGGATTCACTACCCCTATGGTTTTTATATTTGCTGATACACACACATTCTTTAGTGAATGGGAGCATTTTTACACGTGTATGCATCGCAGTGCTGGACGCTTTGAAAAGTACCTGGCACTGCAACGCACACAGTTGGATAAGTGGTGAAATATGTCAGTGCTGAGAAAGTGGTGGCAGTGCGCTTTTGAACTAATACACCTCGGAGGTGTGTTTTAAGTTGGTCTAATAAAAGATATCTGATTCACCCAAAGAACCTTGTCTGCCTTAGTTCAAAAGTGCACTGCAGCCATTTTCTGCGCGCTGATGCACATTTTGCCGCTTACACAACTGCATGTGGCGCAGTGCAGTTCGCCTTAGCTCACATGTGGAGCAGAATCGATTAATAGAGTCTGCTTCGAAGCAGCAGATCTCTGGCATGTCACTGGAAAAAAAGTATGTGTATAAATGCCCTGGAGTATTATTAACTATTTGCTATCATCCAAGAAAAAAAATTAAAATATTTTCTGTTGATCTATTTTATTCTGAATTTTTCCTTTTTTGTGATTTAGTGTGTATGGACAAAGGGAAGAGCTGTTACTTGGAAGTCAGAAGTCCATCTGTTCCTATCAGTCATTCCACACACAGTTTCTACAGTAGTTTTACAGTGTCCCAAACCACATTATAACTTTCAATGAGGAATGAGCACGTGGAGCAAATGGATGCCTAAGAATCATGATCCCAGTGTGCATTTTTCAAGAGGGGAAGGAGAAACAGCCAAATGATACTTCAGCAAAATGATCTTTATATAAAAAGCTTTTCAAAGCTCTCTTCAAGGCAATGGCAACTGTAAAGTTCACCGATAATATGCTGCCGCTCCCCCAGGTGCAATAGAATTTACTAGACAGCTATTGCTATCGTTCCCTTTTCAGCTGCCATCTAATTAGTACTTAAAAATGCCTTATGAAAAAAGAGTTTGCAGAACGTATTCTCACCAGTTGTTCCCTGATCCAGAAACATCTGTGATAAGCTGCTTGCTGTCAAACACGTCTCTCAATGGCCCCTGTAGAATTTCATTTACTACACCCTCCTCCATGTCAATCAAGAGTGCCTGAGAAAAGGAAAAGAATTTCTATTCAGTCAGAATGCCACTCTTTTAAAGAAATGAACAAGGAGAATGAATGCATTATCAAGATAAAAACCTGTCTTGTTTTTTTTTCAAATTTTCAGGCCCAGACAGATTTTTTTTCTTAAAAGATACATTATAGATTGAGGAGCCAACTCCAGAAAAATTCATTCTGCTTGCCTTTGTTAGAAAACAAAAATTTAGTGAAACACAGTTTCAATTATTATAACTTTTCTTTTTATTGTTTAAAATCTTAAAGACCAAAAATAATAATGAAAAGTACTCAGTAACAAAACTAACCATATGCTGCTGCTTAAAAATTGGTTAACAGTCTCACATAAAAAAATAAAACTTTACTTAAAAAAATTTTAAACCCTAAACAAGAATCTCACTTATAATCTGCACAATCATTTTACAAAATTATGTTAGAAATCACTACTGAAAGCTGTACTCTAATACAGATACAACAATGTGGGAAATTTCAGCTTTAGGCACAATTGAAAGACTTGTACACATTTATAAGAAAAAGGAGAAAGGCGGAAAGCAAGACTCCTTTCCTATCAGACAGAGAATGCAATATATAAGAAATGACCTTTCAAATTTGTCTTACTCGTGCTTTTAGAGAGCAGATTTTTCCTCTGTAAATATCAATACCATCACCATCAGTTCTGGAAAAGAAAATGTGTTTTTCAAGATCAAAACCATTATATAGGAAGCAAGACAACAAATGCCATAACATCATTTCGCCGGGGTTTAGGTTGTAGCCGTGTTGGTCTAAGGATATAGGCAGACAAGGTTCCTTGGGTGAATTTGATATCTTTTATTAGACCAACCCAAATGGTTGGAGAATAGTTATTAAGCAAGCTTTTGGGTTCAAAAACCTGACGAAGGAACCTTGTCTGCCTATAACATCATTTCTGCATTGATTTCTTCTTTTCAAAGGACGTTTGTTTCAATGTAAACCAACAAAACCAGCTCACAAATACAACACGCTGCTAGCTAAAATCTTACATTTCCCCTATAAACAGCAATAACAGAATATTATTCCAATATATATTTTAAGGGTAACCTCACCCAGAAGCTGAGATCATTATTAAAAGTGTACCTCAGAATCACCTCTATATTCTACTAAATACAAGCACTGATTAGCAACGTGTTGAATTTCAATTCATATCTGATATCTGTGGGACCAGAACCGCAGGTCTGGGCTGAACTATTCTCAATGCAGGAACTCAGGGATGGTTCTAAACCACCTCTAAATTTGTTTCTGAAACAGACAAATCAGAAACCAGTATAGCTCCAAAATCTGGCAGAATTTACAAGTATACCTTAAAGCTGTGGTTGTCAACAAGGGGTACACGTACCCCTAGGGGTACTTAAAAGGGTTGTAGGGAGTATGCAGAACTGATGTGGCCAATAATTGCCGTGTGCGTGTGTGCAGCTGCAGCGCAGCCTGCACACCCTGCGAAGGCATGGGAGGCTTGTGCCCCCAGATCTGTGCGCAGGGCGGGGCAGGCTAGTACTGTGGGCTGCAGCTGGGCCAGCACTGGGCTCTTCTTCGTGTGGCACTGGGCTGGGCTGGGCAAGGGGGTTGAGGGGGCTACAGTGAATTCTGGAGTGGCTGTAGCCCCCCCCAGCGCTGCTCCCATAGGACCCCATGGTGAGGGAGGGAGTGGGGCTGGGGCAGGTACTGCCTAGCTGGAGTGGAATGCAGGACGGAGGCATGAGTGGTTTGTCCAGGGGGTGCGGGGCAGGAGTGACTCCCACTTCTGCGTGCACCCCAGGAAGGCATGGGGTGGCGTGTGCCCTTGGATCTGCATGCAGGGTAGGCTGGACTGCTACTGCGGACTGGGCCTGCGCCAGTCTGTTCCCAGTAGGGGTGTTGGTCTGGGCTGCGCTGGGAGGGGCTGGGGGGTGCTACGGTGAATTCTGGTGTGGCTGCAGCCTCTCCTGTAGCCCCCTCCCAGCGCTGCTGCCACCCACCCCAAGCGCCGCCTAGCCCAGCTCCCGCCGGGAAGACCCTGGCGCTGCACCTGGCCCCACCCTGCAGTGGCAGCCTGCCTTTGCCCCGTGCACAGATCTAGGGTCACATGCCCCTCATGCCCTCCCGGGGTGTGCGCAGTGGTGGGAGCCCCTCCCCTCTCTGCGCTTTCCAGACGAGTCGCTCCTGGATCTGTCCTGCACTCCGCCCCAGCTGTGCGGCACCTACCTCTGCTCCAGCTCCAGCTCCAGCCCAGAGGGTTGGGGTCCGGATGCCTCCAAGTTCCACTTGCTCTCAGCCGTATGGCCGCACAAGCAAACTAGGACAGTGGCATTGTTTAGTGCGCTGCAACATGCCTGTAGACAGCTGGCTGGGGCATTAGGCTGACAGGGCTGGCAGGGGGCATGAAGGTGCTTCAACACAGGAGTTGCCTGCCAGATAGCTCTGCACTGGAGCATGTTTGTGCCCCAGACAACCCCTCCGTAGCAAACTGAGCTGGGTTACAGCAGCCCTGGGTGGCAGGCTGGCCCTCCAGGCCCACTGTTAGCTAGGGCTGTTCCGATACAGTTCAATGTGCTGCAATCCTGGGCACATGTATAAACACGACACCCGGGAGCAATAAACCCTGGTATGAACTACGCCGGAGTTTAGTCAGTTAAATTAATTTTATGTGTAGTCATTCCCAGTCCTGGATAACACAATAGTGTTTTGCCACTACCGTTATGTTCTAGAAGTAAAGTATGAAAAGGTCACTCCTCTTGGCTGACAGATAAGCTAACAAAATCCCCCCTGTATAAGACACTGCTGTATCCAAAGAAAAGGGTTGTTTTTTTTGGCTTAGCTCATGTTGTTAGGGGAAGTGCTATAGCTATGTTGGCATAAAATATTTGTTGGCATATGATGCCACTTCACTAAGTGGCTCTGCTGAAATAGCTATAGCAACAGTGGCTTTGTAGTGTCCACATTCTCATATTCTCTGATAGAGAAGGAATGAGAGAGAATACATAATACAATCACTGACATAAGCATAATGTGTGAGAAGCAACTGGAATGTTAAGTGCAAATAAAAATTAAGATTGTTATTTACAGATTATATTTTATAGCAAGTGAAAAACCTGTTTTAAAAGTGGTCTTTTCACTGTCTAAATTACATGCAATCACACATCTTTCCACCTAGAACAGGGGTTTTCAAACTTGTTTAATAAGTGTACCCCCGGTGTCCGGACATGGGGGGCAGGGCGGGGTGGGGCGGGGAAGGTGGGTGGTGTGTGGCTGGACGTGGAGTGGGGGCTGAGGAGGGGCATGGATGGACACGGAGTGGGAGGGGGAAGGGGGGGGGCTACGTGCGAGTTCTGCCCCCAGCTGTGTCCAGCTAGCCAAGTGGCACCTGTGCAGCCCGCAGAGGAGTGCTACTGCCCTCCCCCCGCCACTCCCCCGGCCCTGCTCCTGGGAGGTGGTGGCGTGGGGTGGTGGGTGGCAGCACTCCATCCCTGCCCGCCTGTGCGTAACCCCTAGGGCCTTCCCAAGTACCCCTGGGGGTACACGTACGAACGGTTGATAACCTTTGACTTAGAAGATTAAAATTGCCAGCACTTCAGATCCCTGGCTTAATACCATTAAAAGCTGAACAAGTAAATAATTGTCAGCTCCTTTCCAGACCAGACAGGAGAAGAGCAGTTTACTGATGTGTAACACAATCAGGACTCATTAGTACAATACTGATCAGATTTCTGGATTCTATCCCTGGTTCTGGGAGAGCAGTGTGGTTTACAGTGATCAAAGACAGGATAACCCAGATTAGCGCAATGACTGTGAAAGTCTGAAGTGCAATGCAGAGGACTGGAGTTTCCCCGTGTTAAGACTTGGGTTCTGTGTCTACAATAACATTGCATAAGGTCCGTGTCAACTTTTTTTTTAAACGGGCAAGGGAGCATTTAGCAGTTTTTCCCTAAATTATTTTCTAAATTGGTTTCAAAACTATTGCCAGGCAGGGTATTGAACTGAAACTACAAGATTTGAAGTCTTTTCATATACTTCTCTACATAACAGAGAAATGATGCTTGTACTGTGGTACAAGTGTCAAATTAAAATATATCAGCTTCATCATGGTCTACATTTCCTATTATAAACATAAGGCTAAACTACAATTTGTAGACAAACACTAATAATATAAATGATATTTGAGGATTCAACACACAAGCAGCAGTAGTGGAACCACAGGATGGGTCCAAAAGCTTTTAAGCTGTTTTATGAAGAGGTAAAAACTGAAATGATCTAAAATCCAAGCAAGCACTCAAAACAACCACTCACTCGGTGCAGCTATATGTGCAATTATCCTAATGCAATAAATTCCAGAGCAGTTTGTGCCACAGTCAGCTGCTTCTGGGTTCAGTGTTTACGGAGGCCCCGGGGGGTCAGCCCTAGGCTCTGTGTGGTAGTGTCTGGGCTGGCTACAGCCCCCGCACTGTATTACCCTTGTGCCTCAGCCAGCCCCAGTCACTGTCTACACGTGCTTTTTTGGCAGCGTAAAGTACTCTGCCATAGGACAGTACTTGTCCCGGACAGTATTATCCTACAGTGGAGTTAATTTACTGCACCCCAATTTGGGCAGACATGTAGATGATGATGCTTTACTGTGGAGCTAATTGGTCAACTCCATAGTAAAGCACATGTGTAGATACACCTACTATGTTTTGGTTTGTCATTTCAATGCCAACCCCTCAAAGTTTTATAGCTCATGTTAAAATTGTACTCTGTAATACAAACTTACCTATGATATAATGACTGCTAAAATAGAGTTGACAATATCCTACTACAGCAATAAGTGCATAACTACCTTAGTCCTTTTAGTACACTGCAGTATACAGGGCTTGTAAGAATGGACAGAAAGAAAATAGCAGGGTGGCAACTTCGTGGGAAACGCATTTTTCTACCTTAACTACCTTTGTGCTCAAGACAGAAAAGGTCAAGAAAATTCTCTCAACTTCTGCATCAAAGAAAGTGATTCTTAAGTGAATTCCTTTTATAAAACTCTTCAATAAATGCTGGAGGCCATTATTTGTATTTGGACCTGATAGAGATGGTAGCAGAATAATTTTTTAAAATGAAGATTTATAAGACCTGCAGAGTCATCAAGTCTTGACTGCCTTTCTTTTGGGAAGGAGGGAGAAGGAAAAACGGTTTTCAACACATTAGAATAGCAAGGGAAGTAGAGTAATAAGTGGAGGAGGAGAAACACAATGTATCAAACAGAAAGTAGAAAGTAAAAGATAGTAGGAACACTTTCTACCACAAAATAGTAATTTGACCTGAAACAAAGATAAAACTGCACTTCCTTGTTCAAGGCAAGAGCAAATACTGAAATCAATTCAAATAAACATTACCGTGTTAAACTTCAAAAAGCTCTCCAGAAACAGTAAAGCTTACCTGGTATCCACATTTCTAAAGAAACTGCTTAATGCTTCATCATAAATTCCTTTCTAAAAATGGAAACATTGTGTGAGAAGTTGTGTGTGCAACTTCAGAGATTTTCAGTGCCATTTCTAGTCAATGGTGCACAATCATATTTACCCCAAAACACACACAGGACCTGAAGTTAAGAAAACAAATAATTCTTTTGATAACAAAAGATAGTTTTATTCAACTAAAGATTTCACAAATATCATCATTCAGATTTTCTTTTTTATAATGGAAAACACAATAACATTTATCAATCAGGGCAGTACCTTAGCTCACTGCTCTCCATGTTGTATCTATGTTACTGCACCTGGTCCATACATATTTTACAGCTGTTCATTAAAGAGTAAAGAAAAAATGAAGATGTGTTGATGTGTACTAGGGGTGTCAAATCCATGGCTTGTGGAGGCAAGTCATCCAGCCCATGGGCCTTCCTCACTGTGTCTGGCAGAGTTGCCATGTTGGTGTGGCCAGCCTCTAATCCACAGCATAACATAGCCACTGGCAGTGACTGGTACACTTTACAGCCCAGCCCACCTTTTCCTATCATCAGATTTATTATTTTTGATCAATGCTGGCTATGAAGAGAGCTTCTGGAGGGGCTGGACGCGTTCAAGTCAGCGGGTCCGGATGCTCTCCACCCCAGGGTGCTGAGGGAGCTGGCTGGGGTTATTGCAGGGCCCCTGGCACGGCTCTACGAGCGATCGTGGTGCTTGGGCCAGGTGCCAGACGATTGGAAGGTAGCTAATGTGGTCCCCATCTTCAAAAAAGGGAAAAGGGAGGACCCGGGCAATTATAGGCCCGTCAGTCTTACCTCAATCCTGGGGAAGCTCTTTGAGAAGATCATCAAGGAGCACATTTGTGATGGGCCGGCATCCGAGATGATGCTCAGGGGCAATCAGCATGGATTTATTAGGGGGAGATCATGTCAGACCAACCTGATTGCCTTTTATGATCAGGTCACAAAGGCCATGGATACAGGTGTCGCGGTGGATGTAGTCTTTCTGGACTTCAGCAAGGCCTTTGACACCGTCTCTCACCCCATCCTAATTAGTAAACTAGGCGACTGTGGCATAGATGCCTACACGGTCAGATGGATTGCAGATTGGCTGAAGGGTCGCACTCAGAGGGTGGTGGTGGATGGATCATATTCGACTTGGGGGGAGGTGGGTAGTGGAGTCCCTCAGGGCTCGGTCCTGGGCCCTGCGCTGTTCAATGTCTTCATCAGCGATCTTGATGTTGGGGTGGAGAGCAACCTGTTTAAATTCGCTGATGACACCAAAATTTGGGGGGAGGTGAGCACGCTAGCAGGGAGAGAGAGATTGCAGAAGGATCTGGATAGGTTACAGGGGTGGGCAGACAGGAACAGGATGCGTTTCAATACGGACAAGTGCAGGGTGCTGCACTTGGGTAGTAGGAACCAGCAGCACACTTATAAGATGGGGAGCTCCCTACTTGAGAGCACGGAGGCGGAAAGGGATCTTGGTGTCATTATTGACTCCAAGATGAACATGGGCCGACAATGCGAGGTCATGGTTGGCAGGGCTAACCGGACCTTGTCGTGCATCCACAGGTGCATCTCGAGTAGAGCCAGGGAGGTGATCCTCCCCCTCTATGCGACGCTGGTCAGGCCGCAGCTGGAGTATTGTGTCCAGTTCTGTGCGCCCCATTTCAGGAGGGATGTGGACAACATGGAGAGGGTCCAGAGGAGGGCCACCCGCATGATCCGGGGACAACAGGGCAGACCCTACAGTGAGAGACTGCGGGACTTGAACCTATTCAGCCTCCACAAGAGAAGGCTGAGGGGGGACCTGGTGACCGTCTATAAACTCACTAGGGGGAACCAGAAGGGTTTGGGGGAGACGCTGTTTCCCCTAGCCCCCGCTGGCATAACAAGGAGTAATGGGCACAAGTTGATGGAGAGGAGGTACAGATTGGACATCCGAAAAAACTACTTCACAGTCAGGGCGGCTAGGAGCTGGAACCAACTTCCAAGGGAGGTGGTGCTGGCCCCTACCCTGGGGATCTTTAAGAAGAGGCTGGATACTTACCTGGCTGGACTCATTTGAGTCCCGTTTTTGTTTTTAGGGTGAGTGGTTTTGTTTGTGTTTTTGGGTTGTTCTCCCGCCCTGGCGGGGGGTCGGGCTAGAAGATCTATTAGGTCCCTTCCGACCCTGAAACTATGAAACTATGAAACTATGAAACTATGAAAATTAGCAACCATCAGCAGTGGGGTTGAGCAGCAGCGGTGGCATCAACCCAATGGGTGCTGGCAGGGAATATGGTGTGCCAGCTAATTTGACATCCTTGCTTTACACGGTAGTACAAATACAGGAATTACCATACTGAATCACTTACACTCTACTCGACTCACAAGAAGAAAAGAATAGCAATTTCTTCTCCAGACATTCACACTGGCCCAGAAATTGAAAAGGAGAGGGGTAGACAGGTGCCACAGATTCTATATCCAACTGGCATCCGCCTGACCTGAGGAATGATTCCCCTGATCCATACCTACTGTACTTCAGGTTATAGGGGCTACTTAACATGGAAGTGAGGCAAGGGAGAACTGGGCCTGAAGACATTCGTCAATGGCACATAAGTCTGACTCTTTCTATCAAATTACTGCATTCATATGGCATATCCAAAAGTCAAAGAATTAAAACTTTTTCATTCAAGGCCTTCATGTTTTCTAAATGAGGGTGCTTTCCAGTGCAACGCTAACATCCATTCAGACTACAGCAACAGTGAAAAAAAAGGCAGCAGCACTACAAGTCAGCATTAGATCAGTACTGTCAACACAGGCACATCTTTGAGAGTGTTTATGTCTGTAGCTGTACCACGTTTCAGCAGCCCACAAAGCCTAAAATGACTTTTAATGAGTGTGAAAGTACAAGATCGAAAAAGGAACATAGTTGCCTATGAAAAAGATCACAGGGGCTTACCTCTAACTATAGTTATCATTATACAAAAGAGGAAAAAGCTATAGCTGGGCAATATGCAATCCATCAGTCCTGTCCTGAAATTCTCTTTATGGCAGGGGTATCAATTTTATCTTGCCTAGTAGGCTGGATGAGGGGCATGAGGCCAGCCTGTACTGGGCCCACATGCTGGTCCCACGTGCTGCAAGCAGCAGGTGAGGCTGGAGCTTGTGTGGGCACTGCATGCAGCATATGAAGCCAGTCTCACGCATGTGCTGCATGTGGGGCTGGTCAGAGACCAGCCCCACATGCACCACTGTGCCCACAGGCACCACTGTGGCTTGGATACTAGGTCTCTGTCGGTACAGTATCTTTGACTTCCTTGCTTTATAGGGAACAACTTTAATGCCTTAGGAAAAAAAGGCATCTGTAATAGGGATGTGAATGGTTAAACGGTGATATTGATAACTGGTAATACCTTACTGATTATTGTTTAGTGTGGGATGGAGAGCATTCTGGCAGTGCTCCTGAAGGCAAAAGGGCAGACAGGACAGAGTGAGGGAAGAATGAGGAGGGGGAGGACTAGTACCTAGTATGACAAGAAAGCAGCAAGGGAGCTGAGAAGGGCTGTTGATCTTTCTTGTAGCAGCGCAGCCCCAGCTCCTTCCTTGCTGTCCGCCCCGAGGCGTGTGCACCTGCTGCTGGCAACGAGCCTGGGCGGGGCTCTGCAGACCCTGGTGCAGCTGCTTGCAGCCCCAGTCCCAAACAGCTATGCACTTCAGTGGGCAAGGGAGTTCCCAGCCCACTGCTGCTGCCAGCGTGCACCTGCCCAGGGGCAGGGGCTGGCTGAAGGCAGCAGCAGCGAGACCTACTTTACCCAGTTCCTGGCAGATAACCGCTTAACCCATAACATCAGTGGGGTTTAAACGGATACTTATTTAATCAATATTTACATCCCTAATCTGTAGTGGCATTTTTTTTGTGAACTGACAGTCATTTGTGACAAGTAAAATTTCAGGGATTAAGAGGGCATTTATAACCACACACAGACAAAACTGCTTAAGGTGTCTATGGTTAAGGTGGACAGCTATTATGCAAACAGTATAAGCTGTCTGCCATCTTCTATTGACTTCAACATTAAAGGTACCACTTAAGATGCACTAGGTTTATTTTGTGCAGAATATACACAGTTGTCCACACTACTATCTGCCTCCTCAGAGTGTTACCTCATCATTTACAACGATGGTGCTCAATCATTTGGCCCCAGAAGCCAGATGAGTGGCATGGGACACATCTGCAGACCAGATCAGGCCTTGGGAGCCTGGGACCACCCCCCGCTCTGCGCACCACAATTGGTTCGCTTCATGCCAAACTGGGTTCCTGGGCGGGGTCAGCGCTACCCCCCCACACCAGGACTGGGTCCTGGGGCGCTGGCACTGTTCCTCCTGTCCTCCCTATACCAGGATTGGGCCCTGAGACCCAGTACTGCCCCTTCCCATGCTGCTATTGGGGCCTGGAATCACCCCTGCCCAGGCCCGAGCACTTAGATTAGGTGCTGCATCTAGTGCACAGGGCTTGTGGGGAGCAAGTTTCGCCTGCTACCAAATTTCTGGGCCCGTAGGAAGTCCCATAGGCTGGATGACATGACATTGCAGGCCACGGAGCACCCCTGATTCAGATGACAGTGAGACTGAGGGCTCTCAGACATCAATCACCAGCAGCCTTGAAACTATTTAGCATCTCTCAGTTTTAGAGCTTTTTTCCTTCTAGATATCTCTGCTGCAGACATTAAGCTGAAACTCCTGCACATGGACAGTGGTTGGTATGTGCTGCAAGGCTTAACTCTCTACTATTCAAAAAAGACAAACAGCCATTTGCCTGAGAAACCCACTATAACTGGCTTAAACCATGGGCACCACACTCCCTTGGTCCCCCAGGGTGATGAAATCATCAGCAAAGCTAACCACATTTTATCATGCATCAGCAGATGCATGACAAATAGATTTCATAGATGGTAGGGCTGGAAGGGACCTAGAAGATTATCAAGTCCAGCCCCCTGCCCCAGGGGTAGGAAGTCAGCTAGGGTCAAAGGATCCCAACAAGATAAGCATCCGAACGCTTCTTGAATAAGTCCAGAGTAGATGCCTGCACCACTTCTGGAGGGAGTCTATTCCAGGTCTTGGGGGCTCAGAAAGTAAAGTAATTTTTCCTTATGTCCAGCCTAAAATGGTCTTGGAGGAGTTTATGATCGTTGGTCCTTGTTTTTCCTTGGGTTGCCCTGGTGAACAGACGTTCTCCCAGATCCTGATACACACCCATTATGTACTTATAAGCAGCCACCAGGTCCCCCGAGCCTGCATTCTTCCAGGCTGAAGAGTCCCATGGCTCTTAGCGTCTCTTAGTAAGGCCTATTCTCTTGCCCTCTGATCATGCATGTGGCTCTCCTCTGGACTCTCTCAAGCTTCTTGACATCCTCTTTGAATTGTGGAGCCCAGAACTGGATGCAGTACTCCAGATGCAGCCGCACCAAGACCAAGTACAGCGGGAGGATGACATCCTGAGATTTACTTGAGAAGCATCTATGGATGCAAGCCAGAGTGTTTGCTTTACCAGCTGTGACATTGCATTGGTGGCTCATGTTGATCTTGTGGTCAATCATGACTCCCAAATCTCTTTCAGCAGTGGTGCTAGCAAGCATAGCACTTCTGAGCCTATAAATATGCTGCGGGTTTTTCTCCCGAGGTGGAATACCTTACATTTATCAGTATTGAACATCATCAGGTTTGTATCCGCCCACCTAAGTTTATCCAATCAGCCTAGATCACTAGCCTGTCCTCAGGTGTGGACGCTATGCCCCAAAGTTTAGTGTCATTGGCAAACTTAGCCAGTGCGCTTCTGACATCAATGTCCACATCGTTTATAAAGATGTTAAAGAGAACTGGTCCAAGGACAGAGCCTTGGGGGACACCGCTGGTCACAAAGCGCCATAATGATTCGCTACCATCTACCACTACCTCTCTGGGTCCGACCTCAGAGCCAATTTCCTAGCCATCGGACTGTGGTGTAGCTGAGACCACAGTTGGCCAATTTTTCTATGAGGAAGTCATGGGACATCAGATCAAAGGCTTTTTTAAAGTCCAGATATATGATGTCAATCTCTTCTCCCTTGTCCAGGTGATATGTCACCTGGTCATAGAAAGAGATGAGATTGGTCAGGCAAGACCGACCAGCAACAACCCGTGCTGGCTGTCCCTCAGGATGTTGCCCTCAGCCAGCTTATCAAGAAGGGCCTCTGATAATTTTCTCTAGAATTTTACCGGGGATTGAGGTCGAGCTGATTGGCCTGCAATTCCCAGGATCTACTTTCCGCCCATTCTTGAAAATGGGTACCACATTGGCCTTCTTCCAGTCTTCAGGTAATTCACCTGAGCGCCACGAGTTTTTGAATATTTTGCCAATGGTTGGGCTATGATACCTGCCAGCTCCTTGAGTACTCTAGGGTGTAACCTGTCAGGACCAGCTGACTTGAAGGTGTCCAGCCTCTCAAGGTGATCCAAATAGAACCAAGGAGGTGGTACTTCCCCTCTATGCAGCATTGGTCAGACCACAGTTGGAGTACTGCATCCAGTTTTGGGCACTGTACTTCAAGAAGGATGTTGATAGACTCGAGAGGGTCCAGAGGAGGGCCATGCGTATGGTTAGAGGCTTACAAGACAAGCCCTATGAGGAGAGAGTGAGGGACCTGGACCTCTTCACCCTCCTCAAGAGAAGTCTAAGAGGTGATCTTGTGGCTGCCTACAAATTTATTAGGGGGACACAGAAAGGGATCGGAGATGCTCTGTTCACCAGGGGACCTCTTGGGGTAACAAGGAACAATGGCCACAAACTGACAGAGAGCAGATTTAGGCTAGATATCAGGAAAAACTTCTTCACAGTAAGGGTGGCCAAAATTTGGAATGGGCTTCCAAGAGAGGTGGTACTCTCCCCTACCTTGGGGGTCTTTTAAGAGAAGGCGGGATAGGCATCTGGCGGGGTCATCTGACCCTAGCCCTCTTTCCTGCCTAGTAAGGGGGTCAGACTCGATGGTCTGTTGAGGTCCCTTCTGACCCTAGCATCTATGAATCTATGAATCTCCCCTCCACTGCTGACACGCGTCCCTCACCAGCGGCTCTGTACTCTAGAATTTGGTGGCAGGTCTCATCCTCGCTCCTGAATTCCTGGTCTACCTAGGAGCCCTGGGGCTGGATGATATCGCATTGTAGTCTACATTATCCAAAAAGTGCACCTGGCATCAAAATGCAGCAACTTCTACTTGAGTTACAGTATTCCTTTTACTAAGATAGTCACAGCTTGTCTCCATGAGGATGCTCAGAAGCGGTAATCTGGATTTATTTTTAAAATAGATCTATTAAATGCCTGTGCAAACACACTTATTCTGTGTTAAACGGGCCTCCATTTGATTTTACTTGCTTTGCTTCCAAAGCAGACAATGCCAAAGAAAATGAATGCCACTTTCACCGTGTACTAAGGGGTCCACACCGGAGCTTAGTGACAGTTTAACAAAATCACCTTGAATTGGCACATTTACTTAAACCTTCTGCCCCTGTGAGCTGGACCCAGCAGGTGGGGCTGATGCACAGGTGCGATGTGGTGAGCTGAATGACATCCAGCGGCAGCGACCCTGCATCCGGATCCAGTCCAGTGTGATCTAGCACCATCATCTGACCCACCAGGCTTCCCATGGGTCCAGAAATTTGGCAGCAGGAGAGCTACAATTCAAGTTGCCCTGACACTGAAGCACCTTTAGGCCCCAGCCAGCCCCTCCGCAGCCCTGGGCTGGCAGGCTGACCCCCTGGACTCCTTCCCAGCTGGGGCTGCTGCAACCTGCCTCAATGTGCCCCCAATCCAGGGCACACGTGTAAACGAGCAATAAACTGCAGAGCAATAAGCTGCCCCCTAATGGCATAGAGAGATACACCCAGGTTCATTTTTTCTGAGCCTCCCTGTGCACCCTCCAGCCTCAGGCATCTTCTAGGAGAGACTCTGGATTGACCAGCCTCTTATGGAGCTGCTCCTGGCTCACAGAGGCAGCTAGGCACCTCTAGCCCAGGACAAGCCGCGGGTTGGAACCCACTAGCTCCTACCAGGCAGGCAAAAAGTGGACAGGACAACTCAGCCCCCAATCCCACTGCCCACTAACCCACCCCAAGAGCAGGCAAGGCACCGGCCCTACTTGAAGGCCCTGGAGCCACCCCCCCAGGAACGGCCCCACGTGGGGCCCTGCGGCCCCCCCCCCCCGCCACTGCCGCTCCTCCCGAGACCTGAGGGGGCGGGGCTTGGGGCTCCGCCCCGCCCCCGGGGCGTGGCGGCGGTTGGGCGGCAGTTACCTGGTTAACGGCGGCGTGCTCCCGCAGCGCCAGGTCCCAGAAGCGGCAG
>NW_005841930.1:1345012-1354432 GCF_000455745.1 Alligator sinensis | reverse complement strand
CGCTCTCGCCTGAAAGAGGGCGGGGCCTCCCAACCGCGCGGTGCCGGAGGGACGCCTCTGGTTTGCACGCAGAACGCATGCGCGCAAAGCCGTCCTTCCTCCTCTCCCCAGTAGATGGAACATTCCAAGTGCAGTCGAACGCAGGCGAGGTTGGTCATGTGCCTCCGCGAGGCCCTGGGCTTGTGGGGCTGCGTTGGAGGCCCCGGGCGGGAGCGCTGGCGCCGCTGCGGTCTCTGGCGCTGGAGTTTAGGGGTGAGCCGGACTTCTGCACGTCACGTCCCTGATACGTAGTAGATGATGGTTGCAGGGGCTTGGACTAGGTGACCGTTGGAGGCCCCACCCAGCCCTGCTTCTCTGCAATGTTGCTGGGTATCCGGTGATTGTTGTATTTGTTTGGTCATGTCAACCCTGGGTTTGCTGCCAGCGCCTCCTTATGACTGCTTGTCTCAAAATAAAGAAATGCTTCAACTTTGATGACCCAGTTCTCACTCGCTCGCTGCCACCTTACTATGAGCAATATCAAGTAAATAAGACCTATTTGCATATTTTCTACTGTACAATACTTTTCCAGCAAATACGATAATTTTGAGCTTCCAATATAACTTCATATTTAAGACCTAACAATGCTGCTTCTCGAAGACTATGATCCCTGCCAGCTCCACCCCCCCTCCGCACCAGCCATTGTCCCACAGCAGGGAGGGGGGCATGACCCCCAGTGTCTGCAGTCTCATGGGTAGCAGAGCGGTGGCACCAGGCTCCTGCTGCCAAATCTCTAGACCTGCGGAGAGCCCCCATCCTGGTGTGCAGGGCTGGGCGAAGGTGATGCAGGCCACCAGGACCTGGTCATGGCATATGGGAGATATGGCAGGCCATCCTCATGGGGCTGAGACAGTCCTCCTGGGCCCAAACTAGTGAGTGGGACTAGTGGGAGGTGGCTCCTACGGCCTAATCTTTGTTCAATCATGGCATTCCTCTTGGGCTAACAGCGTGAGCGCTGCTGTTCTACAGACTCATTGAAATTGTCATTCAAAATTTTTTGAATTGGAGGTGATACCAGGTGTTGCCATCATAGAATCATCATAGAAAATGAGGGTTGGAAGAGACCTCAGCAAGTCATCTGGTCCACCCCCCTGCTCAAAGCAGGACCATCCTCAACTAGATCAGTGTGAGAGTAACACTGCGAGGGCCCTTAACTATGGCAATGACCCAAAATGAGATATGCAAAAAAAAATATGCAGGAAAATGGAAGTGGTGTAAACTTTATTTTAAAAGTATAAATGATTTCTGCCCCCTATAGCCACAGTTTAATGCTTTTGTTTCTCAGGCAAATAATTGCAGGTAGTAGAAGCCAGGGGATAGTATCTTTTTGTAGAATGGGGGGTGAATTGAGAGGCATTTTAGGAATGTAGACATGCTGTTGCATCACAACATAATGATATCACAAGTTGGATGATACTGCTTCACATTATGACAACGCTGCCTCCTAACATCATTTTGCTGCCTCCTAACACCATAGAGCAAACTAGCGTCCTGTGACAAAGGATCATAGAATCATAGAAAATTAGGGTTGGAGTGGACCTCAGGAGGTCATCCAGGCCCCTGTGTCCAAAGCAAGACCATCCCCAGCTATGTCATCTCAGCTGACTTTGTCTACCCAGGTCTTAAAAACTGGGCAGAAGGGTGAAACTGCATCTCAGAAACAGTAGGAGTGAACATATACAAAAGCCTATACAATAAGAAAGGCCTGATTTAAAAAAAAAAAAACTAAGTTAAAAAGATACAATTTTATTTATATATATTGCTTCACTCTAGCAAGTAGAGTATATTGTGTGCCAGGGGTATCAAACTCATCTGGTGCAGAATTAACTCAATAAAAAGTCCATTTTAACTCTGTATATCTTATTTTTCTATTCGGTTTGGACAAAAAAACAAATGATTTAAAGCCATCTTTTGCCCTGAAGTTGGAAGCATTCTGAGTCAGAAATGTAATAGACCCTTTGTATGCTATACATTGCTGTCAAGTTTTTAGCAAGCACCCTTCGGGCAGGGGACTGATATATAAACTTCACTCTCCCCTGTGCACATGTACAGTGAAGTAGATAGAAAGCTTAGTTGGGCAAAAGACATAATCCAGAAAAAGCACTGACTTTTCATTGTTTTGTTACAAATTCAAAGAAAAAAAGATGTCTTTAACATGTCTGTGAATATGTAATTATATCAATGTAAAATCTACTTATACTATAATTATATAAATGTCTTTATTACACTTCAGTGACTCTTGGCAATTAATTATATAATCAGCAGTCTAACTCTAGCTTATGTTTCACTCCTAATTATTTTCTCAATGACTTTTCAACTGGTAATAATATTGTATTATAGTATATCCAGCATCTGAAAAGAAATGGATTCCAGGAGTGAGTTATTCAGTAATTGACGGAGTAGTATACTGGCACAAACCATCATATCTTAGTCTTCTAAATCCTACTAATATATTAGGTCACAACAGTAAGGTATAGTTTGTAACTAAAGAGTGGCAACAGCCACTTACCTACTTACACCTCACACTGCTGTGGGAACCATATCCTGGGATTCATACTAAAGCTGTGTTTCGCTTTGCTTTAAGGGCTTAGTTCACCTTACAACGCCATTATTTTCCAAAGAATTACTATTACAGCCTGAACTCTTCAGCCTTTTTTGTCGTCTTTGGAATGTTGTCCACCTGCTCGATGTGTGAGGAGGAAGGGAGCTGCTTCCTGGCTTAAATGGTGTTTGTATAGCTATAAAATGCCCAACACAGATGAGCACATTTACCTGGCTTGTGATCCTTCCAGTATTCTGTGCAAGGATGTTTTATCTATTTGCATATATTTGAAGTGTCCAGCAAAAACATGTCCAAGCATTCCTTTAATATTCTCACCATTTCTAGAGAATCTGGCCAAGTTAGCCGTATTGACCAGAGGGTTGATCCAGGAGTATGCAAGGATCTCTAGGAATGAATGATAAAAGCATAATGTAGTCTATTTTGGAGTAGCCTGTGAAATAGTGAAGATGGTACAGGAAGAGTGTTCTGTCTTAAAGACAATGGGTGTATTGTCTTCCATATTCCAGGCAGTTGAAGACACGGACTTAGTAAGGGCTCCTCTGCATATGTAACCCTCTGTGTACTTCAGAACTTGGTGCTTAAGATTCAGGGATTGTCAGCGACAAGCACCAGGAGCTTGTAGGATGCGGACACAGATAATAAAGCCCTGGGCTATGGTATTTTTCCTTGGAATCCCCTGACTCTGAATGGCTATGACCAAGGATCCTTCTTAAGATAAGAGTCAATGTTAGGGTACAGGAAACTTCCTAGTGGCACTAGCCTCCCTCAAAACACTGGGGAGGTAAGCGTGTACCTTTGGCAGGATACAAGTCTGAGGAGGGAACCTTATGGAAATTTTCTTCTTAAGAGGGGGAGGAGAGTCAAACCCCACTCCAATGAATTACCCACTGAGGGGGTCTATTGAAACCTAAACTAGATCAAACTAAGATGGGGTCAATTGAGAATTAAAATATTAATGAGTTCTCATTTAAGCATGCCTTTTGATTCGGGGATGCATTTTAGGTACCAATAGGACTGCATTTTTCCTTTTCTATGTATAGTGTACCAACAACTTGGGAAGGAATTTCAGGAACCCCTATGGCCAGTTGACTAAGCTATGAGTCTACCGTTCTTTTACCTCCTGCATGGAAGGCTAGAAATCAGATGGATTGGGAATATTTTGACACAGTTTGTAGCACATCTGGCGAGGGTCAGGTTTTCTAGGGGATCTGAGCAGAATTCAGGATCTGAAGACACTTGACAGAATACATATTGGGATCCATAAGATGTTAGCTATCACTAGACCTTGTAGCTGGCCTAAGTGCTTTTCATGCTTGCTTCTGAGTTTTGTACACTTGGTTTGTGACTGAGTACTGTATCAGAATAAGAGGTGCTGTACCACAATACCGTAGCAACTGCTAAGCAGGGGAGGGGGTAAAGGAAGGAATGATGATTGTATTCTGCGATATAGTTTCTCCAGGTACTGTAGGTGTTAATTTCCTCTTGTATATGCTAGCATAAATCATGGCAAGCCATATTGAAGTCAGTGGAATTACTTATGTTTTACCGGTACAAATTAGATCAGAAATCATGTCCTGCATCTTTGACATTTGGGGTTATTTATACATGTGCTTTGTAGCTATACAGTTTTAAAGGAAAATGATTTATAAAATGTTGAAATTTTGTGTCTCACACACACATATATACTCAGAGCTCCCTGTATTAGCAGTTGGTGTTCTAATCTCTAGCTAGTTTAAATAAATGATCTATTTACTATGCAGTATAAATAAGCTGAATGTGAGGTAAAATAATCTTTAAACACGATTATTTGCAGAGAAAGTCTATTATCTACTTTTATTCTTTCATGTATATTAGCATTTTTTCAAAATAAACAAGAAGTTGCTTAGGGCATTTGTATGGCATGGAATGAAAATATTTATAGGGTCTTTGGAAAGCAACATATTGAAATCACTTTAATTTATCCTGTAATCCATCAGCATTATTATGTAGAAGGGCAGTAGGGTTTGCAACACAGAAACTGTAGTAACTGTAAACTCTTGTGTTATATAGCAAAAGCACTGCAGACAAAAAATCTCTTTATTCTTCAGAGGTTTTTTGTTTGTACACATATGTGCTTGAAGTGAGTGACCCTAAATATACAGATTCTGAATGATATAGTTTTATTATTTCTCAGCATTGCAGAGGAATAGAACACAGATCCTTTTGCCTTGTTTATCCTTCAGTGCTGTAAAGACCTTTGCAGTTCTGCTGACGTGCGGTATCAGGCTGCTGGACATGTGTTGATGCTCACTGCACCACTGACCAAAGCTGCTTTACTAAAACTCACTGGTTTTTCATCAATCACCAGGTTACGAATGCAGCCAGTAAAGGAATTTCGTGTGGTCAGGCTGGATGTTAGAAGTGATTCTGAAAGAAACAAAGAATAAAGGATAACTGGAACCAATGATGACTGAAAGAAACTGTATACACATTTTAAATAAAGCAGGTTGAAAACTTGAATAACAATTTTGGAGAGAAAAAAAATGAATTATTCACTTTTACAGTCTTTGAAATAGATCCACGTTCTATTTTAAAGATATTTTTCAAGCTATTTTTTCTGAAATCGTGGTTTTTTGGTATCTTTTTAAATATTCTTTTTACCAAAACCATAGTTTTCAACATAGACATATTTTGATTTCTATATTTAGGAAAGGGAAATGGGCAGAACAAGGAAGTTGTTTAAGTCAGTTTTTTGATGGGGAGACCACCTGGGGGAACAAAAGATTTCCAAGATCTACCCCATGGTTTTCAATAAGACCAGCTTTTATTCTAGCAAAATTGAAGAGACCAACTTTGGTTCTTAATTACATCCAAAGCAAATTCAGTTGTTGTGCAGCTAATCGATGATAAGAAGACACAAAATCTGTAAAGCAGTATTATTAATAAATGCCTTGCTCTTATACAGCATTTTTCATCACAGTGGGTAACTTCATAGAAGAGAATCAGTATCATTATCCCAGTTTTATAGCTGGGGAAACTAACAGAGGTGAACTGACTCTCCCAGTGTCACCCATCAGACCAGTGGCAGTGCCAGTGCCAGCAACATAACCAAGGTTTCTAGTTTAGTACTCTGTCAGTGTGTGCACCCTACAATTTGGGTGCAGGTAAAACAACCAAGAAATAGGACTAAAGCTATCATGATGGCTTTGTAATACATTGGAGCATTGCCCTTTTTTAAATTCCAAAGTAAGAGCAAGTTGCTTTTGTTACTATGAATATAAATCTGGAATCTGTTTTCTGTTCATTCTAGAAAACAATAACCTTTATTTACAATTTGCTACCAATTTCAGCTCTGACCTATCTTCTGAAGTCTTTCAGAATGGGTGAAGCACTGCCAATTTCCAAAAAGGTTATTTAGAGTAGGTATGAGAAATGGTATCATATCGTTTGCACTCACACTCAACTTCTTGATACCTTATAACCAATGGGAAGGCTCTTTTGCATTTTTGCATATGCAAAAGTATGTGAAAAGAATATCAGGCTGCGCAGTTGTAATGTCTTCTGACATATGGCATGTTTACTTGTATATGGGCGCGTCTAAATGAGACACTGCAGCGCAGTAGCTACAAGCTATTGCACTGTAGCTCATTGCTACTGCACAGTAGCATTGCTGGGCACTAACCATGTGGTGATGTTACTGTTGCTTGTTGCTACTGCACAGTACTGTTGGGGGGAAAAAACTGTGCGGAGATGGTACTGCACAGTAGTGCTGGTTACTGCATGGTCATTTAGTACTTTCATAAGCTTATGCAAGTACCAAATGACTGTGGAGTAACAATTGCGCAGTCTGCCACTTGTGTAGATGTGCCCTATATCCATGTTCCTAGGTTATATTTAGTTATTTGTATGTCGTATTTATATGACTTAAGTTAGCATCATGTCTTGCTTGTTGTCTCATTATAGCAATACAGGTGTCAAAGATATAGGCTTCAGGTTGGATCCAGCCCACAGAGCCCTGTCATCTGGCCCTCGGGACTGTCCCTGGGTCTCATAACTGATCTACACACAGCATGCGACATGCGGTGGACTGGCCCCACATGCCAGGCATCAGATGCAGCTTTAATTTGGTGCTTTCTGCAGCCAGCCAAGGA
This sequence comes from Alligator sinensis, assembly GCF_000455745.1. Lineage (NCBI taxonomy): Eukaryota > Metazoa > Chordata > Crocodylia > Alligatoridae > Alligator > Alligator sinensis. Next base: position 1,347,700 of record NW_005841930.1, on the reverse strand, counting down.
CCCATGTTGCATGTGGTGCCTGCTCCAGGACTGCACTGCATGTGGAAGGTGCTGCACATGGTACCCACTCTGGTTCCTTTAAGGTGGGTGTTGCATGCAGTGTGGTTCCTGAGTCACCTGGAGCAGGTGCCGCAGTCCCGGAGCACATTCCACAGGTACTGGATCTGACATGCAGCAGGACAGGGTCCATGGGCCCAGTCTGGCCCATGGATCAGCACCATGCCACTCATTCAGCCCACGGGACCAGATGAGTTTGATGTCCCTGGAATACAATATATTCCACTTACATGCATACCAGATAAAAGTATAATGTGCATAATATAATGCCAGTTCCAATATGTTGCCAATGTGTGATGTCTCTAGTATTCTGTAAATAATGTGGAATTATAAAGTTCTATTATTATGGGACAGAACAATATTCACAGTTACCACATTATATTCCCTCTTTGGACAGGGTTTTGCAGTAATTATATAGAAGTTCTAATAACATCCTGATTTGAAAACAGAGGAAGATCAGCCTTATGCACAGAGATGCTGTTGTTCCCTTTAGACTATTTTTTTCCCTTTGTAGTATGGGATGGAATAGAACATCACGTTCTTGAGCTATTCATCCAAGAAAAGCAATATTATGAATTGGATTGTTAGTGTTATTCTTGATTGATGTTGAAGGTACATAGCAATAACACTCCATAACAATGAGAAATGAAGATTGTATAGGAAGTGATTTAAAAGTCAAATCATGTACTGTACATTAGGGGTGTGTGAAGCTTTGGTCACTGACTCAATTTGGAGAAGATTCGGCCCGATGTGGAAGCCGAATCACTGAATCCGACTTGAATCGGGAGACCAAAAAACCCCTCTGAATCAATTTGGAAAAGATTCAGAAAAAGATTCAGAAGGCAATCTTTCAGGGGAACAGAAACTGAGAAGAGAGAGGGGGAGCAGGGGGGGAAAGACTGACATCTGTAGCTGGCTAGTGACTCTGATATTTCCCTGAGTCCTGTTCCAATCAGTGCTCTGGGGGAGGGACGTAGAAACAGCACATAAGCCTGTGTCTTCAGCCTTTCTGTACCTTTTGTGAGCTGTTTCTGCCTGAGCAAAAGAGGGGTGGGTGGCTGACCCAGAAACAGGTGGGCAGGTGGAGATCTAACCAGCACGGGGAAGGCCTCCTGTTACAGGCTATCATCCCTGCTGTTTTCATCCAAATCTGCCTTAACACACACAGGTGTCATGTTTTGTTTTTAGGAGTTTGAGGTGCAGTTTCCCAGAAACTCCTGCATCTATCTCCTTGAAACTTGGCAGGCTTCATGCCCTCAGAAGGGGCTACCATCCCTGCTGTTTTCATCCAAATCTGCCAGAAAATGACATTATAGGTATCTCAGTAATTTCCCATTATAGTCTATGGCCAAATCACTGAATCTCTCCAAATCTATGCCAAATCTTCCAAAGCTGATTCGACTGAATCGATTCAGGACAGTGATCCGAATTTCCAAATCAGATCACTGTTCTCTGAATCGTCTGAATCCACATCAAATACTTCCCTATTTGCACAGGCCTATTGGTTATAGTTTGCATATGAAACTTTCAGTGGACAAGCAGCCTGTTGAATAGGAGGAGTAAATTTAGCAATTTTACTACTACCACCACGCAGGTGCTTTGTGACTCACAAGATCATATTAACCAACACTTGCACATGAGAAACTGATAGAGCCAGATTTTTTTTATATTTTAATAATTATTCATAATTAGTGCTCAAGGGAGTCAGGCTTGGAGAAGGTAGGGGAGCAGGTTAGCAGCAACTATATTTTAAGACTAGAACTATATCTCAGTAGGGCTTTCAATCCCATGGAAAACTTTACAGTTCAATTCTTAATTAAAGTGAAAAGTCCATGGGATAGCAAACTGGCTGCATTGGTGGCTCTCACACTGCCAAAAATGCTTCAACTGCATTGAAACAGCCTCTCTGAGGGAATGCTGTTCAGTCAAAAAATTTTTAGCAGCTTTACTTGAACTTCAAAATTTCAGACTACATCAGGAAGACAGAGATTACAGAGGAATGGTATGTTTTCCCCCACTCTCTCTTTCAAAGAAAAGTAAACTTCTAAGTTTCTTTTTAAAAATACTTGGAATGGGTCCCTTCCAGCCCCGAACAATCTATGAATCTGTGAACTTGGGAATAAAGATTTAAGAAAGCTGACAAATCTTACCTGGCACACCTCCAATAAACACAGGTTCCCTGTGGTCAATTGCTCTGGGATTTAGTGGCCCCACAACATGGTTTACTTCAGAGTCCACATCTAACTGCACTACGTTAGAGTCTCTTATCACTGGAATGCAAAGCACAAGTGGATGAAGAACTTTAATTATAAACGGTATCATTTATGTTTTGTACAATATACAGTAGTATGTCTCAACTTGGGTCACATGTGCTCCCGGGAGTATGCAGCAAAGTTCTAGAAGGTATGTCAGCGGAAGAAATAGGAAAGCAGAAGAAGGGAAAGGGAAAATATAAATGAAGGACAAAGAAAAAATGAAAAAAAATCCTCTCTTCAATATCTTTTAGGTCAGGGGTGTCACAGATACATCCCAAGGGCTGGATCCAGCCCATGGAGCCCTATCATCCAGCCTGCAGTGCCGCCTGTGGGTTTCCGATTGGTGCACGGCATGCAGCATGTGCTGGCCAGGCCC
>NW_005841930.1:1337776-1345002 GCF_000455745.1 Alligator sinensis | reverse complement strand
ATGTGCTGGCGAGGCCCTACCTGCGGAACACAGCACGGGGCCAGTCTAGGGCACTGCATGCAGTGCCTGTATCGGACTGGTCCTTCCTGCTGTATCTGGAGGCAGTCTGGATCAGGCCTACAGAATGGGTGTTCATGCCAGATTCAGCACACAGGCCTGGTCTAATGCAGGTGCCACATGCAGCATGTGCCCTGGATCAGCGCCATGTGCTGTGTGCCCTGTGGGGCCAAGACCAATGCATGCTGCATTCAGTGCATACGGTCAGTCTGGAGTGCATGCTGTATATGGTGCTGGTGCCAGACTGACCCTGCCTGCTGGATCCAGGGCTGGTCTGGATTGGTGATGCAGACCAGCCCTGCATATGGGGCTGGTCTGGGGCAAGCGCTGCAGGTCGCATGCACGGCTACGCCAGGGCATGCACCGCATGTGGTACCACACTGGACTAGTCCAGCTGGATTCAGCACATGGGGTACTCTGTGGGCCCAATGTGGCCTGCAATTTATCCGGCCAACAGAGCAGGATGAGTTTGATAACGCTGCTTTAGGTTACCGGAGAGATTACATTGTGGTTATAGTAACACCAACTGTTCCTTTCTTATATGTAACACAGAACAATAGGGATACACAGCTGCATAACAAACTTTAAAAGGGGTACAAAGCCCCCCCCCAAAATTGAGAACAAACAACATGCACAAATGTCTATTTCACTGGTTCTCAATCTCCGGATCACAGCAACACGTAGCCAAGAATCTCCGTGTTGCCTGTGACTGCAGCAAATTGAAAGTCAAAACCGAGGCCATTATCACTACAGTTAATGTTGACAGAAAGAGCAAAGTGGGAGGTTGCTCACAGCATGTTACTTCTTTGAACTGTTATCCATAGGCCAGCAGATGGTGGGGAACCAGTCTGCTGTATAGCATGGGGTATTAGATTGTCTCTGACCTTTTTGTAAGATGTGTCCTACTTTTGCTTGCAGTGTGAAAGTTTCAGAAGCACTACAGTGCTTGGGGGAGAACAAAGATTTGCTTCTTTGAAGTAGGTTTGTTTCAGGGACTGTTTAAACCCAAACAACAGTGAGAAGTGAGAATAATAGTGAGAAAAAGAGTGAGACATGATAGACATGGCATGACCTTGCTTCCACTGCCTTAGCCCAAGTGGAGGGATGGGATAAAGGGAGAACAAAGCTCTGCTATCATTATGGGTAAGATCAGATTTTACTCACCTGCCATTCTGTGCCACTTGCCATCACAGAGACTCTGTTTTGGTGTAACTGAAGTTGAAAAGTCTCTGACTCCATTATTCAGTTTCACTATTACCTGTGAGAAAATAATGTAATTACACTGCAAAATCTTTTCCAACCAACTTTTGCTTTTCTTTTCCTTTTTCTGCATTAATGCAAAGTTCCTACTTTAAACTTTTATAACTTTAACCACTTTTCTTCATAATCATGTTCAAAGAATTCTTCAAACTAAACCAAGTTTTAAGTTCCTCATTTCAGTAGCTTTCGGGATGTTTCTGATCTGAACATAGGAACATGTTTTTTTTTTTATCCTTGGTTAAAAGTAAACACAGGCCATGTCTACATTGACTGAGCAGTTGTTAGTTGCATACACATGTACTAATTGACTGTGCAGTAACTGGAGTTACTGTGCAGTAGCGGCCCTGAATGGCTTTTGGTCATGCTGGTTGCATAGTAGCTCATTACTAGTGCACACTAGCTTGTCACTACTGTGCAGTAGTGTTGTGTCATGCCACGTGGTGCTACTGTGCAGTAGTAACAAGCTACTGTGCAGTAGTAATGAGCTGCTGCGCAGTCAACATTTTGTGTAGATGTGGCCACAGCTGAATTAATTGCTTCCAAATACTTTAAAATTGCTGTCCTCTTGATTTCCGTATTACATTAGTGCTTAGAGGTCTCAAATGACATTCAAGTCCTGTCTTGGTAGACACTTCATAAGAGACAGTCTTTGTCTTGAAGACATTGCAGTATAAACAGACAAGGCAAACAACGGTTGACTGGGTAGGGAATTAGTATCTCATTTGTACAGCTGTAGAATCAAGGCACAGAGATTAAGTTAGTTGCCCAAGGTCACATGAGAAACCTGTGGCAGACTCAGGAACTGAAAACAATTCTCTTAAATCCTTTATTCACAACACCATCCCACCTCTTTGAGGGTCTGATTGTGGAGTGCAAGATTCCTTGTGAGGACTGCCCATTTAAGTTGGCTGTCTAAGAACTGACCTGTGTAAGCAGTGCAACAGGTTATCCAAAGAGGTTGCAGCATATTTATCCTTGAAAATTGTTAAGATTAGGTCAGACAAACCTGATTTAAATAGGGATGATCCTGTCTTGAGCAGGGGATTGGACTAGATGCCTTCCTGAAGTCCTTTCTAATCCTATTTTTCTATAATTCTATGAATGTTCATAGATTGTTCACTGAAAATGATGCAAGGCAGCTACTCAAATTTTGTTCTAGAGGATTTCTGTTGCAACATCAATGATGATTAGGAAGAGTGTTTATTTTTCTCTCTAGACCACCAAGAAATAAAGCTGAGATAGTCCTAATCCTCTTTCTGCCTACACTTGAACAGAGTTTATGGGAATCACTAGTTAGTACAAAGAATTGCACTGCAAGCAGCTGCCATAAGCTTTCCCCTGTTAATTTAAAGAGGAAAACTTGCTACAGTTCTAAGCATTTCTGTCTTTGCCTAGTTCAATCTATAAAGTGGGGAAAATGATTCTCCCTTTCTCCAAGTCTTTGCCCGCTCTATTTAGATTGCAAACTTTTTGAGGTGGGGCTGTTTTCTCGTATGTGTACGTCCAGCACCTCCCACAATGGGAGCTGTGTTTTGATTGGTGTCTTTAGGTGAGTGTTTCTCAGTCAAGATGCTGTGGCACCCTGAGGTGCTGTGAGACCCTTTCAGGGGTGCTGCAGCACAAGTGCTGTTTCCATGCTCTCTGCAGCCAGGTGAAACTGCCCCATACCCATTTGTATGGAGCCAGATGCAGAAGCAGCTGCAGCAGGAGCGAGTATTCCTGCCTGCATTAGGATTATCTGATAAACCTAATACAGGCAGGAGTGCCTGCTTTTGCTGTAGCCCTTCTTGGTCCAGTTCTGCATGCTTCTTCTGGAAGGAGACGTGTTCAGGACACTTCTACTTGGTGGCAGTGCAATTCCCCTGTGTGCCTCTGTTTCTGGGCTTGCATGCAGGGTCAGCCAAGAAGGGTTGCAGCAGGAGTAGGTACTTCTTCATGCATTACTGTTACCACATAACCCTAATGCTTGTTCCTGCCACAGCCACTTGGTGATTTAACTCCACACAAGGCATGCAGGGCAGTTTCACCCGGCCATGTTGGCAACAGCACCCCGGTTGAGAACCACTGAGGCAAGCTAAAGGAGTACAGTAGTGGTTCTCAACCAGGGTTCTGCCAAATTCAAAAAACCTATGAAGGAGTGCCCTGAGCCAAAAAAAGGTTGCAAATCACTGCCTTAAGTGCTACTGTAACACACAAATTATAGCAAGAACTGTCCAAACAATTAACTTTGTTGCTTTCATTTTAGTCTTACAAAAGACAGAGAGCTTTGATTATCAGCCCAACGAGCAGGTGGAACCCCTTTGGATACCTGCCAAAACAACAGCACAATCTTGTATATTTCTTTGAACATGAAGTAAATAAAAAAATTGTTTGCTAACAAGAAAACGAAATCAGATCCCCTTACCTTGTAACTTACGCATTTTTAATGTATAGATGAAAGAGCAACACTGATGTGTCAATGTTCTTCTTTCCTTTCATTTGGACATTAAATATTTATTATTGAAACCAGTGAAAGTGACTTGATTGCAGCAGTTGACATGTATGTTAAAAGAAGTATCTGGGTTATGCTTAGCTACTTGTTTAATGGGTTAACATATTGAGGAGAAAAATAAGGTTCAAATAATAGTGAATGTATAAGAAGAAAAGTTCATTTAGTACAGAATCCAAGCAGGCTGCAGATGGACCTAGTCATACCAAAGAAGGGCTAGTGACTTTTTTTTTTTTACCTGTCCATTTTCCATGTGCATGTTTAGGTACTCGCCATTCACACTGTGTCCATGCATCAGGATTCCCGAGCTGCTTCTAGGACGTGCTTCAAAAACAACTTCAAATTTCAGACCTAAACTGAAGGATTCATCTGTGGGAAGAAAAATATGTTATTCATCTGTGGGAAATGTTATTTCCATCCTCACATTAATGATGGGTATGGACCTTTGCAGACTATATCCTTCTAAAAGTGACCTCTTGTTTTTACTTTGTTTTAAAACATATATTAGTTTTGAAAATATGTTTGTGACAGTAAATTGAAAAGTAGGAAACAAAAAAATTATATCACATAAGGGGGTCGGGCATTTCTAACCCAATGAAGGGGAGTTGGGTATATTACCATGCCTTAGAATAAATATGCAAGTCTTATGGGATATATTCATTAAATGGCATGTTACCAAGAACTACATATCCTCCTGCTGATGAAAAGTATGTTCCTGTTTCTGATGGGCCTTCAAAGCAAGGTGTTACACTGAATGTCTGCGAAGGAGAAATGACTGATTTGCCGTTGAGTTGTAAATTGCTGAGACAACCGCTAAAACTGTAGACGGAGTTAATCTGAGAAAAGAAAGAGTGAGATTATTAAGTAAAATGCCAGAAAAAGCCAGAGCACAGAAGCAGTTCTCCAGACACACCAGAAACACCCCCACTTATCATGGGTTGTGGAGCTTCCACTTTGTCTCGCATAACCAAAGACTCCCTAAAGGGAATCTTCATTGCTTCAGTTTTTGCTATGTCACCCCTCTTCAACATACATGATAATTAGAGCTGTGCGAAGCTTTGGGTGGTGATTTGATTTGGAGGTGATTCAGCCCGATTCAGTGGCTGAATCTCCGAATCCGAATCGAATCAGGGGATCAATTAAAAGGTTCGAATCAATTCAAAGCTCTCTGAATCTTTGTGGGGCAGCGGGGGGCAGCAGGGATTGCCCCCCGCCTGGCAGTACCCACTGAGTTGGGGCTTTTTTCCCCCAAGCGCCGGGAGCTGGCATGGGCAGGGCAGCCATTGCCGGGGCTGGGAGAGTGTGCCGGGGATGGGCCTGGCCTGGTTGATTCGGAGATTCGGCCGAATCGATTCGGGAGAGTGATCTGAATCACCGAATTGAATCACAGTCCTCCAAATTGGCTGAGTCCGAACCCGAAGCAAATACTAGCTGCTTCGCACAGGCCTAATGATAATGTGCCTTTCATTTGCAAAGCAAAATCTTGGTCTAATTCAAACCTCTCAAGAACCTGAGACAACACTAATGAAAACCAGCATACGCTTAAAACCTGCACAATTGACATGGACATTTCAGAATTTATTTCTTATCAGCATGACTCTAAGAGAGTCAATAATATATTCATTTCTGTGTTTTGGTTTTCTCTTATTAATGTTTGAATCAGTGGGTGCATCTACACATGGTCTTTACTGTGGGGTTGACTAATTAATTACACAGTACATCATCACCATCTGCACATGTGCTGCTATCAGGGAGCAGTAAACTAATTAACTCCACTGCAGGACAGTAATGTTGGGGACAGTACTATCTTACAGCAGAGTCATTACGTACAATCAAATGAACATGTAGATGGTAACCGCTGGGCGCCAATTGAGCCTGGGTAGCCTAGCCAGCTGAGGGCCAGATTCCTGGCTCCGGCCAGACCCTCTGCCACCCAACACTGCCACCTGGAGCCCAGGGCTGACCTCCTGTGCCCCCTGCTGGCTTGGGGCTGCTCTGCCCCAGCTCAAATTGCTGCAGTCCCAGGGACACATGAAAATGCTTTGCCTGGGAGCAGCTGACTCCAGCATAACTGCACCAGAGGTCATTGAGTCACCTTAATGTTGATGCACACAGTGTATGCATACATAATCCACCCCCCCATCTCACCTGCATTTCTAAAACCTTCCTCAGAAGCAAGCTATTGTAGTTCAACCAGAGAAGGAAGAAAGTAGAGGGTTCACTGCTATTGTTATATCTGATTTTGGAGTATTCAAGAGATTCTCAGATAGTATGGTAACACTTTCCCTAGAGATCGCATTAGAAGAGACAAAATAGATGATAAAGTCTCCCATCTTGAGAGAAGTTTTAAGGGTGGTACAAAATCCCATGTTGTTTCATTGCTGTATAGGATGAGGTAAGCTCCTTGTTTCTGGTGGAATTTAATAGTTTTTCCAAACTATGGGAGTATTCTAACCAAAGATTACTTATTCCTGGGATTCTTTATTTCCCAACATTTCTCAAAGAAAGATATTTTAAAGGGTAGTTTATTTCCATTTCTATTTCAAATTGCATAAGTTGATACTGAATTGTAGTGCCATGTACTCAGCATGTTCTTCAGGATCATGTTATTCAAGGCAGAAGTAAATTTTGTGTAGTTTTTGCCCATTTGCATTTTTTCTTCCTTTTTATGTGTATGAAGTAGCACATTTGAATCGACAACAAAACAAATAAACAGCTTCTCAAGTCTTTCATCTATCTTCTCTGGAAAAACGTATAATCTTTACGTTGTTTCTGGATTTTATCACAACAAAGGTCAAAGATCTGCCCTGAAGTAGCAGCTCATAGGACTATCCTGATTAAAGTATATCAATTTCAGTAGATAGTAGTATACAAGGGAACAATGTGGCTAGTATCTAGTCTGGGTGCCTTTGACTATTCTGCCTGAATAATCAGATATACATTTACAGGTGTATCAAGAAGAGGCAACCTTGGGTACATTTCTGGACTGGGGCTCAAATTTACAAGACTGGAGCTGTAGACAAACACCATAACTTCTCTGCTACTGAAGGCCCAGAAGGTAGAGGAGATGGGAGTCCACGAGGGATGGTCGTACCTTAAGGGGGCGATCCTCCAGGCCCAAACGATAACAGTCCCTGAGAGAAGCAAGGCGGGTAAGAGTGCTCAGAAACCCCCTTGGCTCAGCAAGGGCATTCAGGAATGACTGAGGACTAAAAGGGGGGCTGTACAACCAGTGGAAGGGAGGAGCTATCACCAAGGAGAAGAACTCCTCCTTGGCCCGTGGGTGTAGGAGGGCTATTAGGAAGGCCAAGGCAGAGATGGAACTCAGGCTAGCGTCCAGGATTAAGGACAACAAAAAGTCCTTTTTCAAGTACATTGGGAGCAAGAAGAGGGCACCAGGCAATGTAGGGCCCCTGCAAGA
>NW_005841930.1:1319935-1337012 GCF_000455745.1 Alligator sinensis | reverse complement strand
TAGACAAATGCAGGGTGCTGCACCTTGGGAGAAGGAATCCACAGCATACATACAGGCTGGGGAGTTCCCTTCTTGAAAGCACAGAGGCAGAAAGGGATCTCAGAGTCATTATTGACTCCAAGATGAACATGAGCCACCAATGCCAGACCGCAGCCAGCAAGGCCAGCCATAACTTGTCATGCATCCAAAGGTGCATCTCAAGCCGGTCTAGAGAAGTGATACTCCCCCTCTTTGCGACTTTGGTCAGGCCACAGTTGGAGTATTGCGTTCAGTACTGGGCACCGCACTTCAAAAGGGATGTGGCCAGCCTGGAGAGGGTTCAGAGGAGGGCCACCCGCTTGAGAGTGCAGCTGGACAGGATCCTATGAGGAGAGACTGAAGGACCTGAACCTGTTCAGCCTCAGCAAGAGGAGGCTGAGGGGGGACCTGGTGGCTGCCTACAAGCTCATCAGGGGAGATCGACAGAAAATAGGCAGAGCCCTATTCTCCCCAGCACCACCTGGGGTGACGAGGAACAATGGTAATAAGCTGATGGAGAATAGGTTTAGGTTAGAGAAGGCAATATTTTACAGTTAGGGTGGCCAAAATCTGGAACCAACTTCCCAGGGAAGTGGTCCTCGCCCCTACCTTGGGTAAATTCAAGAGGAGGTTGGATGATCACCTGTCTGGGGTCCTGTGAACCGAGCATTCATTCCTGCCTGTGGCGGGGGCTCAGGCTAGATGATCTGTTCAGGTCCCTCCTGACCCTAGCTACTATGAAACTACTATACCCAATTTTATTGCTGGTAAATAGGAGTAGTTTTGTAGGAGCCTCTTGTTAAAATAGTACTTGTTGAAATATATTGTAATTCTATCATTAATCATACGATTAATGATAGAATTACAAGTATCATACGATTAATATCATACAATTAATGATAGAATTACATTTTAAATGTAATTCTACTATTAATACTATTTTGTGATGAGATTTTTAGATGGGGAAAAATGCCCCTAATCCTTAGATTAGGATTAATATAGAACACCAACAGAACCCTTGTGAGGCACTTTTAATTCCAAATCAGCACTAATGCCAATCTAATTATTCAAGTAAGAATCATTCCCTTGAAGGAGCATCTTCCAGTGATGCAGAGCTAATGGGATGGCCTCTTCAACATCCTTTCCCATCAGCCTGACCAAGGGGCATGTCTCTCCTCCTCAGATACTTGTAGCTGTCATAATGACACCTTGGTGTCCTCAGCATTGCTAGGATGTCAAGCCCCAGTCACCAGCTTCACAGAACAAATGTGTCTTACACCCAGTTTTCACAACTGACTCCTGATGTACCCTGTGTGCATTCCAACAATGCCTCAGGATCAATGCCACAATATGCTTTTGCCTCTGTTTATCTGTATAGTCAACATTTTAATTACATATATCTTATTCAATAGTGCATGTCTACTTTACCTGGATATTTTTCACAGCTTTTCCTGGAGCCACACCCCCTATGTAGAGTGGCTCACTGACTTGCCAGGTTTTATCAGTAGAAACATTTTCTTCCAATACTCGAAGGCCATCAATTATCAAACGACCAATATTTTTCCCCCGAATAAATATCACCTAAACAGGAGAAAAATTCCTATTAAAATCATGTTAATTGTTTAACCAAAGGATAATCAAACTGTTGAGGAAACACCATTTATACAGCAGAAGAAGATAATGGTTGTAGACAACTCTATGACCTGAGATAATGGCACAATATTAGAAAAGAAGGTTATCTCATTCTTACTTTGCAAGCAGCCGCAAACTAGTTGTTTTACATACCATTAATTTTCTTTCTTACCTGTCTTCCAACTCTTTTCTTCCTTTTACTTGCTCTAGTTCTCCACAGCCCTCCCCTCCAGCTCTAAGCCTAACCAAACTTGGCTTGTTATTTGCTTGTTTTGGTCAATACTTGATCTTTCAAATCTGCTCATCCCTACTTCTTCCATGCAGCTGTTGTTGTGGTAAATATCTGGATGACTATAAGTGATTTGGCAGCTAGCCACCTTATTCCCAGTTAATGATTTAGCAACATTTACAGAGAGAGAGAGAGAGAGAGAGAGAGAGAGAGAGATTTTACAGTAGATTTTTAAATGTTAGCAGAAATGTCTCAGCGCATAGTTATGTATATGTGGTTCAGAACAAAGATTAATCTTTTGCTGAAAACGAATTGTTAGAGCATCACTTTTATAACTATAGTTTCTAAAGCACGTCATCCTAACAACCATTTCTTTGACTTACATTGTGCCAAAGCCCATCATTGTACTTTTCTTGACTTTTAATCCTTATCTTCTGGTGACCAACATTAAACATAAAAATGAGCCGTCCATGGGCAACAAAAAGGGTCATGAAGTTGTTCTCTTCTTGATCAGAGACATAAAAGATCATTCCATGGGATGAGTGAGTTTTCAGACTAATGGAGAACTGAGATCTGTAAAATAAAAATGTCATGTTACTATCAGGATAGATATTTGTCAATTCGTAATGGACAGTGCCACTGTGCAGAGAGGGAAAAATCAAGATTTATCCTTTTGTGGTAGGGGATATTTTCCTTACTTATAGAAATTATATTTTTGATGTATGCTCCATATGGTTTTTGACTAGAAGCCAGAGCAGATACTAACCAGATTAAATTCTTTTGAAAACCAAATCAAAATTTTAGGGGGGAATAATGCATATAGATTAGTGGTGCTCAACCCATGGCCCATGGGCTGTATCTGGCTTGTGGAGCTGCGTTATCTGTCAGAAGGGGCTCCTCACAGGCCTGGAAATTTAGTGGCAGGGTAACAGTGGAAGCATTAATTAACACTTCTGCTGCTTCCCGATCACCAGGTTTCCAGAACTGTGGGGAGTCCTGTGGGCTGGATGACACAAGTAGGAGATGAACAAAGCCCAGACCATGCTGTTGCTCAGGGTTGCTCCATGGCTAGATCGGACACGTGGGGTCACTCCATAGCTAGATCTGGTGCATGTGACTGGGCTGGTGTGCTGGATCACATCCTAGATTGATTCCACACTGGATCCGGCCCAAAGACCAAACCTGCATGCAGAATCTGGCCTGCAGACTGGCCCCATGCTTCTCATCTGGTCTTAGGCTGAATAGGTTGGGCACCACTGATATAGATCATTCCATACAGATCAATCAGAATTAATATTATATTCATTTCTTACACACAAAAGCATATCAAAGCAGAAGGTCTAATTGGGATGGTGATTACAATGTTTTGTGCCCTTGGCCTCCCAATATTGCTAATAGCAGTGGAGATATGAAAAATGTTGGGGCAATGTTAAACTCTCCTTTTAGTGTAGTGGAGGTATGAGAGTTTACTGGCCTGATTGTTAGTGTTACAGAACGTCACTGCTGAGTTCCAGCTTTCTAATAGCTTCTCATCTAATCCAAGGTTTAGCTTGACAACTCTCAAGGTTCTCAGTTATGTTTGCTGACCTGCTTTCATGTAAAATACACCTAATAACCCAGAAAGACTTAAAAATGTCAAAAGTCATAGCTATTTTAAAATAAACAATAACATTATGATACAATAGCATTCATGGCCATTAAAACAAAAAGCAGTGATTAGGGATGAATGTTTCTGCTACACTTTGGGTTTATGATCCCTCTTTTTCGTATGTATTACATTGAATTTCAACATCAGACTTGAAATAGATATTTGGAAAACACTGAATTGAATTAAATCAAATTTAATAGTCCCATTGTTTGCAAGTCAATATATGGCACTCTACCTCTGAGACAGTACCCTACTGTTGCTGCTACATAGCATTGTGTTGTTGAATTTTCTGTCTTATGTATAAAAATTAAGCCAAGATCCTGACCATTTATAGTCATAAAATACCATACGGCACTTTTTGTGAATGTGTGAAGTCTAAATGTCTTTGCTACCCAGGCCTTTTCACTTACTTTTCCATTGCTCTTTGAATTGGACACAGTGTCTATAGCTTCATGCTTTAATTCACTGCATAGCTTTATAAAACCTGCTATAACCCACACGAGATATGACTAGACTAAACTTCAGTAGATGGTATAGTGATTCCTATACAAATACGTTCACTTAAGGCCATGCCTCTTTCTCTGAAATCATTACTGGTTGTGGGTGGAGACTGGTGGTGTGATATAGCCTGCAGTTTGGTAACATACTTTTGAATTAAGTCCTTTATGTCACAATATGATATTGTAATATTATTAACATTGGATCAGGTCCCACATTTTTTACTGAGGCTAAGCACCTATTGATGTGAACAGGCATAATAGTTAGGATTAAATGAAACTGCAGAACTTGGCCCAAATCTTACTGCCTTGTGACATGAAAGGGATGAAGATTGCTTGCTCCAAAGTTTTAGAATGTACTGTTTTATATTGTACTAGCAACCAGAATGGCTTAGATGCCAAATAAATAGACAGGGAAACAAGATATATCAAGAGACAAAACAGATGAAGGACTCATGAAAGGGCTACAGCATATAATCCAAGTAATGACAGGAATACATTTTATTAGTTCCAGGTTTTTGTTTCCATTGCTGTTTTTCCTGGACTGTAAGCTGTTTTTCATTTCTAGGGTTGCTGTCTATTATCTTACCCATCATTGAAATCCTTTGGTATGTAGTCAAACTCCTGCCGACTATTCGCTATTCCTCCAAATTGATAGGCATGGTCAATTGCCTTAGGATTCTTGGACAAGTGGCAGTGAGGGTCTCTTTGTGCACTGATTTCTTGGTCTAATTTTTTGAAGTCAGTTAAAAGCTGTGAGATTCTGTCTTTGTCTCTTCCCACCTTCATACAAAAAACTCTTGATTAGCAAGTTTCCAAGTGGATGTGGATATGATTAGCGGTAACAATATTATCTAGCCAGTGGGGAATGTTTTAACAAAGTGTTTATAAAAATACCTGGAGTTGTTCCAAATCTAAGTGATATATGTCCCTAAATAAAACAGTTTTATCATAATGAGTGTCTTCTTTCATATGTAGTATTGACACAGAAGGAGAGCAGATAGAGGCAAATAATAACATGTCATGACAATTCTTATGAAACTGCCTATGTGAACCCAGGCTTCGAGTTTTTTTTCCCTTTAAATGATGTGAGCTCTATTACAGTTCAGTTTAGTTCAGTGTTAATATAGTGGGACGACATTTTACTGTTATTTACTCTGATTGTAAATAACAGTAATATTACTAATCAGTATATATAATAATATATGTGCTATGCAGACGTGCATATTGATAATAATAATAATGATGATATACATGATACAGTATAAAGCTGACTGTACTTAATGGAACTGCATGGAAGAAGCTGAAAGCAGAAATAAGCACAGTGTTTTTAAACTGTAGAGAAAACAGGAGAAGACCCGTTTCCTCACACTTGCTAGGACACCTCAAAAATTAAGGCACAATAGAAAGGTGTGAGTATTCTTTGAATCACAGAATCACTGAGTTGGAAAAGACCTCAGAGTTAATTTGGTCCAACCCCTTGAATGAAAGCAGGAAAGCTGAGGTTAATGCAGCTGAAGTTGGGATAAGGTTAATGCTGGTCTGTAACTCTCTACTAGTAGAAGACTTACAGTAGATATTTTTGCTAAGAGATCAAGTGTAAAATAATTTTGTATCTGAAAATTTTCTGTTGGGGAAATTATATCATGTCCTTTCTGGTACTGGGATTCAGTGAACTACTACATTCTTTTTCTGTAACTGCTACAATACTCCCTGATTTTTAGTACAGCTTTTATATCTCCTTTTCTCCAGACAAATCACTGGGCTAGAGAATCTTGGCAAAGGCAGAGCATCTGTTTGGAATTAAGGCACATTCAAAGGGATCAAGTCTCATCCTCTGTTGTTTTTCAAATGACCTCTTTTGGAACCACAACCATCTGGCAAATTTAAGATCGTGATATACTGTGGACTTTGGCCAAATGGAAGCTGGTATCAGAGTAGTCACAAGTAATTTGGTGCTAACTAACCTTTTTATTACGACTTCCTTTGGCTTTTGACGAATTCTTTCCCTTCTTATGGAGAAGAGCAACGGGAGGGGATTCAACAGGACATCCATAAAAGGAAGCCTGAACTTTCTCTGGGTACCGCTGGAAATCTTCAACTTCAACTTCTCGATCCAACCTGTGTTTCAAAGAGGAGAAGGTGTTATGAATAGTTATCAGAAATTGGTTAAGCATAACTTTTTCTACATAGAAGAACTAAAACATGATCAAAATATCCATAGTAAGTTAATGTCAAATATATAGCTGTTTTTTCATTTAGTATCATTGTGAAAAATACAGATCTTTAAATTATATTTAAACTGATATTTTAAAAGACTTTGTGACTTAAAATCCTTGAAAACAAATCTGTGTGAGGTTGCAAATACCTTATTTTTTTTCCTTGAGTAAGGGCCAGCATATAACAGTGCTGCCTTAGAAGCATATCTATCTATCTTTACTGGGAAACCAATTTATCATAGCCTATGTCCATTCTGCTCTTAACACTTCCTCACTGAGACTGTGAAATGTCCTACTCACTCCCTGCCCACCAGTTCAGGTATTCTGTGGAGCCTGCTCTGCTATAACCCGTGGTATGGGTAGTGCTGGGCAAGCCAAGTTTGGCTTGCTATTATTATTCAAGAGGCACGTCTATATGAGTTGCTAACTGCTCAGTACCCTTATAATACTGTGCAGTAGTGTATCACAGCACAAATGGTGCTAATATGCTACTGCTCAGTATTATTAGGCTACTGCGCGGTAACGTCATTAAAAAGGCATGCTCCAGCACTATGCATTGATTTAGTACTTGATTACACAAGTACTAAACTTAATGCGCAGTAACTGTGGTGCATTAATGAACGTGCAGATGTGCCCAAGGAGCCTTATAATTGTTACATGTTTCTAATTTTCCAATAGCCATCTGTAATAGAGAGCCTGGGGCTCCTTGTTCCTTTAAGGTAAAAGCAGCCCAGCCAGGGACCACTGCAGGCTAGGCAGGGTACAGCAGCTGCCAGTTGTCAGGGCAACGGGATAAATGAGGCAATTAGTTAGCACCTGCAGGCAGCCTGCTGACCGGAATGGGGCAGGGCCCTGGGAGGATATAAACCTGGGGCTTAGGCTGGCAAGCCAGTCTAGCCCTGCCAGCTGCAGGGTTAGGAGCTCCTGCCTGGGAGAGCTACCCAGGGACACTGGACTGACTGCTTTTCTGCTGGCAGCAGCATTGCCAGGTCTTGAATACGAAACGATCATATTGGAAGCTCGAAATTATTGTATTTGCTGAAAAACTATTGTACACTGAAAAAATATGCAAATAAGTTCTCTTCTTATTTACTTTATATTGCTCACTGTAAGTCGCCAGTGAGTGAGTGAGAACTGGGTCATCAAGGTTAAAGCATAGTTTTATTTCAAGGCAAGCAGTTGTAATAAAGTGCTCACAGCAAACCTAAAAGTTGGTTAAGACACTCTGAGTGTGATTTGGGTTTTGCATAGGCTGCATCAAATAGTTGCCTCAAAAATTATTGCATGTTTTGAACATTTTTGCTATTATTGATTGTATATTGTGCGATGTTTGAAATTATTGTACAAATACCATAATTATTGTACACCTGGCAACACCAGCCTGCAGGAACAGTGTGGCTTGGGGAGCTCACAAGGAACCCAGTCTAGGAGGTATGCCAGCATGAGGGGTGAAGGAAGGCTTGCCCTCTTAAAGGGGTAAAGGGCTGCTTCCATTGTTGCTGGTAATGTTACAACCCTGAGGCTTATGTTATGTTATATTTAGACTGGTGGTTTGGGTTGGGACTATAAGGGTGGTTTACAGAGGTCCTACTATTGCCTGAGGGGTGTGTGATCGCCTTGAACCCTGCCAAGGGCAACCTCAAAGCCCAAGTGACTATCGACCTGGAGTGGGCATAGTGCAAGGCTTACAGGGCCAGGCAGGGGCCAGGAGCTTGGTGCCTGAGGAGGGGTGCAGCCACACAGGGGCATGAGGCCTGGCAGACAAGGGCCAAAGGTCTGGTGACCGTAAGGGACAAATTGGAGCTAGTGCATCAAGGCCAGGTCCAACACAGTGGGCCCAGGCTAGAAGGCCTAGCGAGAGTGAAGGGGTGGAAGCC
The DNA here is from genome assembly GCF_000455745.1 of Alligator sinensis. NCBI lineage: Eukaryota > Metazoa > Chordata > Crocodylia > Alligatoridae > Alligator > Alligator sinensis. Next base: position 1,328,892 of record NW_005841930.1, on the reverse strand, counting down.
TAGGAGGTCGAAGCGCCAACAAGAGAACAATGGTATAATAACACCCGTGAGGCTTGGGGCATGGTGTAGGGGAGGATTTGGAGCCAAGAAATTAGCTTCTAAGGCTTTGGATGCCCTACAGGGCACAGTCGGCCTGAGCAGCCCAGTGAGGTGCTTGGGACTGGAGAGGTCCAGTGAGGGGCCTGAGGAATAGTATGGACCAGTAGGGTGCCAGGGAACCCTAGCAGGGGTTCAGTTGAACTGGGGTCATGCAAAGGCCCATGGACAGCCTCCCCATTATGATTATTATACCATCAAGGCATGCTGGGTGACATGGGAAGATGCCCTAGGGGTGGAGCGGGTACCAGTTGTGGAGCCACCAGAGGGATTTCATCGCCACCCCTGGGACCCCGATGTGCTATACCACTACTGGTTTGGATAAATTTATTTTGGAAAAAAAAATCTGAGTACATATTAATTATAGTTATTAGGGGGCAGGTGCCTATATAGTAAAGCAATTTCCCATCTGGCAGTACTTTTCTCAGCAAGCAACAGAAAATATGAAATATCTATTCACCCTTAGATGGTCCTTTTAGGATAAAATATTGGTGGGACACTGTACATCTTGCACAGTTTCTGTCTGCGTTGTACCTGCTCTGTACACACAAAACTGGCTTCAGTTTTCTGCGCTACATTTCCTTGGAAAAACTATATAGAAACAGTTTGCAAAATACAGCAAAACCTGATGGTTTTCCCAAGACTGAGCTTACAACTCAGGAGGACCCTGCAATGCATCATCCTTTTATTTCAGAGGCAATCCTGGAAATTACATAATAGAAATGTAAATTAACAGCTATGCAAATTACATCTTGTACCAAAGGAAGTAACAGGTGCAGTACTAAAAGCTGATTTACATCAGCAGTTATTTCCAGTTTAACAATTTCTTGACCTAGCAGGGCAGTTCTGACAGATTTGATGGTAAATAAGAGAAACAGAAGTTTGCACACACTGGGAAAACAAGAAAAAATATTTTTACTGTGAAAATAATTAGTTCTCTTTAGTATAACTCTCTGTGTCATCAGACATAGATTTTTGTATACTGTGAGGATGTTACATACCTAGTGAAGTAGGCATTGCTTATGCATCCGGTGAAATTGGCATATTGAGTACTGAGGGGAGAGCCACCAAAATAGAATTTCTTAGCACTTTCAGGCTTTGGCCCTGATTTGTCCTTAGTTGGATTCTTTTTGCTGTAATTTTTGTCATCTACAATCAGCTCGTATCTGCGAAGAGTAAACGTCCTTTTAACAACTGATATTTTTGGAGCAGTCTATTCAGATAGTATTCCATTTTGCATATATGTTGCATAATTCAGAGGTCAGGAGATGATTCACTGAATAGCACAAAGAAACCCTTTTGTTTCCAGCTGTGCAGCAAAAAATTAGCTATGATGGTAGCTTAGGTTCAATGGCCCACAGCATTAGAGATATCCTTGAGATGTTTATGAAATGTTGTGATTACTGAGACTACAAGGAAAGTACAATTTAACACATGAAGATTGCAACACAAGGCAGAAAGGGTCCCACCTTTCTAATGTCATATTGCCTACATCTGAAAACAGCAAATATTGGTCAATAACAACCAAAAATATTAGATTAGGTGTTTCTACATTCTGATCCTTTGTGATAAATCCTAAAATCAAAAGCAAAGCTTCCCAATAATCATCATTATTATTTCAGGATTAATGTATCAAAATGTGCCCCTGTATATATCAGGGGTGGGCAATTATTTGGGCCACAGGACACACAGGGAATTTTAGTGAGCTGTTGTGGGCTGAGTCAACACTGCTCACACCCTTGTGCAGCAGCTCACCAAAACTCCCTAAGCAGCCCCATCCTGTCTGCCTGGCTCTGTGCCCTGCCCAGGTGGGTCCCAGCCAGTCACTATGGAGACCCTGGGTTTATGGACCTGTGATGGCATGGAGCCAGGGCCTTGGTCCCTGCATGCCTCTACCCTCAGAACCAGTACCCATCACAGGGGTGTGTGGGAAGCAGATCATGGCTCCACTCTCAGCTGGGATGGGGCCAGCGATGGGATTTGGGGAAATGGCATCTGGGAGCAGGATGGGCAGGCAGGGCTGGGGCTGGAATCATAGGGCAGTGACAGCATGGAGCTGGGGCCGGGGCCGGGGCCAGGACCCTGTGATTCCAGCCCCAACCCCACCTGTTCCAGATGTTGCTCCCCCAGATACCAGCCCTGGCCCCATCCCAGCCAAGCATGAAGCAGAGCCATGATTCGTTGCCCCTACGCCCCTGTGTCAGGCACCAGTTCTCTGGGCAGTGCATGTGGAGAATGGATCATTGCTCTGCCCTGGGTCCTAGCCCAAACTATATCTACAGCTACAACGCACCCTGACATGTCTCTCTCTCTCTCCCCTTCCTGCCCTAACCATCCCCACAGCTACAGCACCACAATGTTCTGCCCCTTGAACAGTTTATACCAGCTCCTGCCCTGCACGCTGGAAGGAGTGCCAGAGGGGCACTGGCATCAGCTGTGGATGCTGCCAGCTGTGGACGTTGCTGGCAAGTTCCCAGTGCGGATTGGGGTGGCTGCTTGGGACTGCAGCTAATGCATTGATGTGTGCTTCTGGTGCACAGGGCAGGAGCTAGTGTAAGTTGTGGAAGGGTCTGGGATGTGCCCGGCATGACCCAGCAGCCAGAACCACTGGCTCCTCGTGACCTTGATCCCATGACTTTGAAGCTGCCCACCTGCAGCCTGGATACAAACAGTTGGTGAGCCAGATCCAGCCTACATGCCATATTTTGTCCACCCTGATATATATGCAACATTTTGAAAAATATTTCTTTAAAATTATTGTAAATGACAGGTCACACATGCAAACCTCCATGTGAGTCTGAAAAATTAGCAAGAATAGGTTCTCTCTCCATAGACAAATGACTGTAAGGAAGACTTTGAAAACCTGGTTTTGAATTATAAGAGGTTTTTTTAAAATTGAGCATGGTGATAAAGTGAACAGGTTTAAATGAAACAAATATTTCAGGTTTTCCAACAAGTGGGGCTTGTTCCTTGCCATCTTGAATCTAAAATTTTTACAGCCTGGCAACCAATAAAGGTATTATGGACAGTTTTTACCATGTATATTCAATATGACATTTCTAAGCAAAGATGACTCAGCTAATTTAAGATTTTTGGGGTGTTTTAACAAAGCAAGCAGTCAGTTCTTCTGAAGAATTAATCATTTGCCAATTAGTAGCTTTTAGTTATCTGTGTTTTTTCATGAGAAAAAAAAAATCTTCACAAGCTTAAAATAGTACCCCTCCTCCCCCCTGACAAAGTTTTATTAAAATAATTGCACGCTGCGGTCAAGCAGAGTAGACTACAACCATATAGATTTAAGGTTTGTATTTTTTAATTGTTTATCCCTTGCAAGAAGGGTCTAGTATGGAAAAACCTAAAATAGTGGCTTTGAAATCTGCTTTACAAAAACATTAATAGACAACTTGCACTGTATAAATATTATATATCAGATAGTGGTGGTGGTGGTGAACTAAAGCAGGCTGAGTAGCATTACCTTTCCGGTGAGGCAGAAGTAATGATAAAATGAGTTTTACCATCATTGTAATTGCTATCTTTTGACTGAACTTTGATTCCCGTTGTATTTAAAACTACAGCACCTTTATCCATGGAGATGGAAAATGCATCTGACTGAAATACAAAAAAAACAAAAACATGTTTCAAAGACAAGCATATTGCAGTAAGCTTCAAAGTCCTGTGACTTTTCCTGTAATATTTATTTTTCCTTCTGCTTCTCACATACATATTATTGCTGTTCCCCTAGGGTTTTTTGCAGGGCCAAAGTGTGCCAGTTAGAAGAGAAATGGTTTCTTTGGATCTGATATTTAGGGCACTCATTAAACAGTTACTCCATTATTTCCCATTTAGGACCCAATCTCCATCAGTCCAGCATTGCTCGCATTCCATTTGTGATTTTGGGTTCTTCTTTTATAGTACTTCACATCACTTCTTTACAGTAGGGTTCCTTACAGACCTGACACTTTCTGATACTTTAGGCTGTCTGTTTTGGTTAACCCAACATATTTACATTCCATGTTTCCTAGTTTAGATGGCAAATATGGGTAAGTTAGAAAACACCAAGGAAAAGTATACTCACTCCTTCAGTATAATAGAATAGCAACCCATTAGGCTGCAAGGTTCGGAAATTGAATCCTCCTTCAAAATCATCAAAGGGAGATCCTTTTTGGCTGGATGCAATGAAGCTCTCTCCATTGAAATATGCTTTGCGAGACAGCTGCATGTCAAGTAAACAAAGTCACAAGTGGGCTGTAGATAGTGTTTTTAAAATACTTTTCAGTACTAATACAATACTATACAATTTCCTATTATACTGTACAATGCATGCAATGTTGCATTTTTAGCAATACAATAAAGTTAGTAATAAAAAGATATATAAAATATTTTCCTTTAGACTCTGTTGGGCCAGTTCTCCAAGGATGGAGACTCCACAACCTCTCTGGGTAACCTGTTCCAGTGTTTTACTACCCTCCTAATGAGAACGTTTTTCCTAATATCTAACCTAAACCTCCCTTGCTGCAGCTTGAGACCATTGCTCCTTGTTCTGTCATCTGCCACCTCAGATAACAATCTAGACACATCTTCTTTGTAACCCCCCTTCAGGTAGTTGCAGGTTGATATTCAAACCCCCCTCAGTCTTCCCTTCTATAGACTAAATACAGTCTTCTCTTCTATAGACCAATTCCCTCAGCCTCTCCTCAGAAGTCATGTGCCCCAGTCCCCTCAACATTTTTGTTTCCCTCTGCTAGACTCTCCAATTTGTCCACTTTTTTTCTGTAGTGGGGGGCCCAAAACTGGACACGGTACTCCAGATGTGGCCTCACCAGTGCCAAATGGAGGGGAACAATCACTCCCCTTGGTCTGCTGGCAATGCTCCTACTAATGCAGCCCAGTATGCTGTTACCCTTCTTTGCAACAAGGGCACACTGACTCCTATTCATCTTACTGTTCACCATGACTCCCAAGTCCTTTTCTGCAGAGCTGCTGCTTAGCCAGGCAGTCCCCAGCCTGTACTGGTGCATGGGATTATTCCATCCTAAGTGCAGGACTTTGCACTTCTCCTTATTGAACCTAATGAGATTTCTTTTGGTCCAATCCTCCAATTGTTGGGGTCTCTCTGAATTATAACCCTACCCTACCTAGTCTATAAAGCATGTTAAGTCACATTCAGAATAAAAAAATTAGTTGTAGACTTATGCATGGTGTTGAACTTACCAGTGATTCTTCTGGGCAGCCGTAGCTGATTCCCAGGGTTCCAGACTCCTCTAACAAGTTGAAATCTTTCTTTTGAAACTGGAAACCTTTCATGCAGCCTTTAAAACCAGTATTTACTGACAGATGTGAGCTAACATGGCTGGAAAACAAAGTCAACCCTTACGTCAGTGGGTTTTTTCCCTGCCGCACAAGGTATTCAGAAAAAAAATGGGCCAAAATTCCCTTGCCCCAGTGAAACTCTGTTTCCACCTCTTTTATGTAAAGTGACTTTTTACCCACATTTTATATCCTGAAAAGTTAAGATGCATCAATTCTGATAAATGCTTGTGAGAACTGAGAAGAAATCATGCAGCAAAACCATGAGAACGTTAAAACAACAACTGTAATTAAAGGGCATGGTGTGATTTTTGTATTTATTTTGAACAAGTTATATAATTAAAGTTATATTTAAGTTGTCCTCCAATCAACTACCTCATTGTCTATTTCCATTCTCTTTTCCACAAACAGTCAGCATCTTACTTCATAAGAGATAACATTCAGGCATCTCCAGAATGGATTTGAAGTACTGTACATGTAACCAGAACATGGCTTTCAGTAATCCTGTTCATGTCAGGTTGAGGTTGCTGTCACAATCATATGTACTGGCTGCACTTGTATACTTTATAAGGTTTTTTTTGTTTATTGTACTCCTCTTTACCATACTGTACTTGTGTCAACATACAGTTGACTTAACATACATCAGTGAATTCATTATCACCAGGGATCCAGGTTTTCTGTTTCCTGAAGGAAAATGAGGATTTTCCCCTTTAAAGGAGAAAACTGCAGATTTTCTCCTTTGAAGCGGGAAACTGAGGATTTCCCTTTGCGAGCCAGCAGCCTTCCAGCCTGCAAGGAGCTGCTTAGGACTGGGGAGAGTGGGGCAATGGCAATTGGAGGCAGGGGACGCCTTTAATTTAATGTATAGAATATAAATACTCATTTAACCAGCAACTATTCATTATATTATTTTCTCCTGGCTGCTCAGTCACCTACATTTCTAGGTCCCTCTGAAAGTTTTCACACCAGTTTATTTAACTGCATCTTGTAAAGGATTTTATAAAAGACTTTTAGGAAAGCTATATGCCCCCCCATCTACATGTTCTATTTAAGGTATAGCATATACACTGTAGGAAAATCTGCAATATTCTCCTTTATAGGGGAAAATCCCCATTTTTCTGCAGGAAGCAGAAAAGCTGGATCCCTGTTGATAAAAAATGAATGTAGGAAAGCTGTATGCCCCAAACTGCCCAGCGCATGGCCTTTGCCCCTTCCATCCTCCCCTCCTTCCACAGACTTACTTGGAGGGAGCTGCTCTCCACTGTTACTTGGCTGCCACATGCATGTGCACGTACACGTGCACATGACACCGGCAGCCTCCAATTGCCCTCCTCCCTCAGACCCTTGCAGGCTGGACTGGAACTTGGCAAGCCTGCAAAGGGAAACCCATGATTTCCCATGTTTTTGCCCTTTAAAGGAGAAGCCTGGAATCAGGTTCCCCCTGCACTGGCAATAAGGCATGATGGGATTTGATTTTTGATCCCACAGTCATGCTTCCTGCTGTGCATGTGTGGCATGACAGGAGGCGCGATTGCGTGGATTATGCATTAGATCCCATCTATCTAGATCCCGTTCCTTTACCTGTATGCCTGTATGTGGAGATGGCCTCAGAGTCAGAGAATTCTAGTAGATTTGAAAGGCATAATTTTCTTTTAGAGACAGTTTGTCCTTATCACATAATGTTAAAGCATTTTTACCTGTTATTAATTAATTATTCAGACAGTTAAGATGGTCTTGAAAGAGGGCTTCAGGGTTTAATCTATAATTTCTAAGGTCTCCCCTACCATTGTTTTAATAAACCTCACATTTACTATCCATTCCTCTGGCATACAAGTGAATTTTAAGGAAACACTGGATATTTGTGTTGCTAGTGCTGACATTATTTGGCGGCTGGAGCCCTCATGGAAATCAGAGGCATAATGGGGCAGCTCTGTGTACCCCCTCTTCCTCCAAAAGTGATGCCTGGTCATGACCCCTCAATTGCACTACTGATGAAAATACTAGCTTATTTTACCTAAGGAATACATGCACTACATCAATGCAGTGTACACCTCTGAATATGTCTAATCAGGTCTTCCAGCTAATGCTAAGAGAGGAACAGGGTGTGGTCATGGTCCTGTTCCTACTATTTCAGGAAGCAGGATTTCTATATGTGTATGGGACCATGGAGGAGTTTTATCAAATGGCTTAAGGGGAAAGAAAAAATTTCATGTGTCCTTCCCTCTTACATTTTCACATCTATACAAGTCCAGCTGAGCTTGAGCCCATAGATAATTAGTGGTGATGTGTAGAGGGGGCACAGGGGTGCATGTGCACCCCCTGAGAACGCTGGTGCACCCACTGCAAGCGCTGGCTGATCGCTGCAATTGCTGAGCGTCTGCAGTGATCAGCCGGCGCTTGCTCTCAGAAGCGGCCACAGCCACTCCCAGAAGCGGCTGCAGTGATCGCAGTGATCAGCCACAGCAATTGGCCATTGCAGGATCGCCCGGGGAGGACCCCTCCCCGGTTGGCAGGATTGCTCTCCCCGGTCGGTGAGACTGGTCACAGGAGGCGCAGGTGCCCCCCCGAACTAAGGTGGCACCAGTTGCCCACTTATTGGAATTGAAAATTATAGTGGAAAAAAAAATCATCCCTTAAATTGAAAACATGGTATCTAACGCCTGAATTGATACCATAAGGACACTTTTGTGCAGCGAAGATCACTTTTTAAAAACAAAGGGGGGGGGGAATAGCTTTTCCTAGATACAGAAAAAGGTAGGATTATGTTTTCATACACACTTTAAAAAAATGTCTTTTTGTCCTAAGCATTTAGCAAGTTCGATCACCAGCAGAGCTGCGGAGTGTCACAACCCAGTGATTTTGATGCCTCGGCACGATGGAATTTTCCCGCCACATGAGAGCCTCTTGCACAGCAAAGGTTTTTGTTGCAACAGAAAAACCTCGGTGCAAGAGAGTTCCTGCCATTTGGATGCAAATTTGTGTCCCGCTATTGGCCAGTTCTAAATTATTCCTACGTGGCGGCTAGTAATTGGCTTGCTAGCCGTTTAAAATTTCGTGCGACTTCCGCCCAAGTCGGAGAACTTTGAGCATGCTGCAGAGTGCCTCTAAAGAGATCTGACTTGCGGCTGAGCTGATCGATAGACTGATCACCTATCGATTCTTCTCCCCGTCGCCGAGCGCAAATCCCGATCATGCTGCAGAGTGCCTCTAAAGAGATCTGACTTGCGGCTGAGCTGATCGATAGACTGATCACCTATCGATTCTTCTCCCCGTCGCCGAGCGCAAATCCCGATGTACCCTTTCCCCGCCGGCTTAATCTGTGGACGGATTAGCTGGCCTGAGCCTTGCCAGCTGGAGCAACTGACATAGTTGTTCAGACGACCGGACCACCTGCGTCACGGCTACAGGCGGCGTAAGTAAAGTTTTTGCAACCGATAAGCTGTGTCTGCCTCTCCATTCACCAGCCCGCCCAAACGACCAAGTAATTTCTAAATCACCTCGAGTCGGCTCCGGCCGTCCGAGACATGGCGACGAGGATGGGATCTAAGGGCACG
>NW_005841930.1:1301538-1315022 GCF_000455745.1 Alligator sinensis | reverse complement strand
GTCAGTAAATCCTGAAACAAAGATGCCTTATAATGTGCTCATGTGTCTAAAATTCCAGTTGTGCCGTCGGCAAGGGGGCATGTCACAACCCAGTGATTTTGGTGCCTCGGCACGATGGAATTTTCCCGCCACATGAGAGCCTCTTGCACAGCAAAGGTTTTTGTTGCAACAGAAAAACCTCGGTGCAAGAGAGTTCCCGCCATTTGGATGCAAATTTGTGTCCCGCTATTGGCCAGTTCTAAATTATTCCTACGTGGCGGCTAGTAATTGGCTTGCTAGCCGTTTAAAATTTTGTGCGACTTCCGCCCAAGTCGGAGAACTTTGAGCACGCTGCAGAGTGCCCCTAAAGAGATCTGACTTGTGGCTGAGCTGATCGATAGACTGATCACCTATCGATTCTTCTCCCCGTCGCCGAGCGCAAACCCCGACATACCCTTTCCCCGCCGGCTTAATTTGTGGACGGATTAGCTGGCCTGAGCCTTGCCAGCTGGAGCAACTGACATAGTTGTTCAAGTGACCGGACCACCTGCGTCGCGGCTACAGGCAGCGTAAGTAAAGTTTTTGCAACCGATAAGCTGTGTCTGCCTCTCCATTCACCAGCCCGCCCAAACGACCGAGTAATTTCTAAATCACCTCGAGTCGGCTCCGGCCGTCCGAGACACAGAGCTACAGCCTCTGGGATTTGTGCACAAATGCAGAACTCTGTACTTAAGCAAAAATAAAAGATGGCGTTTCAGGAGCTATAAATGAGGTAAAAAACACATGACTCAAAACAACTGTGCATCAACCTGAATATTTAGTTAAAAAGAAGTACTGATTGAACCTGGATTGTATACTAACCTGGACTGTAAGATCTCTGTAGGGGCTCCACCTATATAGATATCAGTGAATGGCATTGCTGTCCTTTCATTGTCTACACTTTTTATGTGTCGTCTGTCCACCACCAAAATCATTTTCTTAGAGTTATGATAAATAACAGAAATCTGAAAGAAAAATTCACATGTAAACAAGAAATGTTCAAAAAATGTCTTTTACAAATCGTCGTGGCTTTAATTACTGTCTATTGTTATTTTAAGTTTAACCATTCTGATTTGTCAAAAAATTAGTTTGCGAGTCAATGGAGAACTGAGAGCAGTGGGCATTTTTACACATGTAAGCGCTGCAGTGCCGGGCCCTTTGAACAACGCTTACAGTTGTATAAGTGGCAAAATGTACGTCAGCACAAAGAAAATGATAGCAGCGCACTTTTGAGCTAAAACATCACAGAGGTGCTTTAGTTCAAAAGTGCACCGCTGCCATTTTCTCTGCGCTGACGTGCATTTTGCTGCTTATACAACTTCAAGTGGCACAGTGCGGTGTGTCAGAAGTGGTGAATCTCTGGCGCGTCCAAGTATGAAAAGGTACGTGTATAAATGCCCAATGACTAGAAGTAAGCTCATTTTGATTACATGATTCCTATGGGATAGGGACAGAAATTACACATAAACCAATATAAGTGATGAGAAACCAGTTCTAACCTGTAACACAGCAGAAGTTCAGTGTATATAAACTGCTTTCAAAATGGCCGAAACCAGTTTAAGATAAACCTGAATGGATATAATGTCAGACTTAACTGATTTAGGTTAAATCGGTTTACTGAACTTCAGTCCCAGATCCCCTCCAGATTCAAATTAACTCACAGTCCCCCAGCATCCCAAGATGCTTTGTACCTCCCCCACAACCTCTCCCCCTTGCAGGGCAGATGAGCTAGACTTGGCCCAAGCTGTCTGCTCCAGCCAAGCAGGGAGGTGTGGTCTAATGCCCCAACTCCCCCCCCACACTCCGGCCCCCTCAGCTTCTGACCTGGGCCACTGGAGGCATGTGGTTACATTTCTGGAATCAAAAGTGAATGTCTGTTCACTTCCTTATTAGTTCAATCTACACAGCTTAGACTAGACTGCAAAGATTGAATTGATTTAGCCTTGGCTGTTTTGACTGTCTATACTTAGCCTAGTTAATGGCTAAAAACAGGACCTTTTACTTTCTAGAAAATATCAACATTGGCTAAGTTGCAGGCTGGTATAAATAAGACATTTGCATTACTTCAAATATTTTCCCATTTATACCAAACAAGAATATGAACATATATCTTTAAAACAGTTTCTATTGTGAAACATAAATTCTGTTCTCACACAAGTTAAAAAGCACTGTAACCCCACTAACATCAGCAATCAGTTTCTGCATTTACATCATGGAAATGAAGTTATAGTTCAGATTTATTACTGCTATTGTCAGAGTTAAATTGCTTTGAAACAAATTCTCTGGTACACCCACTTCAGGTACAGTGTTAGTTTCTGAGTCACTGAAATTTATAAACAAGTGTCTATAGATCAAAAACCAGTACTGAATTTTCCTCTGCATAAGTCACTTCCTAATGGAATAGGGTTATGGCTAAATACAATAATGACTATATTATCTCACATGCAGCACACATCAGTATAATACGTTGGTTTTGAAAGACCGAATAAGAAAAAAATGTTCTTTCCTTGCAGTAAGTAACTGATTAGCAGCAGCTAGGAAGCAGAGCCTGCTCCTTGTTTTGGTCCCTGTGAATCACATGCAGATTTTATTTGCACTTTTGCCCCAACTCAGGGGTGGGCAAAATGGTCAATCTTGATGGTGGCTGGACTCTATTCCCCATCAACCCCTGCCTGTGCCGCTCTCAGCTGGTCTCCATGCTGACCCTGGGAGTGGTGGGGCCATGATAGCATGGTGTCATGATGGCCCTGTGCTCCCAGGGTCCCGATGGAGACTGGCCCAGAGAGGCACAGGCAGGGCATGAGGCTGAGCAGGGAGCTGCTCTGGGGCCAGGGTCAGGATCTTGTGGCAGTGACACCATGGGGCTGGAGATGGGGCAAAGCCACAATCTGCTGCCTGCGTGCCCCTGACCGCAAGACCCATGTTTATCACAGGGGCATTCAGGCAGTGGATCACGGCTCTGCCTTGGGGCTGATCTGGCCCAAGGCCTGAACTCTGCCCACCCCTGCTCTAACTGGCAGAAACAGTTCTTACTATATTTCATGCATATAATGCTTACTCCAATTCCTACCAGCTTTTTGTGTGGAAAAGTGCCTGGTTGATGTGAGAAAATATAGTATGCTATTTGAAGGGGGGAAAAGAATCAAAACTTATGGCAGAGGTAGTATCTTTTATTAGACCAACTAAATATTTGCAAAAATATGTCAGCTGATCTTTTTGAACTTCCGTGTGCTTACATCCTACAGTAAGCAAAACTAAACTGCATTAGGGACCTGCCTAAATTCTGGCAGAAGTGCATAGCAGCTCCTTTAATCTCATGCTTTTTGCCACGCAACTCCTCCGCCACTGTTTGGCAGAGCAGCCCCAGTGGCCCCACTGTCATCTGGAAGGCAAAAATCATGGTTTTAAATATGCCACAGTTTTGGCTTCCTGCTGCTGATTGGCTGAGAGGCCTGAGCTGCCTTGCTGCTGATTGGCTGGGCAGCAAGAATGGCAGCATGTTTAAAACTGTGTTTTTTGCCTCCTGGCTGATCAGCAGCAAGTGGCGAGCAGTGGGGCCGATGAGGCCCCTCCATCAATCAGTGGTGGGGTGGGAGACACGTAGCAAAAAGAGCAAGATTAAAGGAGTCGCTGTGCAGTGCACTTCCGCCACAATTTAGGTAGGTCCCTAGCAATAACCTGCCTGTCAGGGGACCTGCACTTACTGCCTGGTTGGCCACATCTGCTTGGGGGCTCTGACTGGCAACCCAACCCCAGGTAATGAACCAGCTGGCCAGTGTTTGGGCCTCCTGATGGGCTGCTGGGGAGAGCAGCCTCCCTATTTAGTTCCTTCTGTGGCAGCAGGCTGCAGGCCAGCCAACAGTTCTTCTGAAGGACTGCATGCATAAATCTCTCTGATTTCTGAACCTGCTTGCCTCTGTTCCTGAACTCTGGCTTTTTGGAAACTCCCCTGGGGTCTCGTAATGCGGTGCCTGACTTTTGACCCTGAATCCTGGCCTACCCTGACTCCAGTTCTGATCCTTGGTATACCTTGAGTCCAGATCTGTTTTCTGGCAGACCCTGACTTCAGCTTGCACTCCCTGTACATCTTGACCTTGGCACCAGCTCCTGACTCCTGAACCTTGACTTAGCCTGTGACTCAGGCTCTGCCCCTGGATTTCTCCTAGAACAGTACTTTTGCACAGTACAACCCCATTTATTGGGCCCATTTCCTCAGCATGGTCCCTTACTCCCAACTCATAGCCCCCCACTCCTGCAACCCCATCTGCTGATGTTACGACCCCATTTGGGGTCACGACCCCCAGTTTGGGAACCGCTGCCCTAGAATCTAGTAATTTGGTACCTAATTCCTGAACCTTGACTCAGCCTGTGTTTTGGACTCAGACTTTAGGTTCACCCTGTGGGTCTGGTGATGTGGTCCCTGATTCCTGATCACATTTGGTGCTGTACAATATCTGGTCTATCATCATTTCATTCTCTCATTAGAACGTGGATAAACTACACTCTGCCTCACGGTGACTGGCATGCTTGATAAATGAAAGAAATTCTACACCAGCTTATACCTCATGGAATTTTGCATCGTTAATTTGAGCCTTCTTCATTGAATCTTCAAGAAGCACAGAGCCATTGCTGAAGCCAAAGTTATATTGCAGAGACAGGAATCCATTGCGCATCTCCAGACTGAAGAACATACTCTATACAAAACAAACAGCATTAAAAAAACACACATACAATTCCTTATGAAAGCAGTTTAGAAATTCATGTATAGCACGATTGGCTGGCTGCACTATTCATTGCAGAAAAAAACTTATTCATTGTAGAAACAAACAAACAAAATTCTTGGATTTCTGTTTTTGTTCATAACTATTTGGTAAATAGTACTGACATGGGATTTTGGTGAACTGTTTGTCTATGCAACCAGTGCTTTATTAGCATAGGGGTACTAATATACTATATCATAAAAGTGCTGCTGGTATGGATGCAGCTATGCTAAACTGTAAAGCTATGTTTTTTAGTCCCACTACAGTAAAATCACTGACCCCAAAAGAAACAAGGTGTCCTTGCAGAAACTTTATTTGGCTGCTCCAATTTATACTACCAAACTTCTGTTAGCATAGCTAGATCAGTCAAGGGTTGAACTTTATAACCCTGACCAACAGAGCTGTGCAGGCAGAAGTCTGTAGGGCAGATAGAGGCTTTTTCATTTTAATTTTCAAGGGGTGTGGTGGATTACCTATATCACATAATTCGGCTTTTGTGGCTAGATCTAGCTTATAAACAGGAACAATATTATACCACTAGGGTACTGAATCTATCAGAAGAAAGTATAGGAAACATGGGGGAGAAAAACAGCTAGAAACAAGTGGACTATGAAATGCAGTTATCCTTGAAATCAAAGTCTTTAGCATAAAATTAGATTAGTCCCCCCTCACCGCAATCAATAGAGCCGAATTAATATAACTGAGGGAAGAATTTAGTTCAGTATTTTTAAATGACACTGCAGTTTGTATTTATCATGGACCTCCCCAAACTTGTAAACAAAATAAAAAATACATTAATTTTACATATTTAGGAGCTGTTCAAATAGAACAGAATAATGGCAGCTGGTTTGTTCAGTTCAACTGAAAATGCCTGTCAGCAGAACTGGTTTTCCAGAGCTAATGTCCTATCTGAATATACTTTTCATCATTAAGTATAAAAGAAAAAAATACATATAACTCAGAAAAAAACTTGGAAATTTCTGCTCAGAAGAAATCAATTATGGATCCAGTACAGAGAAGTCTGTGTGCAACAATTCCTGCTTCTCGGGAACCTCCTGAAAGCTAAGGTTATTGGTGGCCTTCAGTGCTACAGAACAATTTGCACTGCAGTAATCTTTCCTAGAAGGATCCCTGAAGGCAAAAGAGAGAGTAACCCTTTTAATGAGCATGGAAGTAATTCCACAGTAACTGCCCACTGCAGTGATTTGTGTGCACATACTGTGTCTACACAGCAAATCCCTTTCTGTTGTTTTATTCATTCATTATACTTCACACAGGGCTTGAAAGTTTGAGGTAGAGGCAGACACTTGTCTGAGTTTGTATTCAAAGCTTCCTGTGGCTTCAGGATGTTTGTATGGGGGAGGTTGTGTCAGACTGTTGCATAGGTAGGAATCACTCTCAAATTTTTGAAAATGTAAGGGTGTTTGGATGCAGATTTTGTTTTGGGCTAATATCTAATTTCAGGCTACGATAGTAACTATACAATTATGTACAATTATACAATTGTGTCAGATATACGTACAAGAAGACAAATGTGTAAAACTTCATGTCAACTACTACACATTGGGTGCATCTATCTGCACAGTAGCCTGATACTACCGCGCAGCAGCAGCATCTGGCAAAAACCCATGCTGAGATGCTACTGCGCAGTAGTATTAAGATACTGCACAGTAGCATTACTTAAAAGGTGTTTGCCAGTTCTACTGCACAGTAATTCCAGTTACTGCACATTTATTTAGTACTTGCTTATACAAGTACTAAATAAATGCACAGTAACTACTGCTCAGTAGTGTCTTGTGCAGATGTGCCCACTGGCTCTTACAATTCACTTACGTCTCAATAAAACATGAAATCATTAGGCCTGATTCTTGTCTTATTTAAAGTAGTGGTGTGACTTCATTCAAATCCTGATTGCACCAGTGTGTGAGCAGAATCAGATCAAATAAGAGCAAATCAGAGGATTTGGGGGCTTTTGTGTCCAGCCCTTCAGGTGTCTCACAATAACATATGCAGCAGACAAATACATTTCTTTTTCAAAGTGAAACATACAATATATGGAATATTCTACAATAATCATGCAGAATAGGCACAAGAAGGCATGGGGTGAGCGTAGGCACAGGATTAGAGTAGAGTTTGTACTCACCCGATTAACCATCAGGAGAATAAGTCCATTGTCTATTGGTGTTTGAACTTCTATGTCAAAACGAGTCACCTGACTGAATCTTCCTCTTCTCTCAATGTTTTTCACCAAAGCATAGCCAGAGCCATCAAAGAAATAGCTCACCGCCCGGCTTTGGGTGAAGGCGAGCTTATTTCTAGTATGAAAAAGAGAAGCAGCAAAAAAATAAATAAATCAGAGATTATATCAGCGTATTTTCATCATTATATTCACACAAGAAAAACAGGGCATCAAAATTTAAAACACTGTCTTGTTTTAAACTTTTTTTTCATTTATCCCTGGGAGGAATGAGACTTCAGACCTCTGATTTTATCTCTGTTTAATTACTGCAAGCTGAGAATATTCCCTGAAAAATTATGTATGGCTTTGCTAGTATATTTCTCTCTCTTATCATGAGATCAAGGATTTTTGCTGAGGTTAAGTTACATGTTGGGATAGGAAAGTTCTTTGGCTCATTCTCACAAGCCTGTAGGGCCACAGGCCTTTCTCATGAAAGGGAAAGATGTGATTTTTAAGAACCCATCCAGCTCCCATGGAAGTCAACTAAAATCTGTTGCCCTTAATCAAGTTGGACTGGGATTTCATACATTATTCTAGCACTGAAATGAACTTGAGTTGTCATTCACAAGACCCACTTTATGTAAGAAACATCCAGGGGGAAAAAACCTACATTCTAGTTGCTCTATTCAGTCTCCTTAACTCACACATTTATTTCTAGCATTTCTAGTATTTCTGTTTCAGACAAATTAATAAATAATTTGGGATAATTTATTGAGATGGAAAATAACAATAAAAATCTTAGATCAAACTAGTTAGTATGTATAATAGTTTAATGTGGCAAATGTTTTCAGCATGGACCAAGTTAATATTATCCTGAGATTTTTATATTTAAAGGAAAAGACGGATGCATTAAGATTATATATATATTTTTGGGCATTCTGGCCTGCAAACACTGCAGACTCTGTCAAAGCACAGTAGTGTGACAACTGAACTTTCCTCTACCTGGCACAAGGTGGCGATGTGGCAGTGTTCATGTTGTAGATGTGCTTGAAATTGTATAAACTGATGAGATCATCATTCAGGGTGACAAGTTCCAAGCAGCCGATGAAGCCAGGCAGATTTAAACTGGGAGGGAGCTGTGCATTTGAAGAAACAAAGGTACAAGGACAAAAGTCAGCATATCTAATTCATCCAGGACTGCCAAATTCATTTATTCTTTAGGTCAATTTTGTCTTTATGCTTTTTATAAGCTGGATTTGACAGATGGTGCATCTTAACAACGGGATAGTGTTGGAGTCCTATACAGGCAGTTGTTTTGTGATGTACACTGGAGAAGTGTATTAGTGGGAAAGGACACGTCTAGATAGGACTACTATAAAGGAGAATTTTTATAATACTTTTACAGACAATGCATAAAGGGGCAAGAGGATGACAATTAGATCTTAAGTTCACCAGGATCTCAGGGCTATTTGATGCTGTAATGATTTAGAGCCAGATCCATAGGTACTTCCAGTTTATGCTTCAGCATGCCTAGAAAAATAGGTGCCCTACCCCATGGATGTTATGCAGATAGACAGGTAGGCACCTAAAAGCCCTATGCAATGAATGGGCAGAATGAAGTGCCTCTGAAGGATGATCCATAGCTCCTAGGCACCGAGCAAGAGGTGCCTAGGGTGAGTTAGTAGCTGGCATAAGGATATGCCTGAACCCCTGCCTCTCCTTGGAGCATAGGTGCCAGACTCAGCATTGTATATGTTGCCTCCATCTACCACTGAGATCCAGAGTACCTTGTCTACCCCTAGGTAGATGCCTAATTATGGAAAATGCCCATTTTTTTCCCAGTAATCTAGTGATTCCAGCAGTCACTGAGAAAGTAGGTGCCTGGGTGTCTAGGTCTGTCCCATTTGGAAGGGATTCAGACTCACATCTCTAAGGAGAATGCCAAAGCAGAGGGAATAGAGCAGTTTGGAGGAGGGAAAAGCACTCTCAGCACCCCTAGCTGAAGCTGGGTTACTGTCCAGAAAGGAGAGTCAGTCATGGGCTCAAAACAAGAGGGAGTGTGACTCCATATCCCATTGAGGTGATTAATCTAGTTTGGGGATAGAGGCGAGGGCCTCGATTCCAGTCCCTGCTGTTTTTAATCCAAGGATTGTCTAAATGAAAAATGCATAAACAATCCAAGGAGCACTACAGCCTGGTGGTTAGGCCATTCTTTTGGGAAGAGAGAGATGTTGATTTGAGGTAGGCATTGAACCCAGGTCTTCCTCTTGCCAAGTTCGACTTTTATGCAAAAAGTGTGGGTTCCCTCCTCAGAGGCATAACATGGAAAAATGTGCCTGGGGTACCATCTCTCACCCTTCCCCTCCACTCCTCCTACCGCCTCAACTGCAACCACGAGAATCAGGGAGCACAGAGAGCTGGGTGGTGTGTATCATGGAGTGCAAGATGGGAATTATAGTTCTCTAGGCTAGCAGTGGAGTTGGTTGCTGCTAAGGGGGCCCTTTCACCCCATTATTTTGCCACCGAAGCCCATGCTCAGAAAAAAAATCCTGAATTTGGCAGCAAAAAATGGGGGAGCAGCAAACTGCTTCTCCACAACACTATGATTCCCAAGACGCCTTGTGCTCGATGACACATGACATTGCCTGCAATGGCAATGTGTGTCATACATGCAGGTAGTGAGGCAGGCAGCAGGGAGATGAGCAATAGCCCTGGGATGAAGTGCCTCTCCCCCAACCCCACCCTTCTGGTCCCCCACCCATCAAGTGATGCCTGGGGCACATGTCTGGCTCATCTACCTCATGTTACACTACTGCCCCTCTTCCTCCTCAAGTAACAAGGACTGTGGTTTGTGCTGAACTCAGTGTTGTTGCAAGGAATTAGGCATGCCCTGCTCATACTTAATGGATAGAGCCTCTCAAAGGATCTGTGCAGAAAGTAGCCATCTCCCCAGTTCCATTCTAGCTTGCAACAGAGTTTAGAAGGGTATTAGGTATCTCTATCTGCTCTGATTCAGGTGCTCCTGAGCATGAACACAAGAATAAGAAGCCTAAATCTGGAAACCTAGGATCTTTTCAAGTGCTAAGGGGGATTTGTGGCTGCTGGAGTAGGGTTGATCTGGCTTTTCATGGCTTAGGCATCTAAATTCCACCTAAGCCCAATTTAGGCAGCTGAATCTGGCCTTTTATAACTAGCAGCACATCTCTCTTGGTCAGTGTACGCGACTTAGCCAAAGGACAATATCTGACTAGAAATATTCTCCATATTTTGTACATGTTGTATTGGCATCTCCTTGAGTTTTAAAGGCCATTTTATACTAGAAGAAAATTTTAAAAAAATCAAGCACTTTAAATCTAGTAGATACTCTGGTACTTGTGAAACCTGTCTGTGCCAGTAGCTAGTATTCAGCAGAGATTATTTCAAACAACTAACAGGATGAAGCTGCTGCTTTCTTTCAACAAGGGTCACTGCAAATTGAATCTAAATTGCTTTGTTAGTGAAAGGAAAATATGAAGGTATCTAAAAACAAAATGAAAGAGCAAAGTTGACAGAGATAATGCAGCACTTTCCCAGTATTAAAAATCTCATCACCGTAGATTAGGCATGACATTAGCAAATGTTTCATCAGCGCATCGTGTATTTCCAACAGCAGTCATTGCCAGTAACCTTTCCCTTTCAGTGCTTTCAGTTTGCTTTAATGGCCTAATTAAAAAAAAACAACCCAGAAAGAAATAAGAAGGTGTTGAAAACAAGTAGTTGTAAAAGGGAATCAGAATTATTTACTGCAGCATAGCATCCTTCTGTTTTGCTTTTGAAACTGATTCCTATTTGTTTGTTTCCCTTTCATTACTAGTATTCTGGTAAATAGTTTTCAGTCTGAAAGTTATTGAATGAATTACAAAATGTTTAAAAGGGGAACAAAGCCACTTAGTCTCAGGAACAAGACAGTAAACTAAATAAATGAAAATGTGAGATTGTACATTTCTAAAGGAGAAGAAACCTGGATGCTTATAAAGTCATAGTTATGGATCATTTCTAAGGAGAAATAAGTTTTGATCTGGATGGCTCATTCACTGGATCATTTTCTTTCTTTCCTCCTTTCTCTCTGCAGCTGTGCATTTCTAATTTTTGGTCTGTCTAAACCAACTAAGCCAATATCCTACTTCCATTTATAAATGAACAAAAACAAATATATCAGCAGACCAGTTTTCCAATTCCCAAACTTGCAGCCCTATAGATCTCTTGGTCCAGAGGTCCATGCACTCACAATATTAGTAATAAATTATATTTCACCTCTGTGAAAGTTAGTGGGAAAAAACATTTTTTAGGGACTCATCATTGAAAGAGTCAGGCAGAAACCACACATCATTCAGCTGGGTTTCCTAGGTGTCCATCTATAATAATAACTGTTATTTTTTTTCTAATTGCATGTCAGAAACTTATATCATGGTCCATGTGAATTTGTTCAGCTACTTATTAAAAGAAATGCTGTATTAGAGAAACACATTGCTCTTGCCTGGGAACTAATGCCTGGGGACCTTAATGCAGAATCACGAGAAACTGGAATCAAAAGGTGGAGTCATATGATTCATGAAGGATGTTTTAGTAGCCAAACATTTCTGCTAATAAACAGATCTTTAAAAAGTCCATCAATACAGGCTAGTCTTAAGTCTGAATATATAGGTTATATATAAACCTACCTTAAAATCTGGAGGCACCCCACCAACATAGAACACAGTATTTTCAGGCTGCAAATTCAGGAGAGAATTTGTACCAAGAGCCTCTCCCTTTTTGATGAATTTTTCTTCAGCTGTGCTGCTTGGGCTAGGCACTGTTAGAAACATTTTGCCATGTTTTCCAATCCTGTTGAAGGATTTTGGACAAAAATAAAATTTTATATGATGGTTACAAGAAACAGGAAAAGATGATTTTTAAAAGGTGTTTTTTAACTGCACTATTTTCTCCACCAGAAAAGTCTCCCCCATCATGATAGGGACCAAAAGAAGAGGAAATGAGACTTTGGCTCAGATTCTCCTCTCATGTAGGAGGATGAGGTCCTGCTCCTCCAGTTAATGAGAGTTTCCCCTTACTGCAGAGGGAGCAGGATTACACCCATCACCCGCACATTAAAAGTAAATCAGGAGAAGTTCCACCACTAGAAGAATCTGGTTCAATTTTTCTTGGCTTCTTGGGTCAAATACTTGAATCAGGTCAGATATAAAGCGATGGAGAGATGGAAAGCAGTTGTTAGTTTTTTCACTGTGGAAGAGACACCTAATTTTTAGTATTTTCCTTTCCAGCTCATCAAATATTAATTTCCAGTTTTCCTTTTTTCAAAATACTTTCCAAAGTCATATATTTCCTGAAGTAACTTTCTTTGTTTCCTTCAGTTAATTAAAAAACTCTATTCTGCCTTCACTGTGTTTAGGGTATCAAGTATAAGGGAGTTTTGTCATTTTTCCAACACAGATGCCTATATGGGAATGAAAATAATGGAAACACACTGAATTCAAGGCATTACTATTTTTCAAGAGATGTCCACTCCTACTGACGATGAACTGTTTTGGTTGAATTAAGGACATGATTGATAGAGCTGGCTATTTCATAGCTGTGCTAAAACAACTCCACTAACTACAATCTCTGCAATCCTACAATTTAATGGCAAATGCATAACAGTTACTATTGAGTTTGTCTTGTAGAATATTCAAACCAGACTGATCTCATAAGAAGCATGCCACCTTTCAATAAACATTTTACCTCTCAATTTTGATGATGCTGAAGTAAGAAGGCCAAGTGCTGACTGGCTTGGAATCCAGTGGTATTTCCACATCTCTATCTCCCAGATTATAAATATATACTAGGTTGTCATTCTTAATTGCAAGGCCCATGTAATTTTTTGCCTAGAACACCAATAAATCAGGATGTCAGGACAAATCATTGAAGCAAAGCTAATGCAAAAAGCTATTAGATGATAGACATTTAAATCACAAGGAAATAGTTATGTACAAGTAATAAAGCTATTCCACTACTTATGCTCTTTCTGTAAAGGTACTGGATGTGTTTACATGTGGTGATTTAAGGTGCATTAGCCATATTTAAGGTGCATGAAGGGCATGGGTCTACATGTGTACACCCTTAATACTCTTAGGCTAATCACGCCTAAATTTAATATCTGCATAAAGCAAGTATCAAATGGTGTGATTAGTTAAGGCACCTTAACCCATGTGTAGTCGTAAGGTGCCTTCATGCTATGTGACTGAGTGGGCAGGAGGTGAGCCTGTGGGTCCCTGTGCTGCCGCTGGGCACTGCCAAAAAGAAGATGCGGTGGGTGCTATTCTGCAGGGGAAGGGGGCAGTGCAGCGCAACCAGGGCTTTTGCTAGTGACTTCTCTGTGACTCTCCCTTGGGGCAGGTTTGCTGTCCAGACAGTGCAGCCCTGTAGGGGCAGGATGCCTCGCTGCCCGCCTGGGATTCAGGTTTCTTTAGAAGCCCGCGCTGGGGCTCCTGTCCAGGACAGTGGGTGGGCTG
>NW_005841930.1:1275069-1301528 GCF_000455745.1 Alligator sinensis | reverse complement strand
TGCCCCAGTGCCAGCCATGCCTTCCCCTACTACACCTACCTCTATCCTGGGCATGTGCCTGGCCTCTGTGCCAGACACTGTGGGTGAGAGAGGCAGTGTCAACTGCTGGGGGTTTGTATGGCTGAGCCTGGGCAGGCTGGGTGCAATGCAGGCAGGGGCTCAGCTCTCTCCTTGGCCCACCTGATCCACGGCCGAGCCTCCATTTGCGTTGCACTGAGCTTGCCGGAGCTGAACCATGCAGAGCCCCTGGGAGCTGATGTCACCTCTCCTAGCCACAGTGTCTGGCCCAGAGACCAGGCACTTGCCCAGGATGGAGATGGGTGGAGCAGTGAAAGCCATGCTGGGTGCTGGGGGGCAGATGCAGTCCCAGCCTGCCTGCTGTCCCAGGTGGGAGTCCCAGCGTGGGCTTCTAAGGGCGCCTGAATCCTGTTCAGGCAGCAAGGCTGCAGGGCCGCATTGTCTGGCCTGCAAATCCACTCCAAGGGAGAGGTGTGGGGGAGATGCTAGGAAAGTGGGGGAGCCTCCCCATGCTGCATGGCCCCCTTCCCATGCAGAACAGCATCCACCGCATCCAGATAGTGGAGCTCCAGACTGCGGTGCAGAGGCTGCGTTCCATCAGGGATGGCGAACAGAAGATTGACTCCTAATGCCGGGCCCTTCACCCCAGGACAGAAGAGTGACCTAGGTCGCCTGCCAGGACCAGGAAGGCCAAGAGGCACTCCCACACTGTCCAGCCATGGGGCTGGAAAAAGGTTGTCTCTGGCCTCAAGGCTCACTGTACCAGGGTCACCACCTCCCTGGATCTCTGCAACAGGTATGAACCTCTTGCAGCACCAGTAGAGCCTAAAGAGCTGCCAGCTACTGCAAGTGATAAAGAAACATGACCAGGTATCATCCCTAAGATGAAATGCAGGGTGGTCATTGTGGGTGATTCCCTCCTGAGGGGAACAGAGGGAGCGATCTGTCACCTTGACCTCTTAGCCTAGGGGGTCTGCTGCCTCCTGGGAGCCCATATCTGGGATGTAGCTGAAAGGATCCCAAAACTTATCCAGACTTCCAACCACTACCCTATGTTCCTTATCCATGTGGACAGAAATGACACGGCTCGGAGCAATCCCAACCAGGTCCTGATTGGCTATAGGTCTCTGGGAGCAGGGCTCAGGGGATTGGGAGTGCAGGTGTTTTTTTCCTCGATCCTTCCAGTTATGGGTCATGGGCAGAGGAGGGAGAGACAAATCAAGGCAGTAAACAGAAGACTACGGTGCTGGTGCCAACGTGAAGGCTTCGGCTTCTACAACCACAGTCTGCTCTTCAGAGAGAGAGGCAGTGGTCTGTTGGGAAGAGATGGCTTCCACCTCACTCTGCTGGGGAAGAAGCTCTTCTCAGCCAGAATGGCTGACTTCCTCAACCGGGCTTTAAACTAAGCTTGCCAGGGATGGGCGGACAGCTACCAGAGCAAGCTCACCAAGCATCGTTAGGATACTCAAGGGAACCCACTCCTGCCCCAGCCCATGAACAGAGCTTCTCCATGAGTACAAGGAAGCCTAGGGCCTCCAACGGCACACTTACAGCCTGTACACTAATGCTAGGAGTTTGGTGAACAAACAGGATGAACCGGTCCTTCTGCTAAACAGAAATGACTATGATCTCCTAGGGATCACGGAGACCTGGTGGGACTCCTCCTATGACTGGACTACCAGTATAAATGGTTATACCCTGTATAGGAGAGATCATGCCAAAAAAAGGGGTGGGGGTGTAGCTCTCTATGTGAAGGACAGCTACACGTCCCTATGAGCTGAGATTGGCACCCAAGAAGGAAGACTGGAGACCCTTTGGGTTAGAATATGAGGGGAATGTAGTGAAGGGAATACAATGGTAGGAGTCTACTACAGACCTCTAAACTGGGAACAAGTGCTTGACCAAGAATTTGCCAGGGAACTGGCCAAGGCTGCGCGCTCTCGGTGTATGGTCGTCATGGAAGACTTCAACTATCTGGACATCTCATGGGATGAGCAACAGGCCAAATCTGATTGGTCACAAAGCTTCTTTACATGTGTGGATGAGCTCTAAGGGAAGTTGGGTGACAGTGACCACAAGATGGTCACTTTCACTATCCATTGCAAACCTGGCAAGTCAGCCAGCAATGCAGTGGTCCTTGACTTTAGGAAAGCTGACTTTCATAAGCTCAGGAGGATTGTTCTTGAGGTCCTGAGAGGCCATGATTTCACAGGGAGGGGAGTTCATGATGAGTGGTTGCTCCTTAAGGAAGTGATCCTAGAAGCACAAGAATCCATCCCCACCCATAGGAAAGGTGATAAAAGGGCTCAACAACCCTCTTGGCTCAACAGAGAACTCACGGACCTCTTATGTCTAAAAAGAGAGGTGTATAATGGATGGAGGACAGGAAACACCACTAAGGAGCAGTATACTGCACTGGTCCACACCTGCAGGGAGCAAACTAGAAAAGCCAAGGCTGCAACTGAACTCCATGTGGCTACATGAATCAAGGACAATAAAAAGTCCTTCTTCAGATATGTGGGGAGTTGAAAGAAAAACAAAGGCAATGTTGGACCCCTGTTAAACCAGCTGGGGCAGCTGACTACCAACACCCAGGAAAAAGCCAATCTGCTTAATGATCACTTTGCGTCGGTTTTTCACCAGCCCAAAGGGACCACCCTGCCTCACATGATGTGGGATGACCGGGTTGAAGATGAATATATGCCCACCATTGGCGTGGATCTTGTGAGGGAGCATCTTGAGAGGCTGGACCCCCATAAATCCACTGGTCCGGATAGGTTACACCCAAGAGTGCTAAAAGAACTGGCAGACATCATAGCGCAGCCACTGATGAGGTTATTCAAGAACTTGTGGCGCTTGGGCGAAGTACCCGAAGATTGGAAGAGGGCCAATGTGGTGCCAATCTTCAAGAAAGACAGGAAAGAAGACCGGGGAAACTATAGGCCAATCAGTTTGACCTCAATCCCTGGGAAGATTTTGGAAAAAATTATCAGTGAAACCATTCTTGACAGGTTAACAGAAGGCAACATTCTGAGGGATAGCCAGCATGGGTTTGTTGTGGGTATGTCTTGCCTGACCAATCTCATTTCCTTCTATGACCAGGTGACCTATCACCTGGACAACAGGGAAGAGGTTGATGTAATATATTTGGTAGAGAGTGGTAGTTGACGGAATGGAATCAGCATGGCACTCAGTGACCAGTGGTGTCCGCCAAGGCTCCATTCTTGGACTTGTACTCTTTAGCATCTTCATAAGCGATCTGGACACTGGTGTCAAAAGCAGACTGGCCAAGTTCATTGATGATACCACACTTTGGGGAAGAGTCTCTACATTTGAGGATAGGCTGGTGATCCAGGCTAACCTCAGTAGGCTTGCAAGGTGGGCGGGTGAAAACCTGATGGCATTCAATGTGGAGAAATGCAAGGTGCTCCACCTCAGGGAAAAAATCCCCACATCACAGTCATAGGCTCGGCAATGCTACACTTGGTAGCACCACAACCGAAAGAGACTTGGTGGTCATGATTGACCACGAGATGAATATGAGCCACAAATGCGATACCGCAGGTGGCAAAGCGAACAAAACTCTGGCTTGCATCTACTGATGCATCTTGAGCAAGACCCAGGAAGTCATCCTCCTGCTGTACTCTGCCGTGGTGAGGTCACAGCTGGAGTACTGCATCCAGTTCTGGGCTCCACAATTTAGGAAGGATGTGGAGAAGCTTGAAAGAGTCCAGAGGAGAGCCACACACATGATCAGAGGGCAAGAGAATAGGCCTTATGAAGAGATGCTACAAGCTATGGGACTCTTCAGCCTGGAGAAGTGCAGGATCAGGGGTGACTTGGTGGCAGCCTACAAGTACATAAGGGGTGTGCATCAGGATCTGGGGGGAACACCTGTTCATCAGAGCACCCCAAGGGATGACAAGGTCCAACGGTCAGAAACTCCTGCAAGACCGTTTCAGGCGGGACATATGGAACAACTTCTTTACTGTCCGAGCCCCCAAGGACTGGAACAAACTCCACCCAGAGGTGGTGCAAGGACCTACTCTGGACACTTTCAAGAAACATTTGAACGTTTATCTTACTGGGATCCTTTGACCCTACCTGACTTCCTGTCCCTTGGGCAGGGGGCTGGACCCGATGATCTTATAAGGTCCCTTCCAGCCCTAATGTCTATGAAATCTATGAAATTAAATACTTCTAGGACACTTTCTGCCAAAAAACAGAATGTGGATTTCATGGAGAATGTGCTCTTCTACTGTTTACTAGTCAGTGTCATGAAAGGGAATGCATGCTTGTTCCAGGGCAAAAGTATGATGCAGCATAATTAAATCTTCTCTTTACCAGATTGTTCTTAATTTATATATATGGGGCACATGGAAATTCTCTTAACAAGAGATTAAAAATCAAAGCCATCCTAACTAGCAGCATGCCCAGGATTGCATAGGCTTTGTGAGAGATGTGCTTGTTTTGTTCCTACTTGACAGAACTTAAAACACAATCCTCACACTGCTTTCTGATAATGAGAACATAAGCCCTCTAGGTATTCCAGAGCAGAGAATTCAGAGAGTACTTAGCAGCAGCAGATGCCACAGGCAAAGAAACATTCTTATCTCTATGACCTGTGAAACCTGAGACTTGAAATCCACACTATCAGAAGTCAATGCTGATTAAAATGGACCCACAAGAGCTTGACAGAGGACAATAATTGGTTCAGAAAAGCTCAATACCAGCTGGATGTGGATGGCAAGGATAGTTTACAGCTATGTTTCTCCATATTACTCTCTGCAGGCAGCATAATTTGCTATTTGCAGAAGATTAAAGGGAGTGAGAAATTATAAAGACAAGTGCCTTGGAATCATTAGCACTTGCATGCCACTACTACATCTATGACCATCATGGGTAAAACATCATTATGGAAATCCTTTATGTTAGAAGATGGAGACATGTTGCTAAGAAACCAACTTACATATTTCCACTGGTATCTTTTTCAGAAAATAATTAATTAGATTATTCTCTTACATTTTTGTTTCCAAGATACAGGACAAATCTGTCTGGAGACACTGCCAGCTGTGGGTGGTTTTGCTGAAGTTTCACGTACAAGCTCATGGAGGTGAAAGCCTTGAGTTCTTCTACGTTGGTCTTTGGATTGACTTCCACAGCTGACTGGCCTTCAAACTTCATAGACACTTGTACCTACAGTTATAAATGTTTTGTGTTAGGTGCATTGTTTCTGTTTGGGGATATTGCTCAATCATAGGTGAATCTAGGATTTTGAAAAGAGAAATGTGGCAGAGGCAGCTGGAACTCTAGAGGCTGTGACAACCCCCCTGGGTCCCTCCCTTGTCCCCTGCCCCTGCCCCATCTTGATTTGACCCATGGCTACTGCCAGCTTGAGCTACTCTGTCCAGAGCTGCATAGTGCTCAGGCTGGAGTTGAAAGTCCCTATGTCCCTTACTGGCCTGAGACCTCCAACCCCGCCCCAGCTGCCTTCTCTTCCCTCCTGCCAAGCCAGCTCTCATCTCAGCCACACGGCTGCTTCCCAGCCTGGCCATGGTTCAAGCGGGGTGTGGGGGTCAGCAAAAGGCAGAGAGCATCAAAAGCAAAGTGTGCTGCCCTCTCTCCACCCTCCCTCGTGCATCTGCCCATTGGGCTCAGACAGGGACTGCTAGGTGGAGAGCAGTGGAGCCACAGGATTGTTCTGGCTTGGCCTCAGCCTGGGCCTAGGCCTTGTACACACAGTCTCATGCTCCATAGACCTCCCCAATTCAGAGAGTGGAGTCTGGAGAGTGAGCAGGTACAGGAAGGGACATTCGCCCACCGCTGCCGCTGTCCCCAGCCAAATCCAGCACTGAACAGCAGCTCCCTACAGTCCCTGGCTGGAGTAGCCCTAGGTCTTGCCCTGGCCCTGAGTCAGTCAAGCACTGTGATAGCAGTGGATCCCTCCTTCCTGCTACTGCTCCCTGTCTGCCCCTCCTCCCCCCCAGTTTCCACCATTGACCTGGGGAAAGGGGCTCAGTCTGGGGGTCAGTGGAGGATAAGCCTCTTCCTTATTCCCTGTAGGGCAGCCACAGAATCACAGCAGAAGCTTGGGGCATGCTGCAGCTAGTGGAGCCCTTTCCCAGCAACTCTTACCTGCAGCTCTCACATCTCTCTGTGTGTTGGGGTGCAGAAAGTCTGCCACCACTGCTCTCCCCACCCCCACCACACCCTATGCAGCCACTCCCTGAAAATTCTGGCTGGAGCAGGGCAGAAGCAGCCTGGAGGCTCTGCACACCTTGGGTCAACTGGGGACAGCAGTAGTGATGAGTTGGTCCCTACCTCCTGCTGTTGCTCCCTGACTGCCTACCCAATGTCCTCCAACACTCTGGGGCTGCCAGTCATGCCTCACCCCCCCATTTCCTCTATGGTCCAAACTGAGTTCCTTCCCAGATTGTTGGAGAGCCAGAAGTTCAGGGCTCCACACATCTGAAGCTATCAACACATCCAGCATGTCTCCTGGACACCTCAGTGAGCTACACAGTAGAAAGCAGGTGTGACTGGATCACCACCCCACTCCCTAAAACCCGCTCCTCTGTTCAAGGGAAATTTGCCAAAAGTGAATTTGTCCGCAGCTTCCCTTACTATTACTGACAAGAGTGGAATGTCTAAATCAACCCAAGTCAGTGTACCACATGAAAAAATTAAGAGAAAATACTGAAAGACACTTTTTTTACCCCTTTCATTAGAGCTCTTGTTCAACTGCATTTAAGTACATGCTTAACTTTAGCTTAGCTTTTATAGGACTTGCTCAGTTGAATCAGCACTAGTGCATAATAAACAGCCTGTATATCTTTAAAACTCCTTCCTAATACTTTGTTTTGAAAATAGCATGCCTGTTTCTCCTCTCACATGCTTGGATGTAAATCAGGAGAAAATCTATTGCAGTCAGTGCACTCCACTACAGTCTACATCACAATAAGGCTAGTATGAGTGCAATTTTCTATGGGTAATCATACCTAGATGCCTATAATTCAGGATACCTTTAAACATACTGTAAGCAGTGCTTTTAGATTTTAAGCACTATGCACTTTAAAGCTAAAATACATTTTATAGAGCAGTTAAATATTATATAGGTGCTGACTGAGTTTTGCCTTTTTGAACTAATGGGTATAGACAAAATACAACACCTATACACCTGTGTTTCTATACTAGATTCTTAGAAATCCTCCAAATGCAGCTAGACATATATCATTTTCCTTCTCAAAATCAACATTGTTCAATGGTGTTTACCAGCAAAAATGTTTACAATTTTGCTGTTACTAGTGATGAATATCAGTGTGGGAATGAGATTTCCCCATATTAAATATATATAAGATAAAGTCTTTCTTATGTAAAAAAAAATCTACTGCGAACTTGCAATGTTTGGCTTAAAAATGTCATGATTGCTGCTGCTTGTAATTTGTATTGGCAGCTGAGTAATGAAAAGCAGTAGATACCATTAGTTTCAGCTTTAAATGATTCTGCTACCCTGACCACCATTAACATGATGACAATTGCCTAATTAACATTACCACCATCTTTGTGGCTATGAATGCAATGGTAATGCTAATTTCTTGCAAATAGTCACTGTTAACATTGTAATGTTTACTGCTGTCCAGTGCTCATTCCGGCTGCTTGCAGATGTTAACCCCCCTGCACCTCCCCATGCTTTACAGGAAGAATCAGCATGAGCACCCGATCTTTACAGACATCAGGTGAACTGGGTTGAAATAACGTGCTGCCTCTTTTGGGTATACGCGGGGCTTGGCATGAGAATGCACTGAGTTTAAAGTAAAGCACTGTTTTTTTTGTTTTTATGTCTGCAGCGCCCTAAGTTACTAGGAAAAGATAACATATCAGGAATGTTCAGGGCTGCAATGTGGCAACCCTTTCACATATTCTTGTGACCCACTTTTGGGTTGTGACCCATGGCTTGAAAAATGCTGCCTTAGACCACAAGCTGAAAAACAATGATGTAAGTAAATACTTAATCAAAGAGTTTTACCTTGCTTGCTACGCTCCTAGTTTGAGCAATTAGTTCTCTGATCCGCTGAATGCTGGAAGAAATATTATTTGCTGGTGACTTTTGCTCTACCCTCCGTAGTTTATCCAGGAGCTGAGGGAAGACTTCTATTAGATTCTTCACTGCAAACAGAAAGGAAACACCATGTAATACTGGAGCTGACCAGTAGAACTCTGTTCTCCCTCCCTTCCTGCTCATTAGTATTTCTTTGCTTCATCTGCCATTTGCTTCTTGCCTTTAAAGGGCATGATCCTGCAAACTGCTTTGTATGGGTGGTCTTCTGCATCCATTCAGAACTCTACTGACTTCAAAGAGTCTGCTTGTAAGTGCAGGGACACACCGCATTGAGCAGCTTGCAGCTGGGGTTTCACAGGGCATCTCTGTGCCCTGGGTGGCAGTGGCTAGCAGGCTGTTAGTGGGGGCACAACTGACAGGCTATTGTACAGTTCCACCATCTGGTGGTCTCCTAGGACTTTTGCCCCCACTGGAGTGCAGGATCAATGCCTACTATTGCACAATTTTTTCAGAAGGGGCTGCTTTTGCACAACAGAGCTCTGATCTCTGGTAGTGTCTCTAGGTGTTACTGAGGTATGAACAACAAGAGCAACCTTTCATTTCTGGAACATCTTTCTTCTGGGTCTCCAAGGACCTTAAAATGTTAATGAATGTAACCTCACAGTATACTCATGGGGTAGCTATCCCCCATTGCACACACAGAGAAACTCAAGTCCCTGGAAAACTGTTAATGCAGGGTCATCTACCACCCTGATTTTCTGTGATTCAATTTTAAGGGTGAGACAATGGTGTGTTACAAAAATAGGTGTGTTCATGGTTTTTCAGGGACTTGACATAGTGTGGAACAGAATCACAGTTAGGTTCTTAAATCACTTAGATATCCAATAGGTGGAACAGAAACTGGCAGCTAGTGCCTACAAGATTCCTAGAGTCCACCTAAGTCCATGTGAGCAATTCACAAAAATTCTGCCTAATTGCAAGGCCAAGAATCCAGAGGCTCTTTGAGGGGACTCCCTTAAGCACTAGGATACAGTGTCATGTTCCCTTCTGCTTGTTCTTGTCCTGCCCCTGTGACTCTTACACTCATGCATGCATAGTATAGGTGTCAACACAATGACCCCAGTCTTGCATCTTGTCTAGGGGTCAGGGTGAGAGACGTGGGTTTGGAGGAACTAAGTCCAGGTTTCTCACTTTAGAGGGCCGGCTAACTAGTGAGCCATTTTGCAAAAGTCTGTCACCATCACCACAGTTTTTTAATTAAATTGATCATGGGTGTTGAACTTAGTGTGTATTAGATGTGCTCTAAGCATGCTTGCCTGTTCAGGACTGTGAGGAAAGGCAGATGCATTACCACCTCATTTATGAACCCTAAGTAGCCTTAGGTGGCATTTAGACACCTAAACACTGAGCCAAGATGACAGCAATTCTGAGTTTGTACAGCAGCTGAACAAAGTAATTTTTGGCTAAAGGCACCTACAGCACAGCCGCTTAGGTACCTAAGCACCTAGGCAGGAGTTTTGTGCTCACCTTTTGGAGCAGGTGAGAAAAGAGTAGCTCTTAAGAGGGTTCCCTCATTGGGACATTTGCATTCCAAGAGATGGAAAGCCTTATGCTAGCAGATAGGCAGACAGAAAAATTACGGAGAAAGAACAAATAAGAAAAACTAATTACAATCCAGTTTAATTACATTGGAGTCCAATGCGAGAGAAACATATCACAGCATTTCTCATCTTTAATTAAATGGATATTCAATGGGTTAGGTACAATTAAATGGGCTCTTAGCCACAAGTTGTATGCAAGTAAGACAGCGCAATTAATATTGATGTTGCATTCTTTAAGAACAATGGTTCAGTATAACTGATAAGAAGGAATTTGTGGCCTCTGTAATTTTACTTTGTGGATTGTGTATGGCACCCATCTGCTTTTTTCTTCAATTTGGCTTCTTTCCTTATTTCTGTATTATTAACAGTACTAATTTGTTAGGAGACAGACTCACAGGGTTCTGAGTTCACAAGGAAGGGAAGTGAAGCTATCTTTCTATTTGCCAAGTGCTTTGTTGGCTAGGGGTTAAAACCACTGCCAGCCTAACTCAGAACAACTCAGAAAACTACAATACCTGCTACAGTCCCATACAACATGTGTTGCTGGCTGAAGTTAGGTTGGAGTGCTATGTCTATGCCCAAGTCATGCCCCCTGAAGGGGTCTGCCCATTTTTGGCACATTCTCTATTACCCGCATTGTTGAGCTTTACACCATCCAAAGATTCCCTCGAGGGCAGATAAATCCTCAGCTATTGCTGTTTTACAAATTACAATATAACAATTAGCTTAAAAATGCTTTAGAAACTTCCTGCAACTTGAATATCATGCATCTGAAACTGAGAGCAGTCTCATGGCAAAGGGATCTACGTTTTTCATTTTTAGATCAGGAACCCAAACATTACTACCAAAGTTCAGCTCCTTATTTTAACAAGATGAGGTGGAATTGGACCTGAACTGATATCTTGAAAAATAAGACATAACCCACTGACATTTGAAATATCCAAGATATTAAATCTGAAAAATGGATATATAATGAAAACACCAAATTGACTTTTCTCATAGTGCTACTATTGGTAGTATTATGATAAACTCCCCATAAATCTCTTCCTTTTATCCTACAAAAATATTGATTTTTAGTCCTTGAGAGGTTGAGGGAACTAGGAAGAAAAGATTAAAAGATTCCTCTTAATGATGTCATTTGAGCTTGTTTATCTAGTAATAAAAAAAAAAATCTACCAGCGATTAAAAGGGATAACAGCAATATTGATACACCTCCCTCTCTTAAAACTATTCTTATCCTCTTTGTTTTGAAGCCTGTCTATTCTTTAAAACATGTGCAATGTAGGTAAAACCTGAGTGTTTCAGCAACATAAGCCAAATACTACAAAACCAGCACCATGGATTACAGATCTTCAGCATGCAATGCCATCTAAGCTAACACAAGAACTGGGCTATTTACATGTTTTTATATTAATTGCACATGCCCTTTTGTAACCTAGAACAAAACTGGTAGAATTAGTTTAGGTCTGCTTACTTTTACAAACTCTTTGTTAAAAAAAAGTCTTTCAATATGAGTGAGTTTGAACACATCAGTCACGCCATAAGTATCTAGTGACAAATTGGAAATGGAAGGTCAAATTTAGAGTGGGAACTATATACTCTGCTAAGCCAATACAGTAAATCACAGCAGGAGCCAGAAGGGGGCAGGCCTCTAACAAGAAGCCCTGTGGATGTCCATAATATGTCGATAACAATAGCTTACCAATCACACCAGGAATGACAATTTTTTATGTCATCCTTGAATTCAGTCTGGAGTCCTGAAACATGAGGTTAGTTACTGATGCAGTTTAGCTTTCCATCAAAAGATCGGCCAACAATAAGATCTTCTTTTTGGGCACTGTATACTCTGGAAGGCAACATGTATTGGCTGTAAATGAGGTTATCTATCCACAGGAAAGAATGGCTCAGTGTAGCACATGGAAGAAAACCTTGAGTAACCCCTGGCTCCAAGAAGGTCTGAGAGAGGAAAAGGAAGAAATCTAGATATTTAATATTATTACCTCTCTGGTGATAGAATATTTTTTGTGTCTTACTCCTTGGGAGAATGGTATTAACAGGCTTCCTGTCCCCAAGGGTAGGAATGGACCCCTACTCTGTTGGACTCTTCTTGCGTACTAAGCTCTGTCAATAATACCTGCTTTGGCTTGCCCTGGCCTACCAGGGGAGATTCTTGTGTAGCAGTGTTGGAGATTGCAATGAAACTTGAGAAGAGATATTACTACTTTTTGTAAATTTGCTCAAAGGGTGGAAATCAAGGAGGGAGAAGAACTATTTGAATTAAGGAACAAAATCAAATATATAAAAGTTGGTCATGCACAAATATAAACAGGGAAATTAGAATAAGGTTTCTAATGGAGGAATGACATTTTGGAATGGCCTTCCATGAAAAGGAATGGAGGCAGAACTCCTGAACTGCTTCAAGATGGAAGATTACATACAGACGGAGGTTTGGTTGGGGTGTGCTAGTGTTCCTGTCAACATTCAGAAACTGCCCAGATACTCAGCCAGTGAACCTTGCTTATGTATTTAGGGTCAAATTGACTGCCAGGTTTGGGGTTAGGAAGGATTTTTTTTTCCATCATGAGATTGGAAAGGATTATGGAGATTTTTGCCTCCCCCTGTAGCATAAGGTATGGCCCTATTCCTATGACCATTGGAACAGATATCAAACCAAACAAATTCTATGACAGTATAGGGAATTAGCAGCATATTTTTAACTAAAACAGTACTCCCAGTTATAGGTGTACAAAAGTGAGAACCACTTCATTATTTTCTTGCAGGGAGGGCTTCCCTTTCATGGGATATCTGTTCCCCATCTGTCTCCTATCTCCTTTAATTCCCTCCATTCAGGGCCCCTCTCTGCCCTTTCCTTTGTCTTTCTATTCAGCTGATCCCTTCCTAAAAACCCCTTATCTCCCTTATCCCCCAAATCATGAAACTATGTAAGATTGAGGAAGAGAGAAATGCCTGAATAGGGTCTGCTAGAGGTTCAGCTGGCCACTAAAGGAGAAACAGCTGCAAGACACCACTGAGGTCCTGAGGCTGCATTCTGTAGTTTTTATTCCAGATATTTTCTCCTCGATACTGACTGGCTATTTCTTTTACTCTTCCTCCCACTCTTCTTCTCCCAGCCTCTCTGCTTTAGCCTCACTTACATGCTTCCCTTTCTCTACCACCTTGAACTCCCCCCCTTCCAGGGCCTCTCTCTGCTTTTTCCTTTGTCTTCCTGTTCAACTGATCCTTTCCTACAAAAACCCCTCTCCCCCTTATCATCCAAATTATGAAACTAATGTGATATTTGCAGGCCAATCCATTTATTTATTGTCTTATATAAGTCTTTTCCCTCGCCTTTGTTCTTTTGCTTATTTAGACTCTAAGCTCTTCAGGCTGTGGGATGTTCCTCCTCTAATGTGCAGCACAATGGGGCCATGTTTTCTGTTGGCCTATAGATGCTACAAATAACAAGGTAACAAAATAGCAAGATGTATTTAAGAAGTAGTATAAAATGTTCAAAAGGCCTTCATCCAATTTTCAAAACTGACTTAAGCACTTATGAGCCTATGGTCCCTTGACTTTCAATAAGACTGAAGCTCCTAAGGGTGTATCTGCACTGCGTACCCCTGGCATGCCCATGGAAGATGGCCCTCAAACATGCTCTGTCCATCCATTTCTGCTCTCATGTGCCAAACATGGAAATTACATAGTAAAACAATGCACCCCCTGCTCTTGAGATCTATTGGACTCTTCTTTCTTACTAAGCTCTATGTTTGTGGGCAGATCTAGTATTTTAAAAAGTGGGGTACAGATGGTGTGGCACATCATCATATACAGAAGCAGGTCAATTTTCACCTTATAGACTAACCAAAGTAGATATATAGAGAGATACACAGACACACACAACAACAACAACGCATGTTTCTCCAGTTAAACAGAAATTAGAAATTTTACTAATATGACAGGGACCTAGCACTATATTATTCAGTTAAAGATCAAAGCAAAACCCAATATAACTTTATAGGAATTTACACTAATTTGACAGACTATATATTAAGTTTAAAAAACACAACAAAATAAGGCAAAAATACTAAAAAAATAGTGTTTCATTAATCCCGTAGTCATTATAGTTAAATGAACATCTCTTATTTGTAAAATTAATTCTAGCCTTCTTGAGTGTCTTAGTGCCTCCAGTACTTCACTGTCAGTCATGCATTCATCTGAGTTAGTATTAACATACCTGGGTTATTTTTTTTATCTAGAGCTAAAAACAGTCTGCACAGGTGTGAAATAGAAGACGGACATTACCCAGAATGGCTAACAGACTGCAAAATTTCAGAAGAAAGAATAGTTTGAATAGTGGAACTTCAAGACCTTTAAGGAGAGAGGGCCATTAATACCTGTCATAAAGAGAGATTAGCAGGGTTCAGATAGATTCCAATGAGCCATGAACTCAACTGACTACCTCACTGATGCCTGGATAGAAATGCTGCTGCCACTGCCAGGTAGTTTGTTTTAAAGTTTGGATGGAGCAAGAATCAAACAGGGGTGCAACTGCACCCTGTCCTGAGTCTTCCACTTGGTGTGCTTGACTGTGCATGGAGGGTGTCCCCAGGACAGCCTTACCACTGCATTTCAGGGTTTGGCATATACAAGGATAATGACATGGATCAAATGTGGTCCTCTCTATGAACACCAGGGATGCAGTTTAGGCATATTGTAAATGCTTAAAGGCATGCCTGCATTGCCTCTCTTGCAAGCCCGAGAATGCTGCTGAGAAGTAAACCCGACCTAATTACTCCCACTCAGTGTGAAACAAGGCCTGAAAATCAGGCAGTGTGGCTGGTTTAGTGTTGCCCTGAGGATGTGGCCAGAGCCACAAAGTGGTGAGTGGGGCATGCTTCTCAATGGTGGCACTTGGCTCTTCATACACGACATGTGGACATGCCTAAAGTCACTCTTGAAAATGCCCATCCACTCAACACTGTCAAGGAATCAAGTCTCTTTTTCAAGTAAGCACGAGTTAGTTGGGGATGGTCCTACTTTGAGCTGGGGAGTTGGATTAGATGACCTCCTGCGGTCCCTTCCAACCTTAATTTTCTATGATTCTATGATTAACTGGTAATTAAAATGATGTTCTAAAATGACAGAGAAGACTTCTCCTACTATATGCAGTGGATACAATCATTGATCTACCTATACCACATGATGAACACTTGCAGTACTAGCGTCAAGTAACACTAAAACTTATTGATGTACCATAATACAGAATGTTACCTGCATCCCCAGCTGAGTTCACAGCACTGTCATATGCAGCTGCATCATGTTCAAAGTTTTGAAGATCCTGAGACCATTTCTTCAAATTATTAGCCATTGGGTTTGTAGCTTCGGTTACTGTTGTGGCAGTATGTGATGCTTCATCAGCCATAAGTTTAGATTGGTCCAAGTGCTGTCTAGCATCTCCTACGTAAGAGAGAAAAAGCAATAATAAACCCAATTAGAGAAGTATAGTACCTATAATTAATGCCTCAGAAAGGGAAAACAAGATTAGTAAGAGGTATGCTTAAATAGTGCTGGAAACAGCCCATGGAGCTGTTTCACACTGGGCATGCCTACACATGCATTTGATCCAGGATTAGTTTACTTGCAAATAAACTACTTGCAAGCAAACACTCCTGGGGAGGGGGAGCTATTCCCTAATGGCAGCAAACTGCTCCCACTTCCTGGGACCCTGCAGTGGGCCCTTGCTGCCACCAGGGGGGAGCTCCCCTGGGTGCTAGCTTAGGGGCTGACAGGGAGCACCTAACCAGGAAACAGCTGTCTCCTGGCCAGGGCTGGGACTTCACACCCTGCTCACATGGGCTGTTTGCTGCCAGGGCAGGGACAATATCCCCCTGTCCTGGCAGCAAGGAGCTCCTGTCCTGGCTTCCCAATCAGGGGCAGGGAACTTGGAAAGAGCTGCAGGGAAGGGGCAAGCCTGAGTCCCCTGCCCCGATCTGTCTATGGGGCAGCTAGCTGGCAGCTAGCTCGCTGCTAGCTGCCCCACAGGCAGATTGAGGCAGGGGACCTACCCAACTCCTGCAGCTCTTTCCAAGCCCTGGGCCTCAATCACCCATTCAGGGCATGGGGTTGGGACCTGCCCCTGACCAGGACAGTTCCCAGTCCCTGTCCTGCATGCAGGGTGGAGACTGAGGAGCTTGTGCCCTGCTCAGCTCAGTGAGTGTGGAGCTGGGTGGGGAACAGGCTGGGGAACAAGCTGTGGAGCTTGATCCCTGCTCAGATCCATGAGTGCAGAGCTGCGTGGGGAACAGGATGGGGAGCTTGTTCCCTGCTCAGCTCTGTGAATTCGGAGCTGGGTGGGGAACAAGTTAGGGAACAAGCTCCTCAGCCTGTTCCCCACCTGTGGAGTTGAGTGAGGAACATGCTCCTCAGCCCCTGCCAGCAGAGAGCTCCCAGTGCTAGCTCCACACTTGGGGGCCAGAGCTAGGAGATCCTTATCTCCCAGTGCCAGATCCACGACCTCAGGGCTTGTTCTGGGAGATCCTTATCTCTCAGTGCCAGTTCTGTGGTTGCAGAGCCAATGCTGGGAGATAGGTTTCTCCCAGTCTCCCCTCCCTGATTGCCATCTCGGAGCAGGGAGTTGGAGCTCCCTGCTGCCGGGGCAGGGAGACATAGTCCTTGCATGGGGTTCTGGTGGCAGAGCCCGCCCCAGCAGCAGGCAGCTTCTAGGGGCAGAAAGCAATTTCCTACCCCCTGGTGGACAGCTGACCAGGAGCAGATTTGCTCCCAGTCGGGCGTCTACATAAGCACTACTGCACCGTTACTAATCAAAAGTAAATTTGCTACTTGCATCTGCAGGTAGCAATTTTACTTGTGATTAGCGAGGTTTGTGCATAGTAAGCATGTGATGCAGATGCTTACTTTGCAGTAAACTACACTACTGCACAGTTAAGCACCTTGTGTAGAGACTGAGGACAAAAGCAAACCATTGTTTTATCTTTCAGATATCACAGGGAATGATCAAGACCTCCCATTGTCTGTTGCTATTTTAATGATGACTGCTTCTTAGCTTATAATTACTGAGTGTTATAATCTAATCTTTTCACTGTTTTGGGAATGGATGGTGTATCCAGGTACCTTGGACCAGAGATGATAAACATGTATTTTGTCTTCCATACAGTTTCTGGAAGAAAAACTGTAAAGTTTTTATAGGGGAAAAACAAAAACAAGATGGAAACGTGTGTTATTTTTGACAACTTATCTTTTAAAAGTTTTCTTCATTATTTTATGAAAATGCCCAACATTTCAAAAAAGCCAGACATGAGAATGTCCTGATCAGAAAAAGTTCCCCTTTTTTTCCCTTAAAAATGAAGTTTCAATTAAAGCAATGTTGACCACCTTCACTTGACTTTCAGGACTTGTTGAATACTTGATGAATCCTCTGTGGCCTCTCTATATTTGAAGAACTAAGGTGATACCTAGTCAGTCACAAACTAATGGCTAACTCCCAAAATATTCTATCTGTCAAGCATTATATATACTTAAATTAGGTTTTAGCCAACAGTGCAGTGGGTTTGCAAATGCATGGATTATTCAGTATGCATTAATGTCAAGAATAACGTGGCAGAGAGCAGTTTTTAATAACCTGAGGGGCAAGGCAAATTGAGGTGTCTTCAGATGGCAAAATAAATTATCTCATCATTCAGTGGAAAGTGCAGTGTAATGAGTTTCTCCACTTTCAGTATTAAAGGGCATTTTCATGTTCTTATTTATTTGAAAAAGAATGACTTCCTAGGAATTAATGTATTTTCCCAAATCTAAGATGAACTTGAATTTAAGACGACCCTCAATAATTAGATTCTATATATGGAAAATGGATACATTTATTATAATTTTCCATGTATAAAATCTAATTATTGGGGGACTGTCTTAAATGTGTCCCCTCACTATTGCAGGTGGTGGTGGGGAAAATTGCTGAAGGGGGCAGTAATGGGGCAGGTAGCTGGGGGACAGACAGTGGGGGCAGGTGAGGGGCAATAATGGGGTGGGTAGTGGGATGGTGGGGGAAGCAGTAAGGGGGTAGGTGGTGGAGGAAGCAGCAGGGGCAGTAAGGGACAGGTGGTAGGGGGCAAATAGTGTGGAGGCAGTGGGGGAAGCATGCGGTTTGTCTCTTGATGTCCACTTAGCCCCCTTATGCCTACCCACCATAGCCTAAGTCCCTCTCCATGCTGCTTCTGCCCCCCTTAGTCTCAGGTCCCCAGCAGGCTCCATCCCCATTGCAGCCTGGGGCACTTAGCATGGCTCCAGCCTAGCCCAATAAGCAGGGCGAGGTGGGCAGGGGGTAGGGAGAAGCAGTGCACAGGAGAGACTGGGTGTGGCAGGAGCCCAAGGCTGCAGGGGAGGAGCGGCAGGGGGTGCAAAGGTAGCAGGGGTAAGGCAGCAACTGTCTCTCTGGTCCTGACCTGGGTTTGGGTTGGAGCTGGAGCCACAGCAGCTGCCTGCCCCCACATCCCCCTGCCACCTCATACTCGATTCTAAGATGATGGGCTTTCCTCCTCATGTTAAATGGTGAAAAAACAGTGTCTTTCATTTGAGTAAATATGGTAAATACATTTCTCCCCATATCATCTTTTATATTGGTATATCATCTTATGTGCAGGTTGAAGAGGTAAAAACTGCTCAGCTTTGTCTTGTGAGCATTTTTCTGGTTTTGATTAAACCACTCAGGTGGCAAAATTTTGGTTGAATTTTGATGAATAAGACATTTTGGGAGAAATTGTTAATGTGTATTATGTGCCCAAATATGTCAAGAACATACACTTCAGAGGGGGAGTGTTTTTCAGAACAATGTACATTGATTTTCTGTTTTCACAAACATTCCAAGAAACTTTCTCATATTTTGAGTGGATTAAAGTCAGATTTGTTTCAAAAAGCCTTAT
Organism: Alligator sinensis; assembly: GCF_000455745.1. Classification (NCBI taxonomy): domain Eukaryota; kingdom Metazoa; phylum Chordata; order Crocodylia; family Alligatoridae; genus Alligator; species Alligator sinensis. Next base: position 1,282,917 of record NW_005841930.1, on the reverse strand, counting down.
TTTAAAGTTTGTCAGCTGCCTCCAAACTGCAGTGTGGGTTTCGAGTCTAAATTCAATAGTCTGAAAAGATAACATTTGGTGTATTTCTTTAACCTTGCTCTGTTGATTGGATTTGCTTAATGGCTTTCATCAGGCGGCTTTTCAGATCATTCTTCCTAGCTAGAGTTTCATTAACACGCCAGGCTGTGTCTGCAACAGTTAAATCATTATCTGCAAGGAAAAAACAGAAGAAACAATTGGCCTCTATGGTTTTAAAGAGTGCTTAAAAATAGATAAAAGTTTTTCTATACTGAAAAGTTATATTGTATTTTCTACACTAGATACTACAGTGCTTTTCATGGCCTGTTTTAATATAATGCCTTCTAGCAATGTTGCCTTCAGGTAATCTAAATTGTCAAGCAATCTTCCAGCTGATGTCCACTGTTCACTGGGCAGAGCTCTTTCAGAAGAAACTGTAAGATGTTCCTCAGTCCACATCAAAGGTCACCTCTTAAAAAGAGCTCTGTGATCAAGAGCAGCCTTTAACAGCTACTAATGTATTACAGGATTACCTTCATGGCAAGCTTTTATGGACAGCATGACATCTTGAAATATATAAGCAGTAATTTCCATTGATCCTTTAAATCTTATTTTATTCCTACCAGATTTGTAGGGTCAAATCCTGCAAGCATTAACAAATGTATATGCTGAACTCAGAGAATCTATTCATACGAGTAAAGTTCTCCAGATGAATAAATAATTGCAGAATCAGGTGACTGATTTTTCAATAGTCGTATAATGTTCTCATTGTAAATAAAAGAAAATTTTTGGCATCTTGGCACCCTATTAGCTACTTAAACTATGCATTTGCCTCTTCTAATGCATTGGATTCTCACTTTGATCAATACACTGTTCTGTCAAAACAGCATTTCCTCCTTAATGATGTGCTTCTGAAATCCATTTTTATATGCAGAACTATTATAGTACTGAAAAGCAGCAAAACCAATAGAAAAATAATGTATATTTACTAGCATTGGCTGTTTCTTGTAGTTTCTTGACTTGACTGAGAAGCCTTTCGCTTTCATCTTTATGGTAGATGATCTGAGTGTCAATTCCAACTACAGCCTGCAGATTCATTTAAAAAAAGAGTTAGTGTCAGGCTAGATGAAATGTCTTTCTTTCTATGGTTGCATTTCTGGATGACATTGTATTTCATGTAGGCACAAACTACAAAATCATTGTAGCTTCATTTTCTCTGCTAAAGTAAAATGTTGGTGACTAAATGAAAAAAATGCATGAAATACAAATTTTCTGTAGATTTTAACTGAGATTTAAAAAAACATGTTTGCTCCAGACAGGTCAACTGAACAATCAGCTTGAAGAATAGTAGAAATGTCATCTATATTAGGCAATTCAAATATAACCTTAACAAGCAGGCGTGCTATTCAGAGCCTATCCTTCAAAAAAAAGAGGCTGCCATCCTCAGCTCCCCACCAACAGACTCAGAAAGGAGCAAACTATAGGTTAAATAGAAGGTGCCTAAGGACATGTCAATATGGTAAACTTTAGAGTGGTGTTACAAATTACCTTTAAACCATTCTAAAGGCACTTAAAACAGGAGTCCCCACACATTAAAGTATGATAAACTGTGCTAAATACTCTCTAAGGCCTCATCCACACCTTGGTTCCCAACAGACAACTAGCAGCGGTGCACCTTGTGACGGTGCTTGTTGTCCTTGGGGAACGCCTGTGCCACATGCCCTCTGATGCATGGCAGGTTGCCCTTGGTGGGGTAGGGGAGGCTGAGACCAGCACTATGCTGGCTCCATCAGCCTTACTTGGGGTTCTGGAGGCCTCCTGGGGCTACAGCAGCAGTGATCCTGTCACGCAGAACCTGGCTGGCAGCCAGAGCGTGACTCCAGCTAGCCAGGCTCTGGTTTTGAGCAGCACACACTGCTTTGATATATAGGGATCAAAACTCCTGCACTGCTCCCTTTCAGTGCAGAGAACAGCTGAACATGTGGTATGTGGCACCACAGATGTATCTGTGATGCCATATACTACATGGCCATGCTTGTCTGGATGTAGCCTAAGTGTCTTAAAGTTAAGCCACTTTGCATAAGGGTTATCTTTGAACCCTTCTACCTAGTGTTAGATGGTCCATGGAGATAAAGTGACCAATTTGTAGTCATCTAGCATCCCAGGATGTGCAGCTCCAAGCCCCTCCATCCTATCAAACTTTTCATCCTCCCAAGCTCTACTATCCAAGGTGGGGATACTGGCACCAAGCCAACACCCTCCTTCTCCCCCAGTGGGTATGAGCCCATCCCACATTGCACCATGCTACTGACTCTAAAAACTCCAGGAGACCTGAACCAGCCTTTAACAGGAAATCAAAGGCTCCTGTTACTAGACAGGGAAAAGCACATGGCTAGCTGGGCTGTGGAGATCAACAAGCAGCTGGAATTACACTAAGCTGCAATCGGGAGGAGAAATCTGCCCATCAGACCTAAAGAGGAACATCTGTGCCAGGGATAGACAGTCACCTGACCTAAAAGGAAGCACTCCAAGGCACTTAAAAGTCAGAGCCTGGAGAAAGGCAGGGGAGAAGGGCCAGTTCCTTACAAGGGATGGAGCTCTCAGGAGGGAGGGTGGCTTGAGAGACCCTAGCAGATGCAAAATGTGTTGAAGACACAGAGGAGAGAGCCTATGGAGGGATGGCTGGTCAAATATTTGTTTTACCCCAAGTGGATGGGGGATGTTTCATTTTAAAGTTATCACTTGCCTTGGACCAGGTGTGGCTGTAAAGAGTGAAGAGGAGGCACAGGGATGCCCAAGGGGCACTTGGGATTTTGGACCCTGCCAGGGGTCTGGGGCATAAGACACAGGTAGGCGGGAGCTGAGAGGGCCAAAGCTTGAACCAGGAAAGGCAATAGAGAAGGTTAAGGTTGAGGGCCAAGGCCAGAGCCTGAGGAGGGCCACTGGGGCCAGGAGCACAGAGTCCAGGAAGGGCAAGATAGGGCCTGGTGCCCAAGAGCCAAGGTAAAGTGCAGTGGATCTGGGTTAAAGGGAGGCACAGTCAGAAAATGGTGGCCAAGGCTGGAAAGCCAAAGCCCTGACAAAGTTTTTGAGTCCTGAAGGGTCAAACATTACATTTGGAGGTGAGTTACCCCATAGAAGTGATAACCCATGAATGACTGGTACCTCCTGGGGGGCACAATTTGTGGGTGGCAGTGTTGGTGGCATTAGCGGTGGGGTGGAGAGCAACAACTGCCCACAGACACTGGCAGCAGCGGTGGGGGTGGGGAGTGGTGAGTGGGTGCAAAAGCCGACAGTGGTATCAGCAGAGGGGGGAGCGTGTGGCGAGTGGTGACCACCCGCATAAGCTGGCAGTGTGTTAGCAGCCAATCTGAGGGGGGGCACGTGCCCCCCCCATGCCCTCCTATGCGTCGCCTATGTGATAACCTGTAATATTTGCGAGGCATGGGTATGGCTATGGGGGAAGACAGAGGCCATAAACACAGCCCATAAGGCACTTGGTTTCATAAGGCATCAGTAGGGCTGGGAGGGCCACAGTGGATTGGTTGAAGGCAAATAGAACTAGGACTAGACTCTCTCTGGACTCCCTAGAGCAGCCTCCCAACCTTTTTTGGGAACAACATCAAGGCATGGCAGTCTAACATTAAGGAATGGCACCCAGAGGGGTCACAGTGGGAAGGAATTATGTTCTCACCCAGGGGGCACCACAGCACCCCTGGACACAGGTCCTGTCACACAGACATTTGGGCAAGAGGCCAGACAAACAGCTCTCCTCTCATAGGCTAGGCCTTTGCCCCGTATCCAGGCAGTTCTCCTCTATCCAGGAGAATTGGGGGAGGGCATGCTTCCTTCTTCTGCCTCTTGTGTTCTTGATGGGGAAGTGGGAAAGGACTGCTTAGTGCCAAGTGTGGTCAGAGCACGGAGTCTGGGGAGGCAGGCTTCCTGCCTCCTGGCTCCTGACAATGCCTCTGCTCATCGTGCCTTCTAGTGGTTAGTCACAGTTGTGCAGCTCAGAGATGATATCAAGCCTTAATATGCAACTGCTCTGAAACTGTTCTAACTTTAACACCACCTAACATGCCACAGATTTAGAATGGTTTAAAGGTAACCTGTAACAGCATCCTTACTGTGCCCAGCAGCAGCATCCTGAAGCTGGACTATTTAGCCTGAATGGTCTCCAAAGAGAGAGTACAGAAGAGAAAGCCTCCATACTAGAAGACGAGGTTCTTTGGGTGAATCTGATATCTTTTATTAGACTAACTTAAATAGTTGGAAAAAAAAATCTTAGCAAGCTTTCAGGTTAAAAAACCCTTTGTCAGGCTGAGGAAGGGTCTGGAGTTGGTGTGTGCTCTTCCTGGATGGAATGAATAGTAAAGAAGCCAGAGGCTGGGCTGGTATGCATGTAAGACAAGTTCTGCCCAGCCTCTGGCTTCTTTACATTATTATCATTTGCTAAACAGCTTAACTAAATTGAGACACTAGAGATGAACAGATATCACCATATTCATTGCTTCTGAATTTCGTTCTGTTTCTTCAAATATATGTTATATAGACATTTTGGTGGTAAAAATGTCAGCTATTGAACAGCATCTATTAATATGACTACAGACCTACTGAATTCATGGCTGAAGTGGGTTGCATGGCAGCTCCTTTACTCTTGCAGCTTCCTGCACGTGTGTCCCATCCGTGTCCCCCCCTGCTGCTGATTGGCAGAGGATCCTTGCCACTCACTCCTGATCAGCAGGGAGGAGAAAACTGTGGTTTTAAATATGGCACTGTTTTTGCCTGCTGGCCAGTCAGCAGCAAATAACAGGACTACTAGGATCCCTCAGCCAATCAGCAGCAGAGGGACCTGCAAGATTAAAAGAGCTTCCATGCAGCCCACTTCTACCGTGAATTTGGTAGGTCTGTAAACATTACCCAGAAGTTGAGGAGAAGAAGTAAAGAATAACACTGTATCCTTTCGAAATTATGGGGGGAAGGGGAAATTGGGAGGGGGGGCGGGATTTAGTAACTAACCAGTTTATAATTTATTCAGGGAACAGGGATTAAAACCACATTCTTGCAAATAAGTGTGAAAGAAGCTTTAAGACTAAAACATGATTGATAACTGGGTTTTGCTTCCAAAGTCCTGTAATAGCATGTTGAGATCCCAACTCATTGCAGAGTACAAGTTAATATTCTGAAAATTACTTACATCACTGACCCGGTGTGTAGTGTTTAATGCCAGTAATGCAATTTCATCAGCTTCACTGATATAACTAGCAATATTTTCATAGGCATTAGAAGCATTTAATGCCCTTTGTACCAACCCATTTGTATCAATGTTGTGTAAATTCCTGTGAGAAAGATAGCAAATGGAAAATACAAAACAATTGCAAACTCTTATCTACTTTTGAAATCACAATACAGAATTGTAAACATAGGTAACACTTTGGCCCAAACAGTATTCTGACCTCTATGTCTGCCTCCTTACTTCAATCTGATTTCAATGAAACCAGAATTTAGGGACAGGACTGGATTTGGATGGGATTTGCAAAAGCACTCAGCTGTAGTCTGACTCTGCTTCCATGGTATCAATAGGAATTTTACCAATGGCTTAGCTGACAGCAGAGGCATGCAAATGCTGGCTTCTTTTTAAAAATCCTATTTTTTAATGACCGTTTCAAGGGGCATTTAATAATTGAGCAAGCTATCATCCTCTGTTCTTCTCCTGAGACTATATTGCGATATAGTAGGAAGATTTGTGTTTTCCAATAACTGAAAGCTATGTCTGTGGGACATACAACTCCAATATTATCAAGCCAGACCCATCAAAGGAGGGGGAGCAGATTGAAAGCAGTCCACTAGGCCTCCAGGATGGGACTGGGCAATGAGCCTAAACCTGTCCACATACAGAAGGTATTAAAATTCAAGAAGGCAGCCAGTCCAGAAACCAGCGTGACAGACAGGGATAGCCAAGCCTTATTCATGCAAGAAGTGATTTCTCTCAGAGCTCTTGTTTGGTTCAGAAAGGAACTTTAAAGCACCTTATCCTGACTTTTCAGGGTTAGAACCCAACCCAGTAAATACTTATACACATGTTCGACTCCACGAAAATGCCTAGTCCAATGTTTTGTTCTTGGTAATGAAATCAAGTACCCGTGTAAGCATTTGCAAGATCAGGCCTTATTACATCTTCAGATTGAGTGCTCTCATGAAATTTATGAAACATCTTGCAAACCCTACTTCAAAACTATATCAAATAAAATAGTGCCAAGAAAAGCAAGGCCACAAAACCAAAATGATTTGAAGGCAGAATAAATGTTTTAAAGGATTACATTTTCACTGCAGGATAATCTTTCCAATAAAAAGTACCTCATATTTCTATCTGCACAATCTATAAATATTTCCATTTGTTTTCTATTAAATTCCTAATGTCTTGAGCTCAATAAATCACTTTCTCAGGGGATGCAGTCTTTTGAAGTCTATCTATAAATGTTGACTTGTCGTGAGGCACTTCCCTTTAAATAAATTTACTCGCATTAATTAGCTGATCTCAAACCTAACATGCTAATTTTTTTGGCAGTCATTTGCTATAGATTATGTAAAATCATAGAATATATAGTTTTAAGTGTCTTCTTTGTATTGTTTTATAGTAAAGAAAATGAAAGTTTTTTGTATAACTTTTTCTATAGTTTCAACTCCCAATCAGGGCTTAAATATAATAAAGAATGACCATTAACATTTATTTAGATATTTGATGGACAGTTAAGGTTTGATCTTGCAAACATTTATGCATATAAATCATTTTATTTAATTACTAAAGGTAGAGTTTGGTGAAGTGCTTTTTGTAAGGATTCTCTTACAGTAATACTTTTTAGATGAAGTCATGACTGTAAATAAGGCCATAATTCAAGTCCATCTAAAGATGACTTCTTAGCAAAGTAGGAAAAGTTTCAATTTTATCTTCCTTAGAAGAGAAAGACCTAGAACATCTTTTATGTACTCAAATGGACCAATTTCACATTCTCATGCACATCTAGGTATTTGAATTATTCCACATGTAGTACATTGCCTAAAAACTGCAACAGACCCACTTTTCATTATAGTCTATTGAACATTTTTAATATGAAGCATCTTATTCATAAAAGCTGTTTTTGCAAGTCCCACTTATATTTCCCAGTCCCACTTATATTTCCCATGTTATTTTGAGACTATGAAGGAAAAAAACTAAGAAATGAATCAAGAAAGAAGGGAAAATTATAAAAAAAAATGTTTTTTGAATTTTTTCTTTTTCTATAAAATTAAAAAAATGTGACCAGCTCCTAAGGCATTTGGTAATTCCTGGGATATAATACCTCATAGGAATTAGTAAATGTTTATTAACCGACAGTACATATAAAGTCACTATATTTTTGCTTATCTGTTTTCCACCTGTCTGTGTCACCAGTAGCTCTTGAATCATTACAATACAGTCTGATGTAGTTAAATATTACCAGTCCAACTCATTAGCAAGTTCCTGAAGCTCCTGTGCATAATCCATAGCCCGTTGTACCAAATTGTCATCAAATTGAGACAGATTGGCTAATTTTTCTTGTAATTCCTTTTTAGCGCCATCTATTTCTGCATAGAATCCAGATGCATTCTAAACACAATAAGGAAGAAAAAGAATACACTGAAAGCAGCAACAAAAATATCCGTCAACTCTTAGCAGTGCGGTTTTCATATGTTAATTTTAGCTTATAGATTAAGTATTACATTTTATGTTAATTTTAAAAAGAGGCAAGAGATGAAAGTGGGTGAAATACAGATTGTAATAAAGTGGTGGAACTGAATGGGAAGAGTGGG
>NW_005841930.1:1268591-1275038 GCF_000455745.1 Alligator sinensis | reverse complement strand
GAGTCGATATAAGTCAAAATATCAGAAATCCCATAGAAGGAAAGTGAAGATCTATATAGGGAGATATAGTTGAGAAAGGTACATGGGAGAGACATTTACTCAAGGACAATGCTAGTGCAAAGGAAATTACATAAAATCATCTGATAAAGGAAGAAGTTTTCTTAGCCATACAATCCAGTAAATTGTGTTTGCAGGCAATTACCTACCCAAGGATTCCCCTGCATTGCAACTTTAAATCCTTGCATACAATTGGCTTATGTGAAACACTATGAACATCCTATATAATACAATCATTGTGAAAAAAGTTCAGCATAGAAGGGGAGACCAGAGCACTCCTAATGCCCCACCCCTGCTATGACAGAGAAACAATTGGTTATTATATGATGACAGAATCTGGATGGAAAACAACCATGCTCCATGCTGCAGAAGAATGCAAAAATTCCCACCATGTGTCAGTCAGATCTATAGTAAAAAATCCTTCCCAATCTTAAATTTGGTGACTGGTATGACCCTAAGCAGAAAAGCAAGACACTCTAGGTGGCTATTTTTGAGTTTTCTAGATACCAGCATACCCTAGCATCAGCATACTCTAGTCAAAACCCCCAGTCTTAGCTGTGGACAGTCCCAGTGCTTCAGTGGAAGATGAAAAACACAAAATACAAAAACCGGTAGCGTTCCTAAGGGGAAATTTTTTTTCCTGGCCCTCAGAGGCAACCAGCAGAAGACTGGAAGCATGGGATTGCCAGTTATCTACCTCACTGCAAGAATTACCTCCATATTGCCACACATTGATTGCAAATGCTCAATCTCCTATATTCCACCTAGTGACTGTTGATCCAAGAACTCCTTGTCCGATCGTACTGTCCTATAGAAAATACTATTCTCTATGTTTATCTATACATTTATTGAGTTCAGTCTTCAGTCTTAGGCCGCATGCAGACATTCCACTTGTTCTGGGAGAAAAGTCTTTGCTCTGGTCAGTCTGGAGTGTGGGGTGAAGCAGGCTGCTCTGCCCCAGCAGCAAGGCTCTGGAAGACTTGTTGCAGCAGCAGAATGCTCCCTGCCTCTCCTTACACTCTTCTGGGTCAGCCCAGAGGAATGCGAGGGGTACAGCTGTTCTCCTGTGGCAGGAACCAGGAGAGTTCTCACCATGGGGTAGTGCTTCTTCCTGCTAATCAGCAAATGCGGGCAGGGCATTCTCCTAGGGCTGGAATCATCCTTGTTTGTCTGTGGTAGCTGCTACTTTTCATAACTTAACAGCCATCCCTCTTCCCAGGCAGGGGAGAAGACAGCCTGTCAATTAATGGGCTTCCCTAAGGAGGCGGCCCAAGGAGCAGCCCTCTAGTGCCCCTTGATGGGACAGCTTGCTCTTCCGTAAGGCCACACAAATACTATGCAGGTCATCAGATCAGCCTGCATTCATATTTTTTACAATGTGATTCCTAGCTGCCTGCTTATATTTCTAGGCTAGGGACAGAAATTACACATAAATCAGTTTAAGTGATCTGAAAGTGGTTTAAATCTGTAACAGCACAGAAGTTCAGTGCATATAAAATGCTTTCAAAGTTGCCTAAACTGATTTTAGATAAACCTTGTTGGATGTAGTATCTGACTTAAGTGATTTAGGTTAAACTGGTTTATGGAATGTCAGTCCCAGATCGCTTCCCAATTCAAGTTAACTCACAGTCCCCCAGTATCCCAGAATCATGGGCAACTGGTGCCACCGGAGTCTTGGGGTCCCCCAGCAGCCAGCCAGCGACCCAGGGGGTGAGTCCCCTAATGGCCGGTTGCTGGGGACACCAGTGGCATGGCGGTGCCCGGATGTGCCAGCACTACCGTACGTGGCACGGTGGCAGTGGAAGTGCCAGCACTTCTGCCGCCAGCACTTCTGCTGCCAATGTGCTGCCAGTGGAGCCGATTTCAGGGTGGGCACTAGTGCTTTCCATGGCCCCCTACCAGCCAGAGCACTTGCTGCCGGGGGGGGCAGCAGCGCTCTCCAGGAGGGCATGTGCCCCGCCGTGTCCTCCCTATGTGCCACCTATGCCCAGAATGCTTTGCAGCCTTGGGCTGTGCTGTCTGCTTAGGCAGAGCAGGGCTGGCCCCTCCCATAGCTATCACAGAGCTGAGTCACTAAAGCTTCTGCTCCCTGCCAGCACCTGTCAGCCTAGCAGGATGAAGGGTGGGGGGGAAAGGGAATGGACCCCCCCCCCCCCCCCCCCCCCCCCCCCTCCCCGAGCGGCACCCCCCCCCCCCCCCCCCCCCCCCAGCTCCTGTCTGTCCAGGATAAGAGGAAGGAAAGTCCAAGGAGTGGAGAATTTTTTGCCCCCACAGCAGCCAGGTGAATGGGGTTGGCATAGGTTCAGCCCCATCCCCAGCCTGTGAAGGGAAGGGACAGAATGAGGGGAGTGCAGTGGTCCGGCCCCAGTCCTGCCCCTGCCTCCCCAGCCAGGGTCTACCGAGTGCAGGGCTAAAGCCCCCACTGTGGGTATTTCAGTCCCCTGCAGCCTGTGTCACCAGGCTGGGATCAGCTCAGCCCCACCTTGCCCCCTCCCTAACCTCCACCTGAGAGAGGCAGGAGGTGAGATGTGGAGGGGTATGTGGGGTGAATTAATTGGCCCATATGGGCACTGGATACCACCAGCTGGGGTCTGGGGGTGTGGGGTGGGGGGAATCCCCCACTGGGAGCTTTTTACTCCCTTGCAGCCGGGCTTGCTGGGCTGGCATGGGTTCAGCCCCACCCCCTCCCCAGCTCCCTGCCTGTGAGAGGTGGGGTGGGTGGGGAGGGTAACACACTGGCCCAGTTCAGCACTGGGGTCTGTTCAGTATCGGGTGGTGAAAACCTGCAGTCTGGTGAGCCAGGCGGGGACCAGTTCAGTCCCCTCCCAGGGAGGGGACAGGGCTGAGCCACCTCAGCCTGGCTCACACTGGGCAGACCCTGGCTGGGGGAGCCAGTGCCCTGCTGGGCCAGTGTGTTCACCCCCCTTCCCCCCTACTTCTCACAGGTGGGGGCTGGGGTGGGTGTGAAGCTGGGCTGCAGTGAAGCAAAAAAACCCTGGTGTGGTCTTCCCCCATGCCAGGCAGACCCTGGCTGGAGGGGGCCAGTGCTGGGCCATGTTTTTGCCCTCATCTCAAAGGCATGGGGCTGGGGAAGGGGTGGGCTGAGACAGTCGTAGCTCTCCTATCCAGGTTGTGTGTGAGGGGCCTGGAGGCGGTGATGATGGTTGTGGAAAGGAGCTGCAGGGCAGTTCGGGGTTGGGCTCAAGGTGGCTGCAGCAAGAAGGGCCTGGCAGTGGTGAGTGGGAGGGGCTGCTTTTCCCCCACACTGAGCAACATCTTCTGCCCGGCTGCTGATGCTGCTGAGCATGGGTGGGAGGTAAGGTGGCTATCATAGGGCACAGTTCGTCTTTGTCTTCTATTGATATGAAACTGGATGCCTTTCCCAGAATGTGTTGGTTGTATTTATATTTAACAATTAAAGGAGAAAAGCAAACTGGCAGCATCTCTTGTGCGCACAATTAGAATTACACATCCATATTGCATTATCCATCACAGAAAAGTGTATGCTTAGAGGTGGTTAATTTTCTGTTGCATCAATTTTCCAATTCAAATGACATTTAAATGAAAAGCAACATTTTGGTTTCAATTTTTTTTTCCAACCCAAATGAATTTTTGTGGACTCTTTTCATATTGGTAATAAAACATTCTAATTTTAACAGGAAAAATGGAAACCAAATCTATTCAGTAAAAGTTTCTATTCTTTTAATCAAAGCCCTATTTTTTGTTTCTATTTTCATTAAAAACCAAACATCTTGTGCCACTGCTATTTGTCCCCAGGGAATGCCCATGCCAGACATGCTCTGGCGCATGGCAGATTACCTGGGGTGGGGTAGGGGAGACTGGGGCCAGCGACTGCAAATCTCCTGGGGTCAAACCCCCCACCCCGTGCTGCTACCAGCAAGGGGAACTCCTGCGTGTGCAGTGTGTGGCTCCACAGACGGGTCTGAGTCTCCACATACTGCATTTCTGCACTTGTCTGGATGCAGCTATGATCTGTAGAAAACAAACAAAGCAAAATACCACTCCCCCACCCAACACCCAAGTACAGCATTTAAAGCAATATGTACAGGCACATACTTTTTGCATATCACGTAATTCTGAGCTGATCTGTCGTGACTCATGCAAAGCATCTGTGGCACTTTGCAGAGTACGGTTGACCTCATCAGTTTGTTCCTTGACTCTTTCAGCTTGCTCCTGAAGAGAAAGAAAAAATGTGTTCAGAAATGTTTTGTGCACTATTAAAGTGCAGTATTAATATTCTGAGATTTTTTAGTTTTCCTGTTCTCAGGGAGTAAGAGGTCCTTTCTTTATTTAGAAAAATAAACACAATTTGGAAATACAATGTGAGCAGTTAAGGGTATGAACTATCAGAAAAGTGCACTGGCAGTTCAGAGCCAAATTAAAGGAAGACTTTTTCAAGTCGCATGTAGAATAGTTGGAACTGGGGAAGATTTTGATTTCTATCTAGAATGATAGATACGTTTCCCATGACAACAATAAAGCTAATGTGAATGTTCTCTTTGGTGGAGCATCTGCCTTGATTATGGAGAGTCATGAACATCAAACAATGGTTAAAAACAGAGAACAATTATGACCACATCCAGCACACTTCAGGCTTTCCTTCATAAATATGAGATGAGCTGCAGCTCGGCTGCTGCACTGTAATTATAAAACAAAGGAAGAAAAGAACAAAAGAGACTTTGTACACGAGGATCCTAAGATTCTGGTAGAATAGTTTACAAAACCAGGCTGCTTAAATTTTATATGTAACTATTATGCACTAGTTCTCAGCTTCCACATTACTGTAAGTTTTTATAACTGCCAACCCCAACCGTTTCGTACCAGATCACCCGCCTTGAAAATTATGAGATTGACCTAAATTCTCACAGCTGGTCTACCCAGAAGTCACAAGGCGAGTCTAAAAATCATGACAATTAAACAAGGAAAAGAAAGAATAAATCACGGTTTTGTCAGTCAGATGATTTCTCACTCGCTCCTGCATCCCACTAAAGTGCGTATGACAGTTACAAAGTGAAAATTCAAAGATAAAAATGTATACACTGTGTACTCAAATATGCTGGCACCTGCTCCTCCTTTTGCCTGCTCTCTAACTTCAAGTGTTCACCTACTCCCCCAGCTCAGGGTCTTTTCTGTTTCCCAGCAGCCTCTTGAATCCTCCTGAAGCCTCTTAGTCGGCCCTTATCTCCAGCCTGCACAGAAGGGGGCTTTCCAAGGGCTTTAATTTTGAGGAGCCATCGTGGTGTGTGTGTGAGAGAGAGTGAGAAACTGAGGCAGCTATTGCTGGTAAGCTCGGAGGAAGGCAGCTATCTCTGTGCTTGTTTTGGAACAAAATAACGCTTAGGGGTGCACCAGTGTTGTAAGCCATAAGGTTGCTCATGGCACAGGTGTCCTACTGGCCATATAAGGACACTACAGAAATCCCATGCAAATTCCTGGGTAGGACTTTGCAAGTAATTGATTTTTCATGTCACTCATCTATTCCATTTGGCCCCAAATTATTTATATATATTTTTCACTGAAACCAAAAGATTTAAGAAATTATTTTGCATGGAATGGTCATGTTACCAGGTACTTTTGCAAAAGCAAAGGCAACAAAGGGCTAGTGGAGGCACGGGCGACTGGTGCCACCCCAGTGACCAGTCAGCGACCGTGGCCAATCTCAGCAAGCGGGAAACAGCCGTGGCGCTCCCAGAAGTGGCTGCGGTGCTCTCACTCCCCAGCCAGCTCTTGCAGGGGGGCACTGGCACTCCTGCCTACCCCCTTGCCCGTGAGCACGGCCTGTCAGGGGATGCACCAGTGCTCTTAGGGGGTGTACATGCACCCCTGTGCACCCACTATGCATTGCCACTGAGTGGAGGTAGTCCTATTTATCCAATAATCCACGATGTGTGAGTCCTAGATTTAAGTTCTTCAAGTAAAACTGAACCTGTAACAGCCCCCTCCTTATGGAGGATGCTAATCATTAGGCTATAGGGAGACCAGTCTTTCCCTGTGTTGCTGTTCTACTTTGTACAAATATTAATGGAACCAGACAGTGTGTAAGAATAATTTTAGTTTGTTGGTCAGGGTTCTCATCTGGGAAGTGGGAGAACTAAATTCAAATCCCATTGAATCAGGCAAAGAGTTAATTACAATTTAGATAGCCCATGTTATAAGAGAGTCATTATCTTTGGTTTAATGAACCTATAAGTATTTTACTTAAAGTGACACAAGAAGGATTCAGAGGAGGTACAGGAAGTCAGTCTCCATGAGCATGGCTAGAATGCGAACTGCATGGTTTTTCTTAATACAAAGCCAGTTTACTTATACAAACACAGGCTCTTTTCATGTTTTTACTCAGCATGTTGTATATGAAGCAGCCCCACCTCA
>NW_005841930.1:1244327-1268523 GCF_000455745.1 Alligator sinensis | reverse complement strand
CCCCCCCCCCCCCCCCCCCCCACTGTCATCATTGCATTTAGAATAGCTCTGCTGTGCTGTAAAGGAGCCCCCCTAGCTTTGTTGCACGATGTCTGAAATATATGTGAACAGTAATGCCAATATGTTATGTAGTATGTCATTGTCATCTTCTTTAACGTATTTGCCTTTTACTGTAACTTCACAGATAGAAAAAATAATAGTACATGGTATATAGCCCACATCTAGACTGAGAAAGTAAAATTCTTTCTGCTGTGGGCCAAATTACATCTTTAACTATGGTCCTTTAATCATAATTATAAAGTGAGGTTCTTCTCTGAGAAGCACAAAGAGATAAAGGAACATATGTAGGTATGACATGCTTAACCAAATATGGAGCTGGAAATGGACTTTTATTTTGTTCTATTAACCAGTATTTACACTGCCTCTGAGAATAACAGCTTCAATTTACCAAACAGCATCTCAGGCAGAGGAAAAGCTTAGTACTGTCACTGGCAAAACAACACAGTTTTAGAATCTAAAAATTAAAATGACCTTATCAGTGAAAACAGATTGCCCAGACACACAACAACATCCAGACTGTACATACCTTGTAGTCTTGGAACTTGGCTTTGTTTTCTTCATTTATGTCCTCAGTTTGCCTGGCATAGTCAAGAGCCTGGTCCAGTGCCTCCTGTAAGTCTGAGATCTTCATGTCATGGTCATTGATCTGGTCCAGTACAGTAGGGAACATAGATCTGGTGGCATTATATAACACCTGCCACTCTTCAATTTGCCTTAGCACTACAGGAAGAGACAGAGGATATTAATTAATCTTTCTGAATTCCATTCTTGTCTTCTGTTGCAGAAGCTTCTAGCCTACCTCCATGATATTCCAAAGAGATGAAGATGAAGATAAATGCTTTCAGAAGAAGTTTACATATACCAGCACGAGAAAAACATCATGACCTGTCTTTGCTGTCCTTAGCTAGGTTGCCAATAAAATCACATTTGCTAGGGCATTTGAATATTCACCTATAATATTTAGCTAGTTTTTTAAATTAGTCCTGCTCTTTTGAATAGGAAAAACTTGTTTCATTTTAACTTCATCTGAAATATAGAGACATGACATTCAGGTATTTTTTCTAGGTTATTTTCTCTCTGATGTGGTGCTTCAGCTAACTCTCAAGGCTTGGACAGTTCCACTATTTAAAGGGGGACATTCATGTTAAATGATCCATTGTAACTGTTCAGTCTGTCTGCTCATATTATGAGATAAGTGAACCTAAACCACAGTAATTTGCCTGTGAATGAAACTGGAAGAAATTATTATGGTTTAGCTTTACTTATTATGGGTTGAGAATGGACAGATGAAACAGTTACACCAGATTCAGATACACCACAGCCAGTTTTTTTAAATGCAGTGTAACTCTTGCATCTACTCATGCCTTTATTCTCTGGATGGAAGAGTTTTACACTGCATACTGCTTTATTCCAAAAATTACCTAGCTTAGGTTGGAAATGGTGTAAGATAACTGTAACACTGATTTCCCACCATGTAGTTTCAATTATCAGCTGGGGAACCTCACTCAAATCAGTAATTCCACTAGTATAAGTTTGTAGACCCCCATAATACTGAATCTAAGGTGTATCTAAAATTGATGTTGTTCTTATTGTGCCAGATACTAGTTTACTGACACCCTTCATGTTGTTTTTTTTATTTGTCTTTTTTAAACAAGCAGTCATGGCTAAATCACAGTTTTCTCATGTCCAAGCAAAAATTAATAATTTACAGTAAGCCATAAAGGAAGAATGTTTATCGGTTCACAGATTTCCTATGCTTGTCATGATAGCACATATTCTCAAGCTATGAATGCTCCAATATCCCAGTAACTACTAAAGTCAACATATTCTGAAAGGAGGCTCAATATAGATTCAGAATCGCCTGTTACTATGACCTGATCACTACTGGAGAGTTGTTGTCATGCTGGATCTTTTAATCAGGTGGAGAAACAGAAAAAAAGCTCACACTTTTGTGCTGCATCAGCCTCATCATCAGCAAGTTTCTTCTGACTGGTGAAAGGCTTGCGACTTCTGATTTCCCTCAGCATCTCCTCTGCCATGTTCAGCTTTTGAATGATGTCTTCAGGGCTCAGCTCATGTTGAATTCTATAGTATATCATCTTACTGCTGATTTCTGAGGACAAAGAAAAAGATGGTCACTCCAACAATACAGTGCTAAGCAGAAATTCCCCCCTCCCCTCTGCCTTGTGGAGAGGTATCTGTGTATTAGTTAGCAGACCACATGTTGGCTACAGTCGGTGCTAAATCAACAGGCAGAATCAACAAGTAGCTGGTAATGTCTCTCTGTTGTTTTCCTAATTGGGTGATAAACATTGTTATCAATTCTCTGTTGGGCTAATCAGAGCTCCTGCCAGAGCCTGGCCATGCCCCCCTCAGCTGTATGCTATGGAAGGAAGGGAGGGCTGCTCTAGCACCCCCTGGCTTCTAGCCTGAGCCACTGCAGGCCTGTGCCTGTATTTCTGGGATGTCTGTCCGGTTACAAAACTGGTTTAGCCTAGCCAGGTTAGACTAACCTGCAAAGATTGAATCAATTCACACTCAGGCTTTTTGAATGTCTGTCCCTAGCCTTTAGGCCTTGAGTCCTCCAGAGTATAAGGTAGCAATTGTTCAACAGTGTAAAGACATACTACCTCAATCAAGCAAGAAATGAAAAAGAATGGAGTATCCAACTAAAGTTACAGGATAGAGGAGGTTATGCTAGGCAGATTGTAATTACCTAAAGTAATTGAAAGAATAGTTACTATATCTAAGGAACCAGTGCTTAGCTGGGATGATGCAGTTTATACCTAACTCTGCTTCTTTCATAAAAGTTGCTAATGGGACTTCTGATGAGCAAAGCAGGTCAGGATCTGAGCCTTAGGTCTCATGTGAAAAGAGTCTGGAGCAGGCAGTTGTAGCTGTAAGGGACCAAGACGTAGGTGATCACCAGGTTAAAGCCATGAGCCAGGAGCTGGCTGTTATCAGGCTGCCTGAATTGGAGTCAGGAGTAATGGGGCAGAGGGACATGATGAGCTGGCAAGTCCAGAGCAAAAACTTCAGCAGGCAGGAAGTAATAATGAAGCCCAAGACTAGACACAGAAGCATCTGTCCTTTTGAGTAGTCTGCTGGGCACTGAAAGCGTGGCTGCTGGTAAGGTGTTAGCTATGCCCGTGCAGGCAATCGAGGCCAGCTGTAAGTAGTGAGACTGTTGGCAGCCAGACTCACTCAGGTAATCAGGGACAAATGGAGGCAATTTGGCCTGCTTGGTGCCCCGACTCCTGACAAAAGGAACATTATCAATCTCACAACATCTCTTAAAAGCATGGCCACTTATTCCATGCTGATGTTAAAGGAAGAATCTCTCTTACAGCAGGGGTGTCAAGCCCATCTGGCCCCACAGGATTGGTCCATGGGCTGGATGAACAGTGAGGAGCTGGCTCCATGGGCTAGACTGAACCCTTGGACTGCCCCCACCCTCCCCCCACACTCTATCTCTCCCTCCTCCTTGCATGCCAGATCCTGTGCCCACATTGCCTGCTCCAGCTGGTCTACCATGTGCATTGTGGGTCCTGGACTGGTTGGAGTGTGACGGCATGTGACACAGTCCTGGACCAGCCAATATGGGTGCTGAATCCAACATCTGGGGGGATCCATGAGCATGCTCCTCCCCACCCCCCCCCATATGCTAGAGAGACTGGAGAAATACGGCACCTGATCTCTCTGGTCCAGGGTGGGAGCTGCAGCTCACCTCCCAGACTGGCTGAAGTAGGCAGCCTGGGTGCTGGGTCCAGCATGCAGGGTGGGGTCCAGCACTGGCCCCATGTGGGTCCTGGAGTTGGTACCACATGTCTCAGGCCCTGTGTGTGAAGCTGGTCAGGCACCCCCCGACATGTATCATGAATGGTTCAACTTGTGACTCAGGGCCAGCACTGGGGATTGGATGAAGTGGCTCCTAGGGCTGATCTGCCTCATGGGCCATATCTTTGACCCCCCCGTCTTACGGTATCAGATAAAATTATTTCCATAGCACATAGCTTTGGCAGGAAGGTGTCTTACCTAATTATTGGCTACTCAGTACAAATGCCAGGTCATATCAGTCTAACCTTTATGTTATTAGTCATCAAATATACTTTTTTTCCTGTTGTCTGTCATTGCTAATGTTATGTAAACATGTTCTATGATAGACCTGAGGCATTTATGATGAAGGTGCAGAGGGAGTAGGGAGACTTATGAGTGCATGTAATTTGTTTTTTTTTTCTTCTAGCTACAAAAGGAGAGGCTGCAGTATATTTCAGGGTTTAATCTCAGGTTAATACATTCATAGGATAAGAATATACCATTGATATGCTGGAATATGGATAATAATCTCTGACTAGAGGGTTTTTCTTCATTGCAATTGTGCTTGGCAAAATGCTTGCTGTTATTATTTGTTCCTTGATATATAAGATAATAAAAACTCTTGCAAATGCAAACAGTCTCATAGTCTCTAAATCAAAAAAAATATTTCTTGATCCATGAATGAATACGATAGTTTATTTTCTAGTTGTAAATATGCCTACATTTTGATATTTTTGTTAGTTATGGCAATGCTTTTATTGTTTCAGTATTATACAGAGGTTGACTTTATAAGTGTTATTTGTATTCCTTAACAGTCAGTTAGAGCACAGATGAGTAAAGCTTTGAGACAGTGGGCCAGAGGTTGTCACGATATTTAAATATGAAGAAGCTCTTCACCACAGTGCTAGTTTTGGGAGACATGAAATATGCTATGTGTTTTTATCCATTATGAAACAGCATTACAGTGGTGGTTTCTGATACGTTGTATGAGTCAGACAGTTTACAATGCTGTATTTCTATTCACTAAAGGCAATGTTTTCTTTGGAAGAAGTATGATAAAATGTGTGTCTCCCTCTCAACTTCTGTATTTCTGAGAGATAGAAACCATAGCTAAGAAAAAATGTAGTATCTAAACCCAAATTCACTGAAAACTCCACAGCTTAATGACTACAACTGACTTGGAGGAACTGATGGGGGATGTTCTGGACTCTGCTTTCCAGCCAGCACTCCTGCTTAGAAGCTGCCGTGTTTTGTTTGCTTTAGAGACATCTACCTGGAATCGCTCAGACAAGAGCAATCTTTACCAGAACAAGTTTCATACAAAAGAAGTTAAACATAAAGCCACTCACTAAGACAGTGTTTGGGGTGGAACTGTAATTTAAGAAATTCCAGTCCCATATCTGGTCCACTAAATTAGTGGTGGCCAACATGAGGCATGCATGCCCACAAGTGGCATGGGCAGCCTGTGTGTATGCCATGCAGCAGACCGGGGAGGGGACAGGCAGTACAGCAGCAGATGGGGGAGAAAGCAGAGCAAAAGATCAGAGGTAGATAGGTGTTTGGCGTGATACTAGGGAGGGCATGATACTCATTTGTGGCACACCTGCGAAAATGGTTGTCCCTCACAGTACTGGATCATACTGGTTCCACAAAATTAAGACAACAAAATCAGTCAGGAAAGGAAACATTTTATTTATAACAATATGGAGTGGAATCCTGCCCCAGTGAAGTCAAGAAGAAAACTCCCTGATGATCATGATGGGATTTTTGTCTTTTGTTTATTAACAAAAGACTTTATAAAGATCACAGCAGCCTTTCCGTGTAGATGTACCCTGTTATTTAGAAAATTATCAAAATTGATTCTAGAGGTTAGACTGGTTCCACTCGACCCTTGCTCTGATGGCAGACCTACAGGTTTGTGTGATGAGTGAGTAAGGGAAAACTTTGTGTTTATATCTGGCTGTTCAGCTCTTTATATGGCCTCTATTGTAGTACTATCCAAGTACCTAATCAGTACTTGGCAAGATAAAGGATAGCAGGATAAAGAAAAGCCTCTAATATCCATGCAAACAAACAAAAAGATTGCAAATATGATTATCCTCATATGCTTCACAAAAAAAAAATAGAATTGATTTCAATATGCTATTGAGTGTAGATTTCAATTTCTAAAGGAAATCTCAGGAGGAAGAGAAAAGAAGAGCGTGGTACACTGGCTTCAGGAGTATGTTAAAAAAGAATTGTTCATTGTAGAATCACATTCTGTTACATCTGGTGGTTTTAAAAGAGTGCTCATAGTACTATGACATATCTCTGCTGGACATTTCACTAATGTATGCTTGACATTAAGTTGAACTAAAAAAAATCTATTTACCTTGGATGTTATCCCTCATATTGCTGAGTTGCTGCACAAGCTGTGTAGCACGGTGAATGGTCGCCATGGTTTCCTTCTGTATCCGAAGGTCTTTGCTTGATGCTTGATTTCTCTATGAATAAACCATGTGAGTTCAAGATTAGATTTTTTTAAAAACCCACATGCATGCATAGTGACAGGCAGTACAAAAATACATTTCACTTTTTCCCAATGACCATCTGAAGGTCCATTCATCACACAAAATGATATTTACAGAAGTGTTTGATGTGCCAAAGCTGCCTTGTTGGTATTTTATGAATAGCAGAACAGAAGATTAGAATTGGCCCCACATTTCCCCATCATTTGCTGCAATCAAATTATCATAAATTATGTACCATTTTAAACCTCCCATCAGACTTACTGCTGAATGTCAGATTGCCTAGCCAACTACCAATGCCTGATCTTGCTAGACACATTTCCTAAGTGATACAAATCATGGGCAGAAGAAAAAATTGAGGATCGGAGCCAGTTTAATTTGCTCTATTGTGCAATTTAACTCGGGGTCCTCATCCCCACAGTCTCTCTCTCCTTCATCTTATTAAATCTCAGACAACTACTGGATAGCCTATATACCTAGACAGACAGAAAGACAGTCTTATGTCACAGTTGGGATTGCCTTGCAAATTTTGTTCTTCATGTGACCACAAGCTTATTGGGTTCCCAATGCTGGTCATATAATAAAGCTTTGGCTAAGGACTGAGAAAAAATGAAGGGTAACCATTACAGAATTGGCATGTTTCGTATGAATGTATTGACCTCAATTACATTTCCTTTAATTTCCCTAATGTATTCTCTGAAAGAAAAGAAAAGAAGAGAAGAGCTTACTGCTATGTTGTTTACTACTCCTGTCTTGTATGTAAGTCAACACCTGATGCTTGATAGTATCAAAATACATGGATTCAGAATTTTGATTTGGCTCATAAAAGAGCTAATTTTCATTTGAAAATTAGGATCCAGGTTCAGATTTGAACGCTCAGTCGATAATTCAATATTTTGGAAGTCTACTCTTGCAGTTAGCTGTGTGGAAAGTCTGTTGTTCCTATTTAATTCTACATTTGACTGAGAAATTAAGTTTCATTTATCTGTCCTCAGGCTATTAATAGCTTTGCTATTGCCATGTCCTGTGATGCTAGTTGTTCTGTTTCAACAGCTGTGACTTGTACTCATATCTGCATAGTAAAATATTTTGTACATATATGTTTGCACTTGTGGAAGCACCAGGTGGCGCTTTAAACCAGACAGAAAGTTAGTATTATTTTAGTCAGATGTTACACTGTATTAACCTTGTTTCTGTGGAAGCAGAGTAAGGACCAGTCCTAGGAAATAGAAGATGAATGTTTATTACTTAATGAAAGAAATGGGTTAAGGATTTTTTTTAATACAGATTCTTTATTTTGCCTTTGAAAAGAAAGCATTGCATTCTTGTATTACCTTCAGGGTTTCTGGTGGTTGTGGTGGTGAATTTACTATTGCTTTTATTATTTCAAAGCCATAGAGTTAAATTTTTACATCGTAGCCTTTTCATTTAAATATTTTTCCTTTCTAACTACCCTCTTCATTCTTTTTTCCCAGCCCTGGTGTTTTTATTTGCATTCGGTGAGCGTAACCCAAGGATTGAACACTGCTATTAGAATGACATTACTGGTGATATCTTGTGGGTGGGAAGCAGCATTTTTTCCTGAGATAGAAAAAGGATAGCAGTGTAAATTAAGAAAACCATTGCTGAACACCCAAATCCCAGGATCTTCATGCAGAGCCAGGCTGGAATTTCAAAAAAGTCCACAGGAGGACTCCCCTAAATCCCAGCTGGATGTTCAGAACAGAGCATTACCATATTTTACCATAATTGCCTTACATTCAGGCTTGGGTCATTAGGAATGACATTTATCATAATGAAGCATTGCATTCAGTTTGTAATTCTGTTTTGTATTAAACCAGAACATGAGCTTCAAAACTGATTTCATTGTTAGTACCTTGAAAAGAGCACAAAGGGGATGTTTTCAGGGTTAAACCTGTGCTTTTCCCTCTACTGAAGGACTCCAGGAATGTTTCCCCTTTTCCTAGGAATCACAAGTTCTCTTGTGAGACTCTTCACAAGTGAGAGTCCACAGAAGAAGGACCACACATGCTGAATTCATTGGTTCAGTCTCCTAGGAGGCAGGAGAGACAGGTTTTATGACCCTATCAGACACAAAGTGGGTTTGGACCGACATATTTCAGACTTCCCACTATAGACGTGGTTAGTTGCGTCAGTCTAAAGTCAGACCAACTGTAGGACAGAGTAGCATCTTAGAGATTAACTGTTTCAGAGATGCATGAGCTTTCATAGTCAGTGACCTACTTTATCAGGTGCTAGGAAAGGATGCTGGCCAGTCCTTTCCTAGCATCCGATGAAGTAGGTTGTTGCTTTTGAAATCTCGTGTCTCTCTGAAACAGCCTCTAAGTTGCTACCCTGCCCTGCCTTCTGCCTGACTTCCTGGTACAGTACTCTAATCACTAATCCACAAGTCAAGTATTATCCAGAAGTATCTTCAGCCCTTTTGTTGAAGTTTCCCCCCTAGGCAGCTAAGACAGGGAGATATGTGGCAGCAGGAGGAAGAAATTAGGTTAGAGCAGGTCTTAACCTTTTTAGACTTAAGGCACCCCTTGTTAGACTCAAGGCACCCTTCGGAAAATGCCAGTTCTTTCTTAGTTTCCACTAGATTTTTTACTACAGAAAAATAATAGATCAATTATTTTGCTGTAAAGAACTCAGAAAGACCACAACAGGGCACAATATTTGTGTAATCCATGGATTCCTGTTGAAACCTCATGGTTCATCTTGTAAATCATGTTTTAAGGGCTAACAGTGCTAACCCCACAGCACCCTTGCAAGAATCTCAAGACACCCTAGGCTGCTGTGGCACCCTGGTTGAGAATCACTGGGTTTTGGGTGTGTACGGTTCTGTGAAATGGCTTCTGTTCTGGATACTCTGGACGGGCCTTTGTTCCCAGTAAGACAGAAACTGCCCTCCATTCAATTTCTCCAATGAATATAAATGCAAGATAATTGGCTCAGCCTCAAGAGGTCAGGAGAGGGGCATGGATAATACCTGACCTGTGGTTGTAGTGGTTAAAGTACTGTGCTGGGAAATCAAAAAGATTGCTAACCACCTCTGGATTTAGGGCAGTCAACGATCCAGTTTTCCTGTTTCCTGGTCAAGCAAGCTGACCATTAGGCTTTTTGGCTAGGTACAGACATTTTAAAAGCCCAAGGTACAATTGATTTAAGTTACGCAGTTTTCTGTAAGCAGCATAGTTTAGATTGGTAGCAAACAGAACAGACATTCGCTCTTTGGAGAAGTAGGGGAGGGCAAATCTTAGACTTGGTTTTGCCATTCTTAAACCAGTCTATCTGTGTTGAACTTCTGTTCTGTTATGGATGTAGACCAGTTTCCAATTACTTATACTGGTAAAAGTGTAATGTCTGTACCTGGCCTTGGACTAAGATGTGAGAAGCTCCTGCTCCTGGGATTTCATTTACATTTTCTTGACTGCAGTTTAAACCCATTGCTATGTTAATGCTGTGTTAGGTTGTAGTGAATGTGCTGTAGGAGCTGCAAGAATGTAACCCCAGTTTTATGGTCTTGCAACTGAACATAGATAAAGTGTTTATGATTATAATTGTGTCAAAACATATCTTGAGCACTGATCAGACACTCATCTCAGTAGGCACCCGATAAACCATTTTTAACCAGGGGTTTTGAAATACGCTTTGAAGTATTTAATCAGGCTTATTTAAATTTTATGAGATCATCCATGTAAAATACATACACTCCAAACATCTAAAAAATACACCCGAATTACTTTAATCTTGATTACTTTACTTAATTATAAATTAGAATTTGAAATGAAAATACAGGATGTCAACCTGAGATCAAATGTAGTACCAGTTTAGTAACTGTGGCTTCTATGGAGAACTATAGGGAACTGTATGTGAAACTATGATCTTAAGAGTGGAAAATGTCCTATTAACTTTATGGGATTTTGAATGAAGCTCTACCTCCTACATTTTCAGGGCAACAGACTGGATATATCAGTTCTAATTCCCAGATTAGTACTTTTAAATTTCAAAACAGCTACCAAATATCTGCCAGGACCTTTCTCCATTCCATTAGGGCCTTATAGTGAATAGGACAAACTCGTTTCACCTACTGTACTGTAAAGCCACAAAGTGAACTGCAAACACACCTGTACATCAAGTGCCTCTATGTCTTCAAGGAGATTGTTCATTTCAGTCTCAGCATTATTCATCTGGATCTTCCTAAGTTCAGAATGGTTTTCTTTTTCTGACAGTTTCATCTGCATGAAAAGAGATTTTTATTTAAAAAGAGTGTTAGCTCAGTGCATCTGGAGATCAAGTATTCTGTGCCATAGTACAAGCAGCAAAGGGCTTCAGAAGTAGTGAAGGGGGATTGAAGCACATTCGAATGCAGAAGCAATGGTGGGTTAATATTAAAGTAAACCCAACAAAAATTGGTACCTCAAAGAGGGAAACAGTTGAGTTCAGTTCATTTAAGCGTCTGTGAGCAGCAACACCAGTGGAAATGCTCAGCAAAGTTGATTTGCTTTCATCAATAGCCATATCTGATAATCGGATGTCATCAGTCAAATCCCAAATGCATTTATCACAGTCTGACAATAAGAGAAGATAGGGTCATTTTTCTTTTAAGATCAGTGCCAGGTAAATAGGAAGCATTTTCCTTCTTCTTTTTAAAAATTCAGTTCATGCATTTCTTTCCCCAAGAGACCCTCCTCTTTCTTATTAATGGAGCCCCAAGGACACCCATTTTTCTTCATTTTAATCCACCCACTTTCAAAGTCCCACAGTTTAGGCACCAAGCTTCCAGCTGAGGAGGACCAGATGGGCCTGGTTTGAGAAAACTGTCAAGGCTGCTCCATGAACAGTGGGAGGGGTCATATGAGGCATTTCCTGGCTTTTCCCTAAAGGCTCAACATGCTTGTGGCCCAGAGAATGAGAAACCGGGGTCAGTTCACACACTCTATCCTGTTACAGCATAGAAACACTTATTTAATATTTATTGCTATAGCAGAATTAGGATGTACTCCCTGCTCACTGACTGGCAGTCATTTACGGCAGCTGTACTCTGGATTGACAATTCAGTTAGAAGGTCAGTTCTTAAAAGCACAGTATAAATATATCTGTATTATGATTACCTAGATCTCTAATATAGCCATGCCTCTTGCTCTAAAAAATACTATGTCATTTCTAATGATGAAATCATTAATATGTACAAAGAGCCTTACCTGAACAATACACAAGCATTAGAAATAACTCTGAGAAATAGAAAGAACTCTGAGAAAGAGTATAGGTTAAAATGCCAAATTTCTTTTGGCTGCACTGCATGTCTTCTGTGCTGTACAGTATGTAGGAGGCATGGTAGAGTGGCACCTTAAAAGATTAACTCATTCAGAGACGCAAGAGCTTATGTAGCCAACAACCTACTTCATCAGAGGCTGAACATTTACCAACAGTTACAACATAGTCATACTGGAGAGTCAAATCCTATTTCTCCAATAGGAAACTAAGTGTAATTGACACCTCTAAATATAGCTGTGAGGTGCATTTTTGTCCCTTGCATGGCTTTTAGATCCTGTTAATAACTGCTCAGCTAGGACTCGCTCTTTAGAGTATGTTCAGCATGGATTCGCTATGGCTATGCATGCTCTCTATTTGGGTAGGTATATAACCGTGCGTTAATCTCCAGAAAGGTAACTGGAGAAAAGCCAGGGATGACTAGCTGCTCGGAAAAACATTCTACTAGCTCAGTAGTTTAGTGGCCAGGATGTTTACCAGGGAGTGGGAGATGCAAGAGCCAGACCCCTGGGAGGGTCTGAGCCTATAATTCACACTTCCCAGCAAAGGGCCTTAACCACCAGGCCATGGGCTTGGCAGTGCCAAGAACATCCTCAATCCCTCCTGCTGTAGCAGATAGACTGGGTAGCCAAGAAGGGAAGATATGCAGAGCCAGGAGCAGAGGCTCTGTGGCTTGCAGTGATGGACTGTAGCTCATGCTCCCCCACCTCTTTGCAGTCTATCTCAGGGGTGGGCAAAATGGTAGATCTGGCCAGCAGCCAGACTCCATTTCCCAACAGCCCTTACCTGCACGGCTCCTAAATGGTCTTCATGGGGACCCTGTGAGTGGTGGGGCCATGACAACACAGGGCTGTGACAGTGCAGGGATGCAGAGCTGGGGCTCTGCCATGGCCTCAGCCCCAGCCCCAGCCCTAGCCCTGTACTGTCATGTCCCCACACTCCCAGGGTCTCTATAGAGACCATCTGGGAGCAGCATGGGTAGGTTGCATGGCTGGTTGGGGAGCTGCTCTGGGGCTGGGACTAGGATCTTATGGTGGTGACAGTGCAGGGCCAGGGCTGGGACAGAGTTGTGATCTGCTGCCTGCATACCCCTGGCCACAAAACCTGCACTTGTTGCAGGGGTGTGCGCACACCAGATCATGGCTCTACCTTGACCCTGACCCTCTCAAGCTCCCACGGTCTTCCTGGCCCCACTGAGCCAACTCGCTCCCAGAAGCAGCCTCATTCCAGTTGCCCAGCTGTGTGCCCTGCTCACATGGGTCCCACCCCTGGCAGTGCATGCAGGGCGGGATGCCCAGGCAGTGGGGCTGGGTCCATTGGCAGGAGCCAGAAGGAGCTGCTGCCATGGGGACTGCTGGGAAATGAAGTCTGCCATGGATCTAGTCTGGCCTGTGGGCTGGACTTTGCCTACTCCTAGTCTATCTGCTTTAATTAATGAGGATTAGATGCAACATGGAGGAATAGCTTTGAGGGGAAGAAAAGGGCTGAAACCCAGGTTCCAACCCTTCCAGGGCCGTGTCTATCACACTGGTATACAGAACCAGACTCCTTCCAGCCAGTCAGTCAAACGAGCAGATGTTCAAGCACGCAAGCAGTCCCGGAGAAGACAATTCAACAAGTTGCATTCACTTCATGCCTCAAAGCAATGCTATGTGGAGGCATCTATGCCAGCTTTGAATGAGCAGAGCGACTTAGCAGAGCTCTCCTGATCCCAGTAGTAGCTCAGGTATCTCTGTGCACAGCTCTGAATAATTGTTCTTCCTGGACAGTTTCAGGGTAGCACTTAAAAAAACATTTAAGTGCTTTGCTGCATTAGGGTCAGGATGCTCTGCTCCTTGTAGAATCAAACCCTTAACTTATATTTGCAGTGTTAAGGTTAGGCAGTGGTTTAGTTTGGGAGATAAGCAGTTTTGCTTACCGATGGTTGGGCAGTCCATTCCTGTAGGAGATTCAGGGCTTTCTGCTAGACATTCTCCAGTGTGGCTGTCGCATGGTCCTCCTTCACAATGGCACTCTGGTGGGAAAAGAAGGATATTTTAGAATGATCATTAACTGCTTTAAAGTATCATATGTATTAGTTAATCTATCAGTTAAGATTTGGACCCCATTGTGCTAGGCCCTATATAATAAAAAGTAGTACATGCTCTGAGAAGCTTACAGTCTAATTAAATAAGATGAAGGGCAGGAGGGGAAACAGAATCACAGAGGTGAAATGACTTGTCCAAGGTCACCCAGCTGGTCAGACACAAAGGCAGGATTAGAGTCATGGTCTCCTCACAGTCAAATGCCTTACACATTAGACTATACAATCTCCCCTGCCAATGGATAGAGCAAGCATGGATTTCACCTCTTTGCTTTCTACTTTCCATTTTTTTTTTGAGATTTATCAGGTTTAATCCAAACTGAGATGCAAATATGTGATGATTCTCATTGATGAGTAAAGGAGAGATCTGAGAGAGACTAATATTATCAGGATGTTCATTTGAGTCACGTACAGATATCTGTATGGAATGAATTTTAGGAGGCAGACCATGGAAAGAAGCATACTTAAAGTTTTAAGTATTTGTCATCTATCTCCATGAAGGCTATTGAATGTATTGATCTGCACTATATCCACAGATGCCTGTTTTGAGTAGAACTGGTTTCCCAAGAAATGTAGGCAGATGGCAACTCTGCAGCTTCAGACTGCCTCCTCATTTGTCCTTCCAACCTTAGAAGAATTAATAGCTGACTGTAGTGCTGTTGCCAAGCTTAGCAAATCAAAAAACAAACACCCACCCTTGCATTCCCATCCATCAGATCAGCAGTGATGATGGAGCTGAAAGAAGTCTTCCCACTCATTCTGTTTTTACAGCTTAGTATTTGCTAAATATTTCGCCAAAACTCTTTGGGTTGTATCTACGGCACTTGGGGGTGCATGCACAAGTATTAAGTCAACTTAAAATAAGGTGATTTTTAACTAAGGTGACAAGTTAAGCCACCTCAGAGTATACACATGTACAGCTCCTTAACTTGGTGGCAGCCATCTTATGAGCTAAGTCAACTTAACTAATGTGACTCAAGATGATACACCTCGGAGGTGTATTATCTTGGGCTGCATTTAAGTCAACTCTGCTCCACATACATGTGTATGCTCTGACAGTTAAGTCGACTTAAAAAACTTAAGTTGGCTTAACTGTCAGAAAGTTAGTATACATTTGTGAACCCTGGGTTTCCAAGTCAGTCTCCCATCCAAGTACTAGTCAGGTCTAACACGGCGCAGGTTCCAAGATCAGATGAGGAAAAAAAAATTCAGTCTAGCATGCCAGGCTGTTCACAACCCACTTATGGTGAAAGTAAATGAGGTTTTAAAAATCATTTCAGCTTTAGGAAGCTAAGGTTTTACTAAAGGCACAAGTGATTTTTTTTTAGAAAACACAACTGTATTTCTTTGTTTCTGTTATTTAAAATAATATTTTAACACTTAAATATAGTCTTGAAACATAAACAGTTAAACAGACAAACAACAACAAAACCGAAAGGAACAATAGTGATTTTCCCAGAATTATTTTGGCTTTTGTGATTCACAGTATCATCAGCTTCCAGTAATAACATTGTTTAATTATACTTTATGTTTGTCTATCCACAGATATTCATCAAATGACAAGCAGCTAGAAAATTTTGAGGGGAAATTTTTGTGATGTATACTTAATTGTAAACTTGGGCTGCTTGCAGACATGACCACCCCCAAACCAGCCCTTTACTTTAAACTTGGTGCATTCCCACACCGAGCCCAGTGCCCAGAAGAGGCAGTGCATTAGTTGGAGCAGGCTCACCTGATGTCTGATTGAATCAGCTGATTGAATCAGCTATTTCATAAAAGTGCCAAAAAGCCCTGCTGAAGTGCCTTATCTATAGAGATGCTGCAGAGCCAAGTCAAAGTTACACGCTGTTTCTTCCAGTAAAGCATGAGTAGTTTTTTTTTTTAATGTCTGCAAGCAGCCATAATGAACTACATTTTGGTTTCACTGGCACCAGAGAAATTAATTAATGGCAGTGAAATTGTTCTGGTTTTATACTAGATTGGTTTTAGAATGTGACCTATTTTAGTCTCAGCCATAAATGATGGGGACAGGATCCAGATTATTTTAGAAAAAACACTTAGGGCTACCAGGTAATACAACAGCAATATGTAGAAACAAAATTACATCTTCTTTTTAACTTGCTAGCTTACATGTGTGGCAAATGCTTGTAACAAATTAATTTCAAAAGCAAGGCTGACAGGTTATGTTTCATCCAGTTGTTTAATAAGTGCTGCATTTTAAAAGTAGCATTACATTTTACAGTGTTAATGGGTGCATCTATGCATGAACTTTAATGCTCTGTAGTCTATTTTTCTGTACATTAAAACATCATGTAAAAACCCATGGATTTACATTAATGCGCAGTAAAATAGTCTACTGAGCATTAAGCATCACTAAAAAAAGTGTGCAAATGCGCTACTGTGCATTAACACAGCATAAAGCATATTCATTTAGTACCTTAACACTGGAGGGCACTTTTACACATGCTCTGAGGGTGGGGAGGGTTGGCTCTTTAATTAGAGCGGCTCTGAGAGCACCACCATGTCTCATGTTTCAGCATCCCCAGTTTAAAAAATGGCAGTGGGGGCACTTGAACTAAAGCTCGTTGAATGCTGATACACGAGATGTAGGAGGCTGCTGGAGCGTGGCAATTGCCATGCTCCAGCAGATTCAATTAATCAAGTCCACTCCAATGCTCTGGAATTCCAGAGTCATGTATAGGCATCCAGAGGTGCTAAATTTAATGTGCGTTAGAAAAGGTGCATTAATGCACATATAGATGCACTCAATAAGTAACAGTACTTTCAGAAAGCTTCTGAATTAATTTATGGGGGAAGTGTGTGTAAAGCCTTATAAAACATATGACACATGCTAATGGGTATGCTGAAAAGCACACAAAACTTTTATAAATGAGTATAAATGTTTTCTTTTAAAAAAATGATATAGGAAAATGATTATGCTGCACAGAGGCAAGGGTAATATCTTTTATTGGACTAACTAGATAGTTTGAATAAAATTCGACAAGCTTTGGAATGCAAGACATTTTTCATTAGGCAATATCTTGCACAGAAAGAGCACATTGTTATTTCCTTTCATTTCATGCTTGCTCTTGTCTGCTGGGTGTCTGTGATTCCCTGGTTAGGGCACTGGCCTGGGATGTGAAAGATCCAGGTTCGCACCCCTGCTCTGTTATCATATTCTCTATCCTAGACAAATGCCTAAGCTTTCATCTGGATATGAGAGACCAATATTCAAATTTCCTTTCTGCTTATTTTATGACCCTGTCTCATGCTGTGGCATGGACTAGATGACCTCTGTTTTATCTGTAGTTTTTATTATTCTATTTCTTTCATGGTTCTTAGCATATTTTACTTCTCTATAAATTTTTGTTTTATGTACCCCTTGTGTTGCTTTTTGCAAGTCAGATATGCATAGTCATATTTTTTACATTTCAATAAGGTATTCCTCAGGTTGAATATTTCTCTCCAAAGCATTAATA
The DNA here is from genome assembly GCF_000455745.1 of Alligator sinensis. Classification (NCBI taxonomy): domain Eukaryota; kingdom Metazoa; phylum Chordata; order Crocodylia; family Alligatoridae; genus Alligator; species Alligator sinensis. Next base: position 1,251,298 of record NW_005841930.1, on the reverse strand, counting down.
GAAGTTACAAATAAAAAACTAAGCCAACCTTGCTAAGTACAAGGCATCTAACATAGATGTTTTGATTTGGAGCAGTAATTTTCAGATTAATGTAAGTAGACTTTATGAGGCATAGAAACCCTTTATGGATTACTTGTCTAAATGTTTGTACAGTGTTTCTGTTCAGGCAACGTCAGCTGCTATTAATGAAATAAACTACATTCTAATTTTTAGCAGAGGTAAAGGTAAAATTAGACCTGTAAATCTCTTTAAAAGCCTGCTTGGGCAGCACCTAGGTGGGCTGTCTTACAGTCCAATTGTGTGCCTACATTCACCCCCCTTCCAAAGCAGTTCTCCAAATAGTTTCTTTCTTGGATATAGTTCCTACCAGGAATACCTTTCCTTCTCATGGGTTGCAAAGGTTGGCATTCAGATCCCTCCAGCAGGCTGCCAAGTTACTGAGAAGACCTTCCTAGCTTCTGCACCCCTATTTTCAGGTACAGGAGGGCAGTGCTGGACTGACCCAAAGTTTATCCCTAACTACTTTTTCACTAGGGGCAGCAATTCCACTCTATAATACCTTCCAAAATGACTATTCCCAAATTGGGAGTTGGTTGAGTAAGCTGTAGAAGAAAGTTTGGTCCTAGAGGATAAATTAAAAGATTCAGATAAAAACCAGTACAACATTTTTTAAATAGAATCTGCAATTTTCTTGAGGTTTAGGGGAAGAAAGATGTACCTTTTTAAAAATATTTGAGTGCCCAGATTCTTCCTAGTTTTAGGAAGAACTGAAACTCAGAAAGTAATACAAATGAGGCATAGAAATATAACAACCACTCTTGAACTAACAAGATTACACAATAGTGTTTAGAACAGGTGACATTACCATTATAAATGGCATCTACTTTATGTGGTTCCACTGCCCATGGTGCAGTACAAGTACATACAAAAGCATGGTCCCTGATTGAAAGAGTTATGATCTAAAGTAAAATAAGGCACAGCAAGTGAGCATTAAAAACAGGAGGAAGGCATGAGAGAGGAAAGGAAGGGATAAAAGTAATAGAACAGGGATGGCAATGGTTTTGGGCCGAGTGCCAAAGAGACCCACAAACTCAACTTGTAAAATGTTGGCATGCCAGGGGTGGATGGCAGGGGAGCTGCAAGGGGTCCAATCCTTGTTGTGGCAGTGCAGTCCTAGCCCCTTCCCTGCCATCTGCCCCAAGGCACACATGCTAAGCAAAATGCCTTTGCATGCCATGCTCTGGTACCCATGCCGGGGGTTGCCTACCCCTGTAATAGAATATGTGTATTTACATGTGCCAGCTTTCTTCATAAATGCATGATCTACTGCAGGGGTGTAGGTTATAGCTGTGTTGGTCTACAGACATAGGCAGACAAGGTTCCTTGGGTGGATTTGATATCTTTTATTAGACCAACTGCAGTGATTCTCAGCTAGGATGCTGCAATATCCTGGAGTGCCTTGATATTCTTTCAAGCGTGCCATGGGGTACCATGCAATGTTAGTATTGTTAGGTGCACAAACACGATTTACAATATTTCAAATAGCAATCCATAGTATTAAAAACATTCTGACTTACTGTGGTCTTTCTGATTTTTTTACAGCAAAAGAGTCACTCTTTTATTTTTAAAAAAGAATCCCTGATCTAGCCTCTTCCCAAACTGCCATCTTGGTGGCTGGTACTGCAGGCATTGTTTAGGATTATTGGGCACCTACATACACGAAGGACCTCTGCTCCAACACATGCTAATTAGCATGCATTGGAGCAGACTCAGTTAATCAAATCTGCAAGTCTGATGGTTATGCTAATTAACATGCTCCAGCAGCCTCAGAATCATGTGTATTCAGCATCCCCGCATTTCAAAATGACGGCAGGGGCACTTTAACTAAAGCTCATTGAATGTCATGCTCTCAGAGCCTCTCTAATTAAAGTGCCCCCCCGGATTGCATATATAGATGCCCAGTGTGGTTGGCTACTTTCCTACAGGCTCTAAGGAGCTCACCTTCACCTCAGTCTCACTCAGTATTTAATTCAAGTAGCATGTAAATTTGACTAATAAAAGCAAACTGCATTTAGTACCAAGGGCTTTCATCAGTTTATACCTAAAAAGAGTTCTACTATGCCAGGGGTTTTCAACCTTTTTGGTTCACTGTAGCCCTGGTGGCTGAACGTGGAGCAGTGTACCCGCAGCCACCGAGTGTGGGGGGGAGTGGTGTGCAGCTGACTGCCAAGTGTGGGATCATCTGTGGTAGGGCTCTGTCCCTGCCCACCCACGTGTCTAGGGCCTTCTCAAGTACCCCTGGGGGTATGCGTACCCCTGGTTGACAACCCCTGTACTATGCCAATGATTAGTGAGAGATCAGCTGTCATTTACTGATATGTGATGTTTTAAATTTTCACAGTATCTCTGGGTTCTGTAGAAAGATCTGTATGTGCGTGTGTTCGTGTGTGTATCTGTTAGATAGGGACAGAAGTAAAGCATTACAATTTTGCTGTACTATGTTTTAGCTATATATATATAGCATATATTACTAATATATGTAGTATATTAGTTATCTGTTTATCAGTACAAATGTATGCATAAACACATGCACATGCACACATGCCCACATACACACAGTGCTAAACATGGCACAATACCTGTACAGTTTTTAGCTACTCTGGCATCTCCATAATAACCCGGAGCACATAGTTCACACTTGAACCCTGTGGTATTACGCAGGCAGTTGCGGCATTGGCCTGTCACCTCATCACAATCCTCAAAGATCAGGTTAGGATCTGAGTTTCCACTGCAGTCACATTTTCTACAAGTGCTTCCAATCAGCAAGGGATTGCCATAGTAACCTGGGGCACACCTGAAAAGAAAACCAAGTCCAACAATGATTAATAATGACATCCCCTTCAGCAGTGCCATTTTTCTGACCTTGTTAAGCCACCAGGAATTGGTGACAGTCTGAAACTGCTAGTGAAAAAAATCAGATTATAACCTTAATGCACCAGATGTTGTTTTGTAATCTAACTTCAATCTAGCTAGGTATTTATAGTTGTATTCCTTGTAGCTTTGAGACATATGTTTTCTATCTTGAGCACTTTTAGTTCTGGATCATTTCAGTCTTTTTTGTGTCAGTATCTTTAACTGTTTGTTTGTTGGATGTTGTTTTTAAGTGTTTTACAGAATGACCTTGGCAGAGGGTCCATCACTCAGCAATAATAATGTTTATTTTAGTTACTATCAACTTTGGACATGATACATCATGTGTTTTATAGGGAAGGGGAAGAAGCCCAGATTTCATGTTGTGAAATTAAAAATAGTGGAAGTCTAGATGTCATTTTCACTTTAATTCTTACAAAAAAGTCAATATAAAATGGTTTGACCTAGACTACTTCTGTGATGAGACAACCAGGTTCTGTTATATCTGAATGCTGAAATGTGGCGAGGTTTGGTTAAAAACCCTTCCTATTGATCTCTTTGCTGATGGCTCTCCACGAAAGAAGAAAGTAATTCTGATTTCTTTGAGATTCCTCATCACTACTTTGTTGGTGCTCAGTTCCTCAGCTCCTACAATGAAATCATATACTCAGCTGCTTGAATTAATTGCCTCTGCTGTGGAAGTGCATTTGCACCTAACCAGGTGCACACACTGCCAGAATCTCCTGACAGTAAGAAAAATAGCCTACAATATTGGTGACCTTGAGATAAATATTAAAGCTGACATCCATAGTTATATGCTTCTGAAGGAGACATCTGAAATCAGCTGCAAGCATATGCAGATCTCCTGTTTTTTAACCTGGTATAGTGTCAATGTCTTCAGTGAGTTTACTCTCAGTTTCCACTGGGGTGAGAGCAGTCTGCTATGCACACAGGCAGGAGTTTAGAGAGGAAAAAAGAACATATTCAGCTTCATGAAAGGCAACTTGTCACTCATGTTCCTTCTGGGCATGTCTACACGTGCACTTTAATGTGCAGTAGCCTATTTTGCTGTGCTTTAAAGCATCACATAAAAAAGCACAATCATGCTAATACACAGTAAAATAGGCTACTCAGCATTAAACATGATTTAAAAACCATGAGAATTCATTACTGCACATTAAGGCAGCCTAATGCGCATTTTGTTAGTACCTCACATTAGCGGTACTAAATTTAATGTGCATTAGAAAAAATGCCTTAATGCATGTGTAGACATACCCTCTATATATCAGAAAGTGGCAGTATCAGGTTTCCTAAGGGAATCTTTCTGGGTCTTTACACAGTGGGCACACCTTAAACAAGATGTTTACGATGGAGTTGCCTCATTAGCTCTGCAGTAAAGTCTTAGGGCATCTGTACATATGTTTGTACCTCAGTGCCAGGCAGTTTTAAAACCATACATTTGCATGCCTTTGTTTAAATGGTGAAATGTGCGTGCTGAGAAAATGGCAGCAGCGTGTTTTTGAACTAAAACACATCAAAGGTGTTCTGGTTCAAAAGCACACGGCTGCCATTTCTCCCACGCTGATGTGTATTTTGCCATTTATACAAATGTATGAGATGCAGCACTGGGTGTGTCAGCTCGTGTGCGGAGCACATTCAGTTAATTGAGTCTCCTGCAACACGTTGGAGATCTGGTGTGTTGGAGGAGACAAATGTATGTGTATAAATGCCCTTAGTGTCTACACATGCAACCCTATTAGGCTATAGGAAGCTAATTAACTCTGCTGTAGGTTAGTACTTGTAAACACAAGTACTTATTTAGTGCACTGCAATGCATGTGTAGATGCTGATGGGACTGGCTAGGGCATGAGGGTGCTTCAGTGCAGGGGCTGCCTGCTGGCTAGCTGCACATTAGAGCAATCTTGTGCCCCAGTGAGCTCCTCTGCAGCACGTTGAACCAGGTCAGAGCAGCCCTGGGCTGGCAGGCTGAGCCCCTGGGTCTGACCCAGCTCAACGTGCTGTGGTCCTCAGTGCATGTGTAAACATGGAAGCTGGGTGCAATAAACTCTGGCGTGAACTGCACCAGAATTTCTTTCTTTTAATTAATTGTGCCCAGTTACAAACCAAGGTGTTTCACAGTTACAACCAGGGTGCAGACATTGTATATGTACTGATAGAAATGCCTGTATGTGGTCATGTTGAAAGGCTTGTTAGATCTTCTACCAATGCCAACTAGCAAAGTTTGCCAATTTTTTTTATAGGTCAATATTAAAAAAACCCTGAAGTTTTAAATTTGAAAAAGTTCCCCCATTTCTTTTACCATCTATACAACTGGTTGAAACCTTTGAAATGTCATGATTCTCCCTTCCCTTTATTAATTTTTTTGATCATCTGTAGTTGGGAATGTTCACATGAACATCCATCTGGTAAGAAGTGTCCTGTGACAATTAGATCATTTCACGTAGGCTGCCAAACAACATTCAGATAGTAACAGCATTTAATAATGACTGCTAAATTTGGTACAGATTTGAATTAGTGGCTTCATCATACAAAATTGTATACTTGCTCCAGTCACTTGAGCATTCTGGATCACATGGCATTCCTTTTAATGAAGAAGTGCTTAGGTTTTTCTCACCTGAAATATACCATTCAATTCAAGTGCAGCTTTCCATGTGGCAGAAACATGGAAGGTAGTGCACACTCATTCCAGCAGATGTGTTTGTGAGCATGGAGATAGTTGTTGCCTTTTATGATTGTCTTCCTTCCTTCGATTAGCCATATCTCATAATTTGGAATAACTGTCACGAACTTAGAGCTGAAAATAAATATGCCACATGCACTTTCCTTCATCATATTCCCTTACTTTTTAGTATACCAGATAGACTTGGATTGCACATGACATGACTCTTTTGACTTGTTGGCACTGAATGAGAAGAGCAAGGGAATCTGAACAGAAACATACTGCTCTATGTCCTTACTTCATGTACCAACAAATAGAGCCTTGCTTTAAATACCTTCTCCACTCCTGCCACATCTCAGTAAATGACTCTTTGTGCTGAAGAATGTTTTATTTTCCATGCAATTTTCAACATGTCTCTTTGTGGAAATAGTAAAATTACTGAATTAGCTTTGTTTCTTCCTGCAGGCATTTTAATTTCCTGTAATTACCAATGGTAAGAAGTTGACTTCCCCTTTGCTGGCATTGCAAATAGAACCTTTCCTCTCTGTCCACTTTGGAATCCAAGATGTATTTTTTTAACACTTAGAACATAACAAAAACTGGATTTTGTCTATTACTGTCTTAAAACCCTATTTTGGAAAACAGAGAACAAAAGGTTGTCTCGCGCTACAACTTGGGAATCAGAATGCTGTGTACACAGTTCCTAGGAAAAGCCTCCATGATTTTTTCATAGATTTCATAGACATCAGGGCTGGAAGGGACCTCGGAAGATCATCGAGTCCAGCCCCCCGCCCAAAGGGCAGGAAGTCAGCTGGGGTCATAGGATCCCAGCAAGATAAGCATCCAGTTTCATCTTGAAGGTGTTCAATGAAGGCGCTTGAACCACCTCCGGTGGCAGGCTGTTCCAGACCTTGGGGGCTCGGACAGTAAAGAAGTTCTTCCTTATGTCCTGCCTGAAACGATCTTGAAGTAGTTTGTGACCATTTAACCTCGTCATCCCTTGGGGCGCTCTGGTGAACAAACGTTCCCCCAGATGCTGGTGGTCACCCCGATAAACTTGTAGGTGGCCATCAGATCACCCCTGAGCCTGCGCTTTTTCAGGCGAAAGAGCCCCAGGGCTCTCAGCCTGTCATCGTAGGGTCTGCTTCCCTGACCTCTGATCATGCGCGTGGCTCTTCTCTGGACTCTCTCAAGCTTCTCCACATCCTTTTTGAATTGTGGAGCCCAAAACTGGACACAGTACTCCAGCTGCGGCCTCACTAAGGCCGAGTACAGGGGGAGAATGACGTCCCGGGATTTGCTTGAGAGACGTCCCGGGATTTGCTTGAGACGTCCCGGGATTTGCTTGAGATCATCGAGTCTGACCCCCTGCATAGGCAGG